>NW_024882021.1:0-479291 GCF_019059575.1 Amphibalanus amphitrite
AATAATTGGAAAAAAGCCAAAGCAGGGGAGTAGTTTTCCTTTCAATATAGGTCGGAGGGCTGAGAGTGAGCCGGTAAAATGTTCTCGAAAACACCATCAAAATCCCTAGGACTGTGCAATTCTCCCCAGTGTCTGCCAAAGTTCAGAGCCTGAAGCCCCGAAACGGAATTGGACCATACATCCCTTCGTCAAAGACGTTAATTACTAACTTGTGACTTTCATGGATTAACACCGATTAACTTGTGAATATCACGGTTTTACATTTCTGTTAACCCTACATGGAAGAAAAACATACTTTCGCATTTCGGGTAGGTTGTGAAATTGTTAGTTGTGCTTTTGGTTGCTCTTCTGAAAGCCTTATTGTGTCCATACGATGGCAGTCTACCGTTAATTATAGCTGCAAAGAAATTGTTGAAATATTCGCTTGACACGCGCTGTTTTTCCAGGACTCGGGCGTTCAACCTGCTGCAGCTGTTTGATTTCGTCACGGTCCAGCTCAGCAAGCACTACGCCAGGAGGGCGTGCGACGTGGCCAACGGCCGGCAGCGGGCGGCACCAGCCAAGAAACGGGCACTGTGACGCAGGTATTTTGCATGACACGAGAACTGATTAAGGTCACATAAGACAGCTCGTTTTCCAATGCTGGTCCCACCCGTACTGCCACATGGCTGTGCAAAGTGACCAATGCAATCGGCGCACCCCTAAGCACCAATAAACCACATGGCTGTGCATTCACACACAAGAGTCTGTCACTGTACCGCTGTGCCACTGTAGGGCCGCGTGGTGTTGGCGCTGTGTGCCACATCTCGTGACTCGTTTCGCGTTTTTTCTTGTTTCTTCTTTTTTCCCTTTGGGGGTCTGTTTTAAAAGGCCAAGCTGACAGTACTGGGGCGAATGAACAGGTTCGGATTTTCGTACAAGTAACCGTCCGTCAGTTTATGTTGTACAGTCTGTCTTAAAAGTCCGCGAAAAAGCAACGGTGGATCCATCAAGCCTGACCGAGGAAGGGCCTGCTCAATTTGAGTCATCAAAACAATTGATATTCTCGTCCATTCCCCAGGTCAATTGGTTCGGTGACTTTCAAAGTAAAGCAGGCCTTTCTTCAGTAAGGCTTGATGGATCCACCGTCACTTTGCGCGGTACTTTTAAGACAGACTGTACATACGAATTTTACAGGATTTTATGTGTTGCCCCTCCCACAGGTGACGGAGTTCACCTATCAGGTGAAGTCGCTGACGTCGGTCGGCATCACCTACCTGGTGGACCTGAACGTCGGCGCCTGCACCTGCAGGATGAACCGGCGGACTGGCGGCTGCAAACACCTCCGAGCCGTGCGGCAGCAGACTGGCGCTGTGCCGGAGGCGACGGCGACAAAGGAGACGCGGAGGGCCTTGATGGACATCGCCATGGGGACCAGCCAGCAGCTGCCAGGCAACTGGTTCGACCCTCTGGTCGCCGAGCCGTCCACCTCGTCACCTCCTGGCCCCACGCCCGCCAGCGCCCCGGGAGTCGCGCAGCCCCAGCCGTCGCCGAGTCCCGAGGAGTACGACGACGACGCAATGGACTTCGAGGACCCCGCCGCTGCGGCGGCGGCTGTCAGTGGAGCTGAGCAGCGACGCTCAGATGACCGGACGCGCCAAACCATGGCGTTCATCCAGGAGTGGGCAGCCTTCATGTGCGAGGCAGTCGTCCAGGACGACACCTGGGAGAGGGCTGCCGCTGCCTTCCAGCAGAGGTGGGGCCAGCTGCCCACTGCTGGCCGCCAGTCCGCTCTGCACCAGTTTGGGGGTGCGCAGGGCTGCCGGCGGAACGCCACCCAGATTCCGGTCCAGCCGACCAGCACTGCCCGTCGCACCAGCACCAACGTGCGGGGGCGCGCTCGCTGGCCCGCTGGACGGCCGTGCCGCTCCGCGCGCACCGGGGAGCACGGCTACGTGGCAGCCTCCGCCAGGCGGTCGGCGGCGCCCCACAGCCTGGCCACCTGTGTTGACCAGAACCGCCCCCTGGGGCGCTGAGTGGTAGAGGTGAAGTGGGGGAGACCGGGGTAAGTTGGTGCCAGGGGGGGGGGGGGTAAGTTGGGACGGAAGGGATATTTCCAATACTTCTCGACAGTTGGCGTTCAAACTTATTTTGTACATGCACAGTAACGCCGTCTGTTTGTCAACGTGGTGTCGGCGCGTGCTGAGGTAAGTACTGTTAATAATCGCTACAAATGTGTTTCAGGTACCAAAAGTGATTTTCTTGCTGTGAAAATATTCTCTTCTAGTGTCGTTGTGTGTGCCTTTTTGTTTGCCGCAGGAGTACTGCAAACGTTTGTGTTTTGTCGTTAATGCCCGCATGGATTAGCGATGATTGTTCATGTGAAACATGAATAAAAATGTGTTTAGATAAACTGTTTTTCCTAGTGTACCAACTTGCCTTAGGCCCTGGCCCAACTGACCCCCCGCCGCGGGGTAAGTTGGGACATTGGAGGATGGCCGCTTTGATCAGATATGACACCAAGACGATGCTACCATCTCTCTTATATTAAGTCTTCTTTAAAAGATAAAGAAATCAGATCTCAGTTAATAGCCAACAAATAATGATGTATAGTTATACCGAAGTTATGACGCTTCAAGCAATAACTGGCTCAACTAGCGTTAGCGGAATGACGCAAAATTAGCAGGTGACCAGTGACCACTCCCAGTTCGCTAATATGTTTGCATCATTAACATACCTTCCACTATAAGCACGGTTTCTCAATCTTAACATAAAATATAACATCTTTTTTCATGTAATTTGCATCTCTAATATACCCCAGTCAAACTTGCATCACTAATGTAGTGGGGGACTTCTTGGGACGAATTAGTTTCTAGGGACTTACACATTTATGCTCATTTCCCCACATTTGTCGCCAGGGGGAGAATTCCCCAGAATTTTCCGCTAGGAGTGGCTGAGCCCTATGGTGAATTCAAAATACGCGTGCCGCCGTGATAGCCGGCCGGCCGCCCTGACACCGCGGCGCCGCCGCCGCTCGCTGCAGCCGTCCCGCCGCCGCACCGCCGTCACCCCGTCCAGACTCAGGATGAGTTGTGAGGCATTGTGCAGGGCGGGGCCGCGAGCAGACGCGGCCGGTGGTCGGTACGCGTGCCGCCGACGCACTGTAGGCCGGCAGCCCGAAAAAGCGCTAGAAATTCCCCCAAACTGACTGTCCGCAATATGAACAAAATAGGTATCATTTAATCCCAAATTGATCGAAGAATACGATTCCGATGCCAGTTTTTCCCTAAGGTCAAAATTGAGGTCGTCAGTTGTCACCAAACACAAGACAATTTAGGCTCTCTAGTGGCCACCACATTTACCGATTTTCATGATGATCTTTAGTGGTAATTTATTAGCTGACCAATCGTCGTTTTGAACGAAATTTCCTGTCAGACTAGTTCAGGGCACTGTTGTTCACTGTGCCAACATCATTCTTACATATTGCATCGCTTTTCTGCAAGATAAGCTAGCTTTTTGCAAGCAGCTGCAAGACGTAAAAAAAAAATCATATCTAATTTTTTAATTAGACTTTTATAAAAATGTGATTTCGAGCAGCTAAAAATGAACGTTTTATACTAGCCTCTGATTACTCATCTTTCGTTCCATATAGGTGCTTTGCGGCTTTTCCCTGCTACTTTTCGAGATATGCGCCAGTAAACCACGCGATGTAGGGGCAATTGTCACCTCGCCGCTCTACTGAAGGCCCGGCGCTCTTTAAAGCGCTGGAAGTTGTGAAAAACAAACGCGTATAATCTGAATAAAATATATGTCCCTGAGCTCAGAATTGAGCAACGCACAGAATGCTGTCAAAAATTTTGGGCCAAACTAAAAAAATTCAGTCATTATTAACCCCCAAACACAAGTCAGTGATAATCAACAACAACTTGCTCTTTAGTTAGACTTCTTGAGAAATGTTATTTCGAGCCGCTAAAAATGACCATGCCATACAAACCACTAATCATCTTTCTGTCATGCCTTACTCGCAATTCTTCCTAATGCCTGCTACTCTTCGAGGTCACGTGACCTCACCATTAAAAGTAAATGGGGAAATAATGAAACTGTTGTTTTTGCACATGGAATGATCTCAAACTATCTCAAGCACACGGAATCGTGATTTCATGCACTCCTTGCAAGATCCGATGCTTTACTTTTGTATTTTTGACCTTCCGTGACGTCATTTATGACGTCACTAAGGTCATAGGAGTGTCTCGTCAATAACTCATGATCAAATTGAGCCAGCGACTCGGGAAAGCCACCAATGGACTCAGAAAGACCTCCCGAATCGAATGATATGCAATACGACTTCCTTCGATTAAGTTCGTGGCCTGATGGGCTCTGACCTGACCTTGACTCGAGGTCAACACCTTAAGTTGACCTCACCCGGACAAAAAGTATACCATTCGACGCGCCTGAGCCAGGCGAACACGATGGTGCCAAAATCGCTGCTCTGCGGCCATTTTTTGCGAAATTATTTACCAAAAACCAAACCCTACTTGGGCTTTTTGACTTCACCTCAGAGGTAATCGGTTGACCTGGGACCTTAAAATCGGGTATCAATCGTTCCGTCTTGAAACGGCGCACACGCTTGTTTTTTTCCGCGAGGCTCTAGCTCCATTAGAGGCGAAACGAAGAAAAGGGGTCGTACCAACCCTCCCCCCTCGGCCGGCCGAGGGGGTGGGGGGTCCGACAATAGGTCCGGCGAGGGTTAAGCAGTCCCACTTCGTTTTTAGTATGTTTGCTTGTCACTGAGATCAACAACTCAATCACAGATAATTTCTAGCACTTTTCCGGGCCCCCGGCCCAGTGTGCGACGCTGCCGAGACGCAGCAGCGCCGCGGCCGCCACCGAGACCGAGATATAAATTAAAGACACGTCGTTTTAAGGCACGTAGGCCGCCAAGCTGGCGCCTTCAGCCACCTCCCCGCTACAGTGCAAGTTCGCACTCGTTTTGCACACGCCTTAAGCATTGCGTATAAAATGTGGGTCACGTGCGACCCCGGCAGAGTCTCACTTCGACCGTCGCGCTGTGCGCACGGACTGATCTGCCCCGCTCGACGCCTCGCCCGGCTGAGCGGGGACAGAGTACAGAAGCACGCGCGCAGACCGACTCTCCTGCGCGCAGCCGCGCCCGGCGGGGCAGTGTCAGTGCTTCAGATTGTACAGCGAAAGTGAATGGTGCTCCGTGTCTGCGTGTTTCATCTACCGGTTTTCTTCACAACTGCTTCCGCTTCTTGCTTCGCGTATACTTCAATAAATCCTCTACGGGAAATCTTCACGTCTATCTACAACTGTAAATCGCCGAACATCAAAAACCCAGGAGCTCACATAGCAGGCGGGCGGGCTACGAATGTCGCACAAACTCACCGAATAAAATACAGTCCACATCCAACCAGAAAAGAACTCCGAACGACAGTTTGTCGGCGACATTTGCTGGTCCTCCGGGCCGGATCCTGAACTATGGCAAGTGGAGAAGCAAGCCCGTCTCTAGAGCGAATGAGGGAAAGTGACAAAGAAGAAACCGCTGACATGGAAGAAGTACCAGCTGAACCAGCCGCTGCAGGTCAAGGACAAGCTGCAGTGACAACGGTCCAAGAGGAACCACGAGAAGGCCAATGCTCCAACGGGGAGTGGCGGCACCTCAGACAGGTGAGAGGTCGTCATCGGGCGGCTCTCACAAGGATTTTCCGGCGCGCTGAAGCTCTCGTGACAGATAGAGCTTCACGCGTCCAGTTTGGAAATATCCGCAGAGAAATGGACAGCGCTTTTCAAGCGTTGATGGCCGTTCACGAATGTATCTCTGGATACACGCAGAGTGAGGAAGAAAAAGAAAATGAGGCTCAGTACTTAAGCGAAGTTCGTACGGAGAAAGAGAGAATCGAGGAGAAAATCGAGACTTCCATGACAAGCACCACAGACGAACTACAGCTGACCTCTACGAGACAGACTGACTTCAGCAAGGATGGAGGAGGGCAACCTGAAGACGGCTTGGGACGCTCAGTGTCACGCATGACCCGTAGCGTCGCTCGCCGAGCAAGGTCACAGGTCAGTGGCAGCTCGGCGGCGGCCTCTCATGCATCAGCTGAAGCCAGGATATCATCCAAACTGAAGGAGTTGCGTGTGCGCCAGCTGGAGCGAGAAAGGACACGAGAGCAAGAGCTGCGCGAACAAGAACAAAGGATAAGGCAACAAGAACAAAAGATAAAGCAACAAGAGCAAGAACTGCAATACGAGAGAGACCTTCAGAAAGCCAGAGATGAAGCTGAAGCTGCCCGACTGGAGGCGGACCTGAGGGAAGAAATGGAAGACGAGCTCAATGCAGACAGGCGAGACGATTTTGTGGATGAAAATCTGGGAGAACCAATCACCGAGAAAAGCGTTTCTCAAAGGCCGAACCGCTCCAGATCACAACTTCGTTTCTCCGAGCCAGTCTCCATTACGCCCAGAGAACCTCTAGAACCTCTAACCGAAATCAGAGAAGAACCTCCGCAACTAGAACCTCCACGAATGGCGCCCAGTCCCGGTATGTCCACAAGCCAGACGTCATGGATAGATCAGCTGCGACCGACAGCTGCACCACGTCCGGCTCCTACGACATCCGCGTTCACTAAGAGCATCCCCCGTCTCCAGCTGCCGACCTTCTCAGGCAAGCCGTCTGAGTGGCCGCGCTGGATCGGACTGTTCCGAGCGCTCGTGCACGACCAGCCATCGCTCAGCGACGCGGAAAGAATGGCTCATCTGCAAGCGTCAGTGATGGGACAAGCGCAAGAAGCCATCGCTGGCATGTTATTTGACGGCAACCTCTACCAACAAGCCCTCAAAACTCTACAAGATCGTTTCGGCCGAAGCACGGATGTGATTAAGGTACATCTCGAGAAAGTGTTCTCGGCTGAACCTCCTCAGAAGAACAGTGTTCGATCGTTGGAGTACTTCCATTCCGCCCTGCACTGCGCAGTCACGCTCATGCAGGCCCAAGGATATGAGGCGGACCTGTACAGCACAGAGAATCTCCGAAGAACGGTGGTCAAACTTCCAGAATATCTAGGGCGTGAATGGGGTAAACATGTGCTCGAACTCCACCCAAGACATCCATCACTCATCGACCTGGACGTTTGGCTGCTGAAGCAGGTCCAAATTGCATCGCTCTGCCAAACCTCTGAAACGCCGAGTGACAGGCGGGGGAGAACCAGAGACCAGACGACTAAGCGAGCAGCGCATGCTACCGCAACTTCGTCACCAGCCTCTCCATCAACGGCACAGAAACCAGGTGGAAATGCGTCATGTCCGAAGTGCGGTGGTGAGCACAGACTGCACCAGTGTCGTGAGTTCAAAAATCTGGACGTCGAAAGAAGAATCGACCTAATATTCGACAAGGGACTGTGCCTCTGGTGTCTGCAAAGGGGACATCTCGCCAGAGAATGTCACAACACCAAGCTCTGTGGTGTAAATGGGTGCCAGAGACGCCATAATCAGCTGATACATGGCAGCACCAAACGAACCACGCCCCTCACCGACTGCTCGGGAGCCGTAGCCAGTCGGCCTGCCAATGAAACAACTTCAGCGGCAGAAGGAGAAGAGGTACGTGTGGTGGCTGCATCTACCTCCATCGGAAAGACGGGCGGAACTCTTCTACAAATCGTTCCAGTTCGAATTCATGGAAAGAAGGCAGGAACTCACCGTGACACCTATGCTCTTCTCGATTCAGGGTCAGAATCTTCCTTCTGCAGTGAAGCTGTGCTGAACCAACTGGGAATCACAGGACAAGACGAACAGCTGTGTCTTCAGACAGTGGAAGGAACTGGAAAACCTCAAGCATCAACTAGAGTGAAGCTAGAGCTGAGCTCTGTGGCCCCTGGGGAAACTCGAAGAATCATCGTGCCTGAGGCGTGGTCTGTTCCATCTCTCGACATCTCAATGCCGAACGTCTGCAAGAAGCAGCGGGAGAAGTGGCGTCACATCAAGGACTTGGACATTCCTCAGTGCTCCCATGGACAGGTGGAACTGTTGCTCGGAGCTAATGTCAGCGAAGCAGTCATCCAGCAAGAGGTCCGGGTGGGTCAACCAGGCCAACCGATAGCTGTACGTACTGCTTTTGGTTGGACCCTGACTGGCGCTGTGTCCGACCTGCACCCTGGAAAACATGGACGAACTAGAAGAGCGATGTTCATCCAGAAAGGCTCCGCTGCTGACGAGGAACTGGACAACATGCTGAAGGACTGGTGGACAACTGAATCCTTCGGAGCCAAGTATGAAAGGTCAGTGTCACAGTCGAAAGAAGACCGTCGAGCGCAAGAGCTTCTAGAGTCAACAACCACCAAGTTAACCGGCAACCGCTACGACGAGACTGGCCTCCTCTGGAAGACTGACGACGACACGCCGTTTCCAGACAGCAAGGTGATGGCTACAAAGAGACTACACGGCACCGAGAGGCGTCTGGTAAACGATCAAGAGAAAGCAGCAGCTTACCAGGCCACGATCGATGCATATGTAAAAAAGGGCCACGCCAGAAAGCTGTATAGGGAGGAGGCACAGCTCCGGCTGCCCAGACGCTGGTTCCTACCACACCATGCCGTGACTAATCCCAATAAGCCAGGCCGCTTCAGGATAGTCTTCGATGCGGCAGCCAGATCGTACGGAACATCGCTGAATGACAAGCTCCTGACCGGACCAGACCTGCTGAAGAACCTCACCGGCGTCCTGCTCCGTTTCCGAGAAGAAAAAGTCGGCATGGTGGCAGACATCCAAGAAATGTACCACCAGGTTCGTGTCATCGAGAAGGACCGACCTGCGCTCAGCTTCCTGTGGCGCGACCTGGATCAAACTAGAGAACCAGACATCTACGAGATGCAGGTGACCATCTTCGGCGCCAAATCGTCTCCAGCGTCTGCCAACTACGTCCTCCAAAGAACAGTCGCGGACCATGGAGAAGACTGCGGGCTGCTAAAGAAGGCCGTGGAAACTGTGAAGAACAGTTTCTACATGGACGACTTCTTACGATCAGAAGAACATGAAGATGATGCATTGAAGACGACGAAGCAGGTGACAGAGACACTCTCCCGAGGCGGCTTCCATCTATCCAAGTGGGTAAGCAACTCGCGGCGCGTCCTGGAGAGCATTCCCCGAGAGAAGCGCGCCCAGCCGGAACAAGACCTCACAGAAGCGGAGCTGCCCACACAAGGTGCCTTGGGAGTGGTCTGGGATGCTGAAAAGGACAGTCTGAGCTTCAGATTCCGAGACTCAAGCGTCCCGATGACAAAGCGGGGAGTCCTCCAAAGGACTGCGTCGATCTTCGATCCTCTGGGGATCGCCGCGCCCTTCGTCATCGGAGCCAAAATGTTCATGCAGCAGCTCTGGACCAAGCAACTGGACTGGGACGACGAGCTGGATCGTGAGGAGCAGAAAGAATGGGAAGAATGGCTCCAAGAACTGCCAGCACTGAGAAACATCAGTGTCCCACGCTGCCTCCGTCCGACATCAAGTGACACAATAGCACGTCAGCTTCATGTCTTCTGCGACGCATCAGAGGGAGCGTTCGGAGCAGTCGCTTATCTCCGTACGACCTCACCAGACAGCACGCATCACTGCTCGTTCATCATGAGCAAGACACGAGTTGCACCGCTGAAGAGACTGTCGATCGTCAGACTGGAGCTGCAGGCAGCAGTGCTCGCAGTGCGCTTGGTGGACGCGCTCCAAAAGGAGATACCAGATCAAGTCAAGAAGGTCACTTACTGGAGCGACAGCCGGGTCGTCCTGCAGTACATCAGCAACGAGAGCAGACGATTCCATACATTCGTCTCAAACAGAGTGGCAGAAATCCACGACCTGTCAGACAAAGGTCAGTGGCGTCACTGCCCAGGACGACTCAACCCAGCTGATCTGTGCTCCAGGGGTGAGACAGTGAAGGAGCTCGCCGACAACCCTCTCTGGCTATCCGGCCCAGACTTCCTCCGAGGCGACGAAGAAGGGTGGCCAGAGCAGCTTCACGTTCAGAAGCTGGCTGAAGAAGACGTAGAAGTGAAAGTTGGAGCCTTCGCCACAGTCACGGTGAGGGATCCAAAGGCAGCACTGCCGACACCGAGCAAATTCTCGTCTTGGACAAAATACAAGCGCACGGTGGCCTGGATCCTGCGCTTCCTCCGCAACTCGAAGCTGAAAGGCGAGCAGAAGCGACAGCGAAACCTAGGCCCACTGACCGTGTCAGAGCTCCACGACGCGGAGAAGACCATCCTCCAGATGGTGCAGGCGGAGGCCTACAGGACCGAGCTGCAGCAGTTACAGGCGGGTCAGCAGCTCAACAAGAAGAGCGGCATCGCCGATCTGTCACCAATTCTGGACGCTGATGGCATCTTACGAGTCGGGGGGCGACTAGAGAATGCCCCACTGGACGAAGACGCTCGCCATCCCATTCTACTCCCAGCAGGTTCTGATGTGGCGAGGATGGTCATCTACGAAACGCACCGTCAGCTCATGCACGCCGGCGCAGAACACACCCTGAACGAAGTTCGCCAGAAATTCTGGATTCCGAGGGGTCGTTCGCAGGTAAAACGAGTCCTTATCGACTGCGCCATCTGTAGCAAGAGAAGGGCGAGACCTCAGCCTCCAAGAATGGCCGATCTTCCCGCTGACCGGTTTAACACCTCCCATCCGTTCAGCTTCGTGGGGATCGACTATTTCGGGCCGCTCACAGTCAGGCGGTTCCGCAAGACGGAAAAAAGGTACGGCCTGCTGGTGACGTGTCTGGCCACGCGAGCCATTCATCTGAAAGTGTCCAACAGCCTGGATACTGACAGCTTCCTGATGGCCTTCCGACGGTTCGTGGCACGCCGAGGTCGTCCAAAGAAGGTTTTCTCCGACAACGGAACAAACCTGAAAAGCGGTGAACGTGAACTCCGAGAGGCACTAACACAGTGGAACCAGCAGAAGATCTCTGACGAGCTGAGCCAGCAGCAGATCGAATGGTGTTTCAACCCACCAGCCGCGAGCCACATGGGCGGAATATGGGAAAGAATGATCGGCGCAGTCAAGAGAGCGCTATCAGTCGTGCTCGGCGGCGAGGTGACAACAGACGAGGTGCTGTCAACTGTCTTCTGCGAAATAGAGAGCATGATCAACAGTAGACCGCTGACACACGTCACAGACGATGTGAGAGACCTGACAGCTCTCACACCGAACCATTATCTCTTGGGGAGGGGAAGCCGTTGTCTTCCCCCTGGAGTCTTCAGCAGCCAGGATCTGCACTCCAAAAAAAGATGGAGGTACGTTCAAGCACTGACGGACCATCTCTGGCGAAGATGGAAAAGGGAGTACCTCCATACCCTGATCCACAGGAGAAAATGGCAAGCTGACCAACGGAACCTAGCAGTCGGCGACGTGGTGCTGCTAGCAGAATCTGACACGCCCCGAGGTCACTGGCCGCTGGCGCGCGTGCTGCAAGTGTTCCCGGGGCCTGACGGCCGAGTCCGCGCCGTACAGCTCAAGACTGCAGCAGGTGGTACGTATACCCGGCCTGCCACGAAGGTGGCGCTTCTGGAACTTGCCCCGTCGCCCCCTCAGCCATCTCATTAGCCGACAGAACGCAAACAAGAAATGATGCTGGCTGGCTGTGGACTGTCGAGCCCTCGCCCCTGAACCAGTTAAAGTAAGGAAGGCTGTTGTGCGTGTACGTGCTTACTGACGCACTCACTATTCATCCGTGTTTTGCTTTGTGAATATGAGCCTCGTAACTCGCGCATAACGGCCGTTCGTGTTTGGTAGTTTATTCGATTTAGGCGTGTAAATCGTACTTGTTTGAACGTCTTTGTCGGTGATCGTGTCATTTTGTGTTCTCCCTGTGGTCAAACACGGGGGTGGAGTGATGTCACCGACGAAAGTGTTCGGACCAACCCGCGCTACCGCTGTGCCGCCGTGATAGCCGGCCGGCCGCCCTGACACCGCGGCGCCGCCGCCGCTCGCTGCAGCCGTCCCGCCGCCGCACCGCCGTCACCCCGTCCAGACTCAGGATGAGTTGTGAGGCATTGTGCAGGGCGGGGCCGCGAGCAGACGCGGCCGGCGGTCGGTACGCGTGCCGCCGACGCCGCCGAGCCGCAGTAGCGCCGCGGCCGCCACCGAGACCGAGATATAAATTAAAGACACGTCGTTTTAAGGCACGTAGGCCGCCAAGCTGGCGCCTTCAGCCACCTCCCCGCTACAGTGCAAGTTCGCACTCGTTTTGCACACGCCTTAAGCATTGCGTATAAAATGTGGGTCACGTGCGACCCCGGCAGAGTCTCACTTCGACCGTCGCGCTGTGCGCACGGACTGATCTGCCCCGCTCGACGCCTCGCCCGGCTGAGCGGGGACAGAGTACAGAAGCACGCGCGCAGACCGACTCTCCTGCGCGCAGCCGCGCCCGGCGGGGCAGTGTCAGTGCTTCAGATTGTACAGCTAAAGTGAATGGTGCTCCGTGTCTGCGTGTTTCATCTACCGGTTTTCTTCACAACTGCTTCCGCTTCTTGCTTCGCGTATACTTCAATAAATCCTCTACGGGAAATCTTCACGTCTATCTACAACTGTAAATCGCCGAACATCAAAAACCCAGGAGCTCACATAGCAGGCGGGCGGGCTACGAATGTCGCACAAACTCACCGAATAAAATACAGTCCACATCCAACCAGAAAAGAACTCCGAACGACAGTTTGTCGGCGACAACCATGGTGACCTGACCTTTCACGTGATCTAAAAATGACTTGACCTAAAAATGACCAAGATATTTTCTTCGTTATTTTTGAAGCTGTTTCGAGTACCGCTTACCGCGTGTCGCTACGTGGCCCAGGAGCCGAGTTAGGGGGGGAGGAGGTGTCCGAACACAATCTTGCGCCGATCACCGATCGAAACGCGGTTGTCGCCGATCACCGCGGTTCTCGCGGTTGTCGGCGCGGGTTTAATACCTTGACTGGCATAGAAATGATCCTCAGATGTTTTGAATTGTACTACTAAAAACAAATTAAATTAAATAAGCTAAAAAAATAAGCTAAATAGGGGAAAGTGGGGTAAGATGGGCACCTTAACTTTGGAGCCATTTTTCGGCCGGTTAGAAACATCATAGAAACGGGAAACTGAGTGAAAACCTTTTTTTTAGACATTTTACTTCCATTTGCCAGAAGATGAGACCTAGACCTGATTCAACCAATAAACTGAGCTATTTTTGCAAAACCTTGCAAAAATCCGTCTTACCCCACCCCATGGGGTAAGACGGTCACATGGGTATAGGGCAAGACGGCCAGCTTCTTTCACCCACCAGCACAGCTCGCAACAAATGCCCGAGATTAGCCGCATGTGCTACAGTCGCTCGTTGGTCTCAAGTGCTTCGGGAATGGCAGTATACGAGATTCGTGCAGAAGGCGTATGCTGGTATATAGGCCCTAGTTCAGAAGCCATGTAGAATCGTTTTTCACATTCATTATTCGAGAATAAACTGTGCCGAAGGAATATTGCTAACATGTCTGTAAGCATCGGAATCGAACATATTCTTATTAGAAATGCTTCTTTTTCCTACAGCAACAAAAATGTTTTCACCATTACAGACCCATTGAATTCATAGTTGCCCGTCTTACCCCAAACTCAATGTCAGAAGTTCAGCACGATTTTTCTCTGTGGACAATTTGATGGAGACAAAGCAAATCCACGGTAAATGAACACTGGTGGCATATGAGTGTACCACAAGTGATTGCGAGTTTTTAACTCTATAGTGCTGCACACAAAAGCTTGCACAATACGTTATGGATGTTTTCAATGAAATGAGTATTTTAAAGAAATCAAAATAAAAGATTATCGAGTGAACACAAATTCATCAGACTTCAATGGTGGTTTGTAGTGGGAAAGGCAATTCTGGTCCCAATTTTTCTCGCTCGTAGCGCTATTGGTTTGGTCTGCAGAAGGGGTGCCAGTCTTACCTACCCTGACCGTCTTACCCCACTTTTCCCTAAATTAAAAAAAAAAACATCAAAAAATTGCAACTGAACAACTACAATCTGAAGATTGCACATATCAATTGTCATTGCTAAATGTCCATAGATAAATATTATTTTTTTAAAGAAATCTGGTTAGTCTGTGAAACACGGAACAAATAGAGAATGGACGCGTTTCGATTATTCGATCGTCATAAGCAAAATACAAAGAAAACGAGATATCTTGTTTGCTTTTTACTTAATATATCATGCTGATGATGATTGATTAATCGAAACGCGTCCATGCTCAATTTCTTCCGTGTTTAAGGTACTGCTTGGCTTGTCATTATCAATGTACAGAACATAGAGTTAATCTACTGCATTTCAGTCGCGAATGCACATTTTATCAGCGCTGCTGAAACATGTGCAGTGCTTTCCTCGCGGGATGTACGCTCAAACCCAATAATGCTAATATGAAGACAGACATGAGCTTTTGTGGCACCTTTTTGTGAGCCATTAAAGTAACTAATTCGTCAGTCATATTGTCTTTCTAATTGCTATGAATTACTTTTAGCATTTAGATGCTTAGACATTTGACTCGATTTATAAGGAAGAAGTAAACTTTTGCTATAGGTCCGATCCATGGCTAGTGGCTACATTCCACGATAAAGCTTCCTCAGGAATGGAAACACGAAACGGTGTAAGCAAGTCGTAACAGTATCTATTTAAGCATTGAACAAAACCAACACAGCTTTCCCAATATTCAGACTTTTTCGCTCCATCCCTCCCCCCCCCCCCGGCATACGAGAAGCGACAGGACGTTGCAAAACAGGCTCGAGTCTCTGGCTTCCGGGCGGGCTGAGAAATTCCAGGCAGGCTATATAGCGGGCATCCCTATGAGTAGTTCGTGGCAGCGTTGCCCCCGTCACAGTTGTGGCACAATTTCTCACCGGCCGTAAGTGACGCATCACCCAGAGTACGCTGGAGTCGCCGGCCGGTCTCGTCAGTCATCAGCGGCGGTACATGGAACCGGCAGCCCGGCCCGCCCGACTCAGCGGCCGGCCCGGCGCGCCGTGACCCACTCCGGCCGAGCCGCCGCCGCCGCCGCCGGTGCCGGCTCCCCGCCGCTGCACCGCCGCCTCCGTCCCCGGCCACTGTTCACAGCTCCCCTCGGAAGGAGCACAAGTTTAGTGCGCCGCCGAGCCGAGCCGAAACCCCCCTCCCGGTCCTTGTGTTGTGCCGGCTAAAAAGAGAATCTGGTGGCGGCCGGTGTGTGCGTAGTGACGCCGGCGCGGCGCGGCTCCGCGCAGGGCGCTGACCGGAGTGGCCACGTCACCGCGCGTCCGCCGAACCGGCGGAGAAAGCATTGAAAGTGGTACGGCCGGCGCTGCGGGCCGGCCACCAGGATCCGCCGCGCGCACCGACAATTACGCAGCCGATTCAGCCGAATGGCAGTTCACTTTCCACACAATACTATCTTAAAACGCTTTCAATGAAGAGTTCCTGCAAAACCGTACCGTTGGAAAAATAAGTGAACATGCTAGTCTGCTATGGCGTATTTAAGTCGCTAGAAATGAGTAACGAAAACGGCTTATGTAATCACCATCAGCTGTGTCCCAGTGATTTTTAGAAGAAAGTACAGGGTGATCATTTCAGCAGCGGCGGAACACCTTCAATTAAGGGGGGGGGGGCACTGCCGAATTTCGGTCCCATTCTTTCCATGCAACGCCTTTAGGGCTAATGTTAAAATGCCAAAATCAAAAGGGGCACGGTGCCCCGGTGCCCTCCCCGTTCTGCCGCCTATGGATCATTTGGAACTTAATTTCTTTATTAGCATAAAAGCAACGGCAGGCTCATGTCCCACTTATGGGTGCAACTGCAGTCACATATGAACAAATGTATAAAATCAGGCACACGCAATCACACGCACACACACACACATACACTGCACACACAGCAATACACCAGTATAACGCCTTTTGGGGCGACTAACGGAGCGAGCGAGAGGGTTGGCCTTGCACGTGCGAAATTGCGAGGGGTCACCTCCAACTGACATGTGCACAGCACCCTACTGATCGGTCTCTAGCAATGTGCCAAATTTGAGCACAATCGGCCCCAGCTGTCAGAGGCGGATGACAGGTACTACGAATACCCGTCACGACCCCTACCGGTTGACCTGACCTGACCTGACCTTGTCTAAACGCTTAACGACATCATCTGTGATAAAAACTAACACGATATTCGTGATCAGCACCCCGGAAAACCCCTCAGCAGCCACGCTTTACGGCTTTCTAACAGGTCCCGATATTCCCGATGTTTGGGTCATTGACCTGACCTGGAAAGTCAACCGATGACCTATCACCTTAAAATTGAGTATCATTGACTTCCTCTCGTGACGGGCAACACGCTCGTTTTTTCCGCGAAGCTCTAGCTCCATCAGGGGCCAAACGCGAGGGGGGTCGTACCCCCCCCCTTGTGCCGTCGAAGGACTCAAAATGGCCTGTGCCGGCGAGGGTTAATCGATATTTATGTCTGATTATCTGAAAAAGGCAGGATGTATAAGCAACTGTGTAAGCTAAGCTGACGACTTTTAACCTTCCAGGTGGTCGGGGGCTTTTTTTGCCCCCCCCCCCTCCTTTAGTTTTTTATATATCTCCAGAACCTCTGCGCTGATCGTCACCAACATTTCAGTTATATCCTCCCGTGAATAGCTTTTACACAAAGTGGCCATTTTTTTCCAAAGGCTACGATAGGTTGGCCGCTGATGACGTCGGAATGACGTCATTTCTACCATTTTTGACCCAAAAAAGCTTTTGCGGGATGAGCTGTGAGGCCTACAGCAGCTTTAGAGATAGAGAAAAATGTTTCAGACATAAAAGGTGTAGAATTAAAGAGCTACAAAAAATTTATCTCGGATTTTTAGAATTGTGGGATTTTGACCCCCCAAATTAAAAAATGTTTTTTTTTTTAATATAATAGCCGAAAAATCCAACAAGTTTTTAGAATTTCGAAAAATTGGAATATATGTGATAGTCCCTACCATCTTTTATCCAAACACCCAAGTTGAGATCGATGCCTCTTTTTTTTGCCAAGTTAAAGCGAAAAAAAAAACTGTTCAAAATTGATAACGTCAAATTTTCAAATTCAATTGTTAGCGATTCTATATCTCGTAGCGCAAAACAAAGACCACCATTAGAATCCCCGTGACGAGCTGCATCGAATCAATCAATACCCATTATATACCCATTAAAACTATCAACTTTGAAATTTGACCGCTTTTGACCTGACATTGACCTGACCTCCACCAGAAAGTGACCTAAACCGTACCTGATGGCCTTAAAACCAAGTACCAACACCATTGAGTTGGAAGTGAATAATTGGCCATAAAACATGCATCGCACAACCTTAGTAAAGTTGGGAATTCATGTGCTGACCCTTGGTGACCTGACCTATGACCTGACCTGGTGTTATCAGTGACCTCTAATAGCAACATATGTACTAGGCAACTGACGCCCTATCGCTGATTTTCGACAAAATGCGTTTCACTCAATGCTATAGCGCATCTCCTACTGTTAACGCCAGACCCCTTGAGACCCTAATTTTTCGCGATTATTTTTAAATGCGTGAAGGAATTTCAACCAAGCTCAGGACATGGCCGTTTCAAGACAGGCCGAAACTTTTACAATTTAGATATTTTATCGCCATTTCAATATTTCAGGCACTTGTCATTGACTCGTAATGTTAACTGTTTTTCCATCCTGGATAGAGGCTTTCTACGTCATATGACATTAGGCTCCGCCCACGACTGCGGCATTGACCCGTGCCCATCAGCGACCTCTGTACAAACGACACCCCTGCCATCTGTGAAGGACTATGAATTTCGCTGACGCTTCACGTGCTATGAGTCAATTGCAGCAGACGGTCAAGTAAATGTTAGGCTCTTGTTGACTCTTGTATATAGGACCAAGAGGACCATCACTCCTCAACCTACTACTCAGTCGTGCTTCGAACAAACGTTAACGATTCCTAACAAATACGATTTTCGATGTAGGGTATCTGTTTGAAATACGAGCGAGCCGTATGATGTGAAGCTCAGGCAATTAACTTATTATTGCGTTGTTCGATGGTTGCATAGCGATGTACAAATCGGCAGCTACTTGGTGACATCCGACATCCCATTATCGCATTATCTGCAACGCCATAGGCTTTAAATACAGGTGAATATTTCCTAACCTTATGTCAGTTATATGCCATCTGCCCGTCATTTGCAGCTTATAAAAAAAATATATATCAGCGAACATATCAGCATTGTAGAAGCAATGCGCATTGAGCATTTATGACTCCTTAGTCATCATGTCGCTCTCTGGGCACTGTCAGCCAAGACGCTACGCACAACTCCGCCGGCTTTCGGCACCGCTCGACCGTCGCCCGTCCCCGCTCCCCGCCACAGCGAGAGTGACCGCGCGCCGGCCCGAAACCGCCGCAGGCCAAGACCACAGAGGCGGGGCTTAGCTGTGACGTCATAACGTATCACAGACTGACTGGTGATAGCCTCTACACACCGGATGAAAATCTTGCTCGAAATTTAACATTACGAGTCAATGACAAGTGCCTGAAATATTGAAATGGCGATAAAATATCTAAATTGTAAAAGTTTCGGCCTGTCTTGAAACGGCCATGTCCTGAGCTTGGTTGAAATTCCTTCACGCATTTAAAAGTAATCGCGAAAAATTAAGGTCTCAAGGGGTCTGGCGTTAACAGTAGAAGACTCGTGAACGGTGAAACATTTTATCTTTGACCTGACCTGTGACGTCACCGGTGACTCCGAGGTCAATGAAATTTGGTTTCCTTCGACAAATTTGACAGTGCTATCGAACGTCGTTTGAATTTTACGGATTCGTCCAGTAATTTCGGAAAAACGGAGGGGGGGGGGGCAAAAAATGCCCCCTCCCCCACCGCGCGGAAGGTGGCCGGGAGGCCCACCGCCTGCCGGGTTAAGAAACTCAAAGAACCTAATTTGACCACATTTGCACCTAGTCTGCACCGAATTTGCACTAAATGAGCACTAAATGTGTACCAGCTGGCCGTCGTGAAAACGGCTTATGTGTATATCCTACGTATTCCTCCCCTCCCCCTACCTTCGATGCTGTAAAAGGTCAATGCAAGCGACGGTTAAACTTCATTTTACACATCTCCACGAGAAAAACATGAAGCTATTGAATTAAGTATAAATGCCTAAAAGTTGTCGGAGAAAACCGTGTATCAAAAAAGTCAAATTTACGGATTATGCTGACTGAAGACATGCCAACGAAGTGGTTAGCTTTGAAAGGGCCGCGGTAAGGTGTTACGAGGTAGAACCCAACCCTTCCCCTTCGCAGATGCGGATATCCTGGATCCCCAGCGGGGGGGGGGGGGTACCAGTGATAGTGATAAATAACCATTGATAATCGATACACTGAGTAAATGATCACTGGCTGGGGGAGGGGGGGGGGGCTGTGTGAGTGGTGCCGTTGGTCGGCAGCTCCGCCCGGCTCGCCGAGGCCGCGGATACGTCTTTTGCTGCTGGCCCAGCCACCGGTAGTCCCGAGTCAGCCAGGCCTTGGCGTCGTCAGCCCCAGGCAAGGTCACGGCGGTTTTCCATGAGCGGCGCGGAGCAGCGACCGGCCGTTGGTGGCCGGGCCAATGGCACCGGCCCAGGGGCCGACGGCCGCGCCGCGCCGCGCCGCACCCAGCCGGGCGGCCGGCACAGAGCTGCGCGCGCTGCCGCCGCCCCCGAGCTGCGGCCGCGCTGCGCAGACGCCGTAGCGCAGTGAAGCACTAACTTGAACTTCATTTAATTTCAAAACGATGATAGTTGTCGTCATGTCCCCAGCTATAGTCTTGCGCTAGCGGGAATGCAAAATTTAAAAAATGTCAGACGTGAAGTCAAGCCTTTTTTATTTCTTTTTTATAAATTTAGTCCCAACCTTTTGATTGGAAGGATTCACAAGGACAGAGTCCCCGCTAAGCGAAGCTTGTTGCGGTGACCCTGCCCTCCACCCTCTGATCACGCAATTCCCCGGTTCTATGGCAGAATTTAGAGTCAAAAGTTTAACGTGCGCACATAGCCGCGCACGGCCGGTCCCCTCACTGACTTCGCCTGGCTACAGCCTGCCACCAACCGCAACCATACCTGTCAGGAGGCCCATAAAGGTCAAGCGCCCGTCGCGCTTCGAACCCGGACTGTTGTAGCCGGAAACGCGTGCTCTCACCACGCGGAGTCCAGCGCTCTACCGACTGAGCTACGGGACCAGAGTATGAATAGTTCTCGATAAAACTGCTATTGAACAGGTTCGTGCTCACTGGCAGACGCCCGCACCACCGCTCGTATTGTGTACCTATTTCAGGAGCCTCAGCACATGTAGCAGGTCGGAGACGCATCCAGAGGTGCAAAAACCTCTTCAGCTGTCACATACTTTGCCAGTGGCACACGGAATCTGTCACGCAGCTTCCATCCACCAGGTGATGTCAGCTGACGGAGTTTACGTTGAGATGACTGGATGTTACTTTTCCCTGATCTCTGAAATTTTTATCATTTCTTGAATTTTAACATATTTTAGGACAGGTTCCAATGATTAGGCACTCTTCTTATTGAGCACCTTGAGACCTGACATTTATTTCTACTGTTCTTTTCTCAACAATATTCAAATATTGAAACCCTTAAAACACCTGCCTTCGGACTCTGATTATGCAAATGCAGTAAGCAGGTGTGCATTAACTATAGTTAGTACTTTTATAAGACTAACTATTATGATAATTCACTTGAGATAAATAAAATTAAGTTGGTTTAGAGGCAGAAATGACACACAGCCTGGTACACAACGGCACCCTACACAATAGAAAGCATGAAAATGGGTAAGTGCCTATATGCTGCAAACCAAAAACATTGTCAAGTTTCTAACTAGAAGCCAGGTATGGTCAAAGCTATGGCCTAGTTGAAAGAAGGTAAGTACATTTTGGATAGGTACTGAAAATCATTAGAAAAACTTGGATTATGTAAAACGTGTAGGCTGCGGCACAAACAAAAGCAGGTTATTATGCAAACATAACCTGAACCTGAAGGTCAATGGAGGGGCAGCATTTGAGCTGCCCAACATTTTATTAATTTTCCTCCCAAGGTTTTGCATACAAAAATGGTGATGCCAGCCTTAATTTAAAATATTTCATTGAAATGATTCAAATAAAAATGTGAATGCATCCTAATTGAATACTCATCTATTTCAATTTGGACAGCAGGGTAGACAGCCAAAATTGGATTCCCATATCAATATACCTACACTTCAACTTATGCCAAATTTTCTGACTGAGTTTTTGTATGCTGACAGTTTTAGCTGAATCTCACCTCAAGGCTCTGTTTTTGGCTATTGCTCGTCTTCATCTTACATCCACATGCTTCAAGACTGATTGAACTATAAATAATACTATCCACAGCATACATCTTGTGCTGGGGTCACACAAACAGCCCGCACATCTTGCCCGCGCAGCCGTAGTAATGCTGTTGGATCCCATACTGCCTCACCTCACCTCCCTAGCCCGGCTAAGACACTCAAAACACACTGTCACAAACTGTCACAGCCGGCGTGACAATCCGCCGGCCTCTCGCCAACTCCACGGCCAGGCAATGGGGATTTACAATGGAGACAGCCGCCGCGTGACAGAATCCGCCGGCTTTTTGCAGCCCCCCGTAAATGCGTACAGTTATGACGCAGCCGTTACGATTATAATCCACAGCTAATTTACTGCAAAAGAAATTGACTGAGTTTTTGACGGCAGAGAAATTGCTTACAAGAAGGTACAGAAGAAAAACTGACAGAAAGAATGAAAAAATCAAAGAAAAACCATGGATGACCGAAGAAATACGGAAACAAATCAAGCAAAGGAAAGCCTTCAACAGACTCAGGAGAAATGCAAAGTCAGAAGAAGAAAAGAGCAGATTATATGAAAAATATTATGAGCAGAAACGACTGACAAAGCTACTCATCAAGGAAGAAATAGCAAAGCATGAAAAGAAAGTGACTGACGAAATACGTTATAGTAGCTACAAAAGCAAGGCACTTTGGGAGAATATCAACAAACTTAAAGGAAAGCAAAAGGATAACAGTCCAGTTCGCCTATTCACAGAAGCTGGACAAATGCTGCAAGGAGAAGAAGAAAA
The DNA here is from genome assembly GCF_019059575.1 of Amphibalanus amphitrite. Taxonomy (NCBI): domain Eukaryota; kingdom Metazoa; phylum Arthropoda; class Thecostraca; order Balanomorpha; family Balanidae; genus Amphibalanus; species Amphibalanus amphitrite. The sequence continues at coordinate 22,138 of NW_024882021.1, forward strand.
GGAAAACTTAGCAAGTGTCTGGAAGAAAATCTATCAAAGACATGAAAACAAGTTAGAAGAAGTGTGGAACGATAGGGCGAAGCTAACCTATACTGCAGATCTGGAGAAAGAGAACCAGGACCAGATACAAATAAAAGGATATAGTTTCCCAATCACACTGAGAGAACATATGGATATGGCCATGAACAGTAGGAAGAGGATGAAGAAGATGGAAGATATACAAATAACTGAGGAAGAAGTCACCAAATGTATAGGCAGGCTTAAGAACAAGTCAGCGGCAGGACCAGATGAACTCAAGCCAGAACTATACAAAGCTTTGATAAAAAATGACAAATGCTTGAAGATACTGACAGGCTGCTACCAAGAAGTCCTCGAGAGAAGTGACACGCCATCAGAATGGAAGATATCAAGGACGAAAATGATACCAAAGACGTCTAAGCCAACTGCCAAAGACTTGAGACCAATTGCTTTAACGAATGTGTCATATAAGATCTACATGTCAATTCTAAAACAGCGACTAGAAGATCATCTAGAAAGCGCAGAGCAAAAGTTAGAGACACAAGCAGGGTTTACGAGAGGAGGAAGGATAGAGGACAACCTTTTCCTATTACAGTACTGTGTGGAAGAAAGCTTTAAAATGAAGGCACCTCTGATTGTTACTTCAATTGATTACAGCAAGGCGTTTGATTCCATCGATAGAGCTAGGATGGTAGAGGTGCTCATGAAATACAAGATTCACCCCAAAATGATTGATGCTGTGGCAGCCACATACCAAGGAGACAGAACCTGGATTGAACTAAATGAGAACATTAAGTTAGAGATTTTAGTAACAAGTGGTATACGGCAAGGGTGTACAGGATCAACTGCCTTCTTCAAGCTCATGACTTATATCATCACAAAAGTAATGGAGGCAACAGAAGCAGGGTTCAGAAGCTGCAAATTTACGCTGCCAATCCTATTCTTTGCTGACGACGGGCTCCTACTGAACCATTCTATTGAAGAAACAGAGACTAGCATCAGAAGACTGACAGCAATTAGCAAGGAGTGTGGACTAGACATAAACAAGAATAAGAGCAACATTATCACATTTAATCTGAAAGAACAGCACAGAAGCATAGAAGATATTGAAGTAAAAGAAAACATAAAATACTTAGGTCTGAAAGTAACAAATACAAGGGATGTGTTCAGAGGGCAGAAAAGAATCATGATTGAAAAGGCACAAAGAATGGCAAACATGACCTATTCAGTAATTTCAAAATCATGCAACAGACTGCTGATTGGTAAGACCTACTGGAAATCCCTAGCACTGCCATCAATACTGTACGGCTCCAGTGTCATGACAGTCACAGAGGAAGAGACCAAGAAGCTGCAAGTAATCGAAAATGGTGTCTACAGACAGATCTTGGGGGCTCCAAAATATGCACCAAATGCTGCATTGAGAGGAGAAATTGGAGCATCTCTGATGACAACAAGGATTAAAACTGGAAGACTTCAGTACATGAGAAGCATATTGCAAGGAAAAAATCAACTACTCAAAGAGGTGTTAACAGAAATGATGGACGAGGGCAAGAACAAATGGATAAAGGTAACCTATTCCATTATTAAGGAAGTCGGACTCAAAGTAAAGGATTTGTATCAGATAAGCAAACAAGACCTTAAAACACACATGCAAAAATGGGATGGAAAGAAATGGAAGGAGGAATTGTTAACTAAAACTACTCTGTCCCTGTATATTGTCTGGAAAAAGGAGATGAAGGAAGTAACGTTTATTGACAACCAGCAAGCATCAACAATATTTTTCCAGGCAAGAGCTAACTGTCTTCCTCTAAATGAGCGCAAGAGATACAAGAAAGAGGACACAAGATGTATGATGTGCAATGCAGAAAATGAAGACCTCGCCCACTTTATATTGAATTGCCCAGCCTACGAAGAAGAAAGAAAAGAATCAATGCATCTTCAGAAACCCTATGCAAAGGATATTTTAGGGATATTTCTGTTTGAGGAGGAAGATATCGAAGAAAAGAAAGAAGTATTGCTTAAGCTGTGGAAGAAAAGAAGACTGCTGGAAATAAAACAAAGTTCTCCATCCTAGTTGACCTTCATCCTCCCAACACCCAATCCTGTCCCCTAGTGAGAATCCTAGCCACACAAACCAACCATAACAATGCAACCCATCGATCAAAGTAAAAGTTAAAGATTAAGAAATCAAGGAGGTGCCGATACAAAGGCTAAACCTCCGAAAACCATCGCATCGCATCGCATCAATTTACTGCAAAAAGTAAACTTACTGCAAAATGACAAATGAGTAAAAGTGGAGCCCCGTAGGTAGTAGCTAGCTATCTTACTATTCGCATTTAGATGGAATATAGAAACTGACACTCTCATTGGTGTCTACTTGACCGTAACCTGTCACGTTTCATGGGCTAAAAGTGCTATCTCTGGCACATACTCTGGTTGGCGAGTTGGCAGGTTTTTGCACCTCTGGACGCATCACTAGACAGACCAATTTTTTTCGGAAGGGCTCGCTGGTCTGTTTGGTCCCTTCGAGGCCATATATAGGGTCCCTCGGCAGAAAAATGACACATGGACACATTAGAAACAATGAATAAAAATCATTATCATGCTATTCTCCAGCATGCTCCTACACTGAAAACTTTTTTACCATTTCCTGAAGGGTAAACCCGCCATAGCATGGTAGCTTGACACACAGACGTTTTTTACCACCTTCCAGATGGTAAATTTTACTCTTTCATGAAGAGTAAACTCGCCAGGGAGGGGTAACATGACACACAGACGTTTTTTACCATCTTCTGAATGGTTACCTCTTTTGATTTACTCTTGTCTAGAGTGTAACATTTTTTGGGTTACACTCTTTGAAAGGGTAAATCTTAAACGGAGCCCTTTTCTAGGGAGTAACGCATCATCTAATCTGTGCTTTACCCTCCTACAGAGAGTATATTCTTCTGGCCTACCCTTTGTCACACATGGTAATGTTTACTCTTTCCTTTAGTGTAAACCCCCCAGAGGATGGTAACAGACTCACAGACGCTTGCTTCAGAAGCTTCACGAAGCTTCTGAACGTCCGGATTTGCTCACCAACTAAAAAAAAACATGCTTCAAGAGCAACAATGTATATTTGGCTTCCGTACAAACAATACGAGGGGCACACCAGCAATGAACATTGTGAGACTCTCCACTTATGCATACGAATCTATACGAAGCCTTCAGCAATGCACAAGCGGTAAATAAACACCACGATACAACTTGAATGCACTTTGAATGTGAATACAAGTCACAAGACATTCAGCGCCCTCATATTGGATAAGGCACAGCGCACAATATTTGAAGAGAGCGACGGCGTTCCTGGGTGGTCGCCCGTCTGCGTGAGATAATGAGACTGGATCACTACAGTGCAAGGCTTTTTCAAAGTCACCAACAAAATGCATAAACTTGTAGCATCACAACAAAATTAATGTACGTACTCACAACCTAGGCCACGTGGCCGTGCACGGGGTCCTGTTAACCAGGTCAAATTAACACCACTCAACGGCATGCAATGCTCTAGCACATCGGTACTTACAATAAAATGTCCACAGAGGCTCTATAGGCGATGAACAACACGCAAGCACAATCACCAACGGCCACGCCGCGCGGCACCGACACTGCTCACATCCGCTCTCGGAGACCAACGGCCGAAAACTGACAGATGCGCGCGGCCTTCAAACCGCAAACGGCCGATCTCGTTTCTGATTGGCTGAGTGATTCCATTTCAAATATCATCTTCACGAGGGTAAACAAGATCCACGCATGAAACGACTATCTGTACACGAGTCACGATACCCAGAAGGAAAGAGTTTTCGTGATGTTCTGGATCGCGAGAGTAATATTGATATTTACATGGTAATAATACTCTTCGCTGGCGAATAAGTTCATATTAACTACGTACCGTTACTATGCACATAATGGTAGCAAAGAGTTACCCTTTCAAGATACTCTTATCTTGCTGGTTTGATGAAAATGAATCCTCCAGGAGGTAGTAAAAAAGTTTTGAGTGTATTCTCTCTGAGCAATGCCTAAATGAGAATCAATGCTACTCGCTCGTTAACTCAACTTATTTTGAATTACCTTTCAATCGACAGCCTGTCACAGTTCAGTGTAAATACAGCCTGTCATATTTCAATGTGAATACAGTCTGTCACATTTCAATGTAAATAGTAAATACAGCCAGTCACAATAGTGGTGCTGTGCGCGCGCTGATTTTTGCGGATTTAAGCCGCGCTCTGTTGGAGGATGTTTGAACACCCCCTGCGGTTTTTTCGCAAATATTTCAACTCAAGGTCAGGTCGCCAGACGAACGTTATCCTCAACATTTTCAAACACCGAATTTCAAGTGAACATGACACACTGAGCCGGAAAATGGCACATGTGACCCCTCGTTATGTCCCTAAGGCCATTTCAGGTCACGAATGGTATCTAGAGGTTTTCCGCTAATAAACCGCTCCCTGGTGGGGGGGGGGGGTGTTTGAACACCCCCCTCGTGGTTTTTCGCGAATATCTCAAAAACACACCTTATCATACATTAATTCTACACATGTTGTGAAAATTTCAGACCAAGGTCATTCAAGGTCAGGTCACCAGGTCACTTGAAGTGACCTCACCTCATAAAAAGTTTCAATGTCTGTCAAAGCTACACCGAGTGACCGATCGCTTTGGAACTTTCAGCGATTGCTAAGAGCAATAGCATGTACAAAATGTATATCTCAGAATTTTGATATCGATGACCTAAGGTCAGGTCAATTTTGCGACCTCCCCATTATAAGTCAATGGGAGAAAATTGAAATGCGCCTCTTTTTGACTAAGGACATTATAAACACTCCCAAACACTGAATTACAAGTGATTTAGACACACACTGAAAACAAATTGGCCGGGCTGTGGCGGGTTATCCTTTAACCCGCGCGGGGCTGGGATCTCCAGCCGAACGCGCGGGGCTGGGGGGGGGGGTAAATTTTACCCCCCCCCCCCTGTTATCTTCCGAACTAATGGTCCGATTTGGAAAAATCAAACGCCAATCGAAAGATCTCATCACGAACAACTAAAAACATGTACTTAATTTAAAGTTTGAGGTCAAGGTCAAGGTCAGGTCAAGGGTACAAATTGCAAGTTTCTACAGTATCGGCCTTGCACCGTAGTTGCCGAAGAATGGAGTCATCGACTGAGACTGATTGCCCAAAACGTGTTCTTAGGCTACCAAGACAATATTCGTTGCATACAATATCATTCAGAGGTCAAGGTCAAGGTCAGGTCAGGTCAGGTCAGGTCACCAAAAAACAAAATATAGAAAAGGGCATGTGCGACACATGTTTTATGGGTCATTTTACTCATAGAATTCAATAGGAAAACTCAATGAGTGATATGGACCACCTCTGGATGAATTTCAGGTCGAGGTCAGGTCAAGGTCAGGTCAAGTGAGGTCAAATTTTGAAGTTGGTTGTTAATGCCTAAAAAGGTGTCTATCTGATGCAGTTTTTTCACGATGAATCGAATGGTGCTATTTTTGTTTCCCGGCGAGGTCTAGAACTTCCAAAAAAATCATTTTTCAAAATTTTTGTGTGTCGTGACGTCATAAAATCTTAAATAACTCCCACATTTTTGAACCGATTCTTCTAAAAATTGGTATGTAGGTGCACATAGACCATTTCTCTGACATATATTCCGTTTTTTTCGATACACTCGAAATTTTGGATTTTATAATCATTTTCAAAAAAAATCAGTTTTTTGAAAAAAATTTGGGCCAAAATCTAACATTTTCAAAAAACCGAGATGGCCATTTGATAGACAAAGTAGAATTACGTATAACCTTTTTTGTTACGTCTTGATTCCTTTAAAAATGAAGATGTTAGCGGCGTTTGAACTTTTGCCGTTTTTGAGGCGAAAATGGCGAACATGACGTCACTAAAACGTCAATTTCTCAAAAATTTTCCGACGGATTTCGCTCAAATTTTCAGGGAACGTGCCAAATTGATGTAAGAAAAGGTACTGAAAGTTTGGCGGCGCTGCGCGCCGCCGTTTTCGAGATATTGCAAAAATTCGCGAGGGGGGTAAAATTTACCCCCCCAGCCCCGCGCGGGTTAAGTAAGTGTAAGGTACGTCCGGGTTAATCACTCAAGTGCGGGTAGAACCATGCGAGTAGATATAGGGTACCTGCTTGCGATATCTGGAAACAACAGATAAATCCGCGCTGACAGGGGCTTGATACACTTTTTACGTGTAGTTGCTAGCCGACGGTGGCGGATAGCGGGGAAAATCCGGGACTGATACCTAGGTATCGGTTACTCTCGCCAGGCGGATTTATTATATATGTATAGCGCGGATAAGTGTCACGTACTCCCTCACACCGGGTTGTCAAGTTTGCCTGGTGGATTCATTCACCCGCCAACTGCGGATACACTTCCCGCGCATGCGCGTTGCCGGCGGTGCACCTCCGGCAACGAATCTCGTGCGACGCCATCTTCCTGACTGTGTTGACGGCGCTGTGGTTTGGCTGTGGTACTGCGTCTGCTGTGGACTTCTGGCTGCTGAATTTCGCGGATAGAGGTAAGGACGCTCTTCAAAACTAACTTTTTAACCCGGAGAGATATACAGAGTGAGTGTACCCTTTCACTTAGGGCCAAATGATTCTTGCAATGCATCTCGTGTAGATATAGGTACCTACCTATTGGGTGACCACGTGGACTCGTAATCATTTTTCTCTGTGGCCACAGGTCATATCGTGCGGCGAATCCAGTAAGGCGAAAGCTCAGATGACAATGCACAATTCGGTTTTGTGTATGTGGGAATGGTTTATGATACGGGCTATTTTTTCAGGCGTACGAATCGAAATGGGAGGTTTCGACCGCTGAAAGCCAAGTGGAGAGACGTTGACAGACACAAAACGACCGGTGGAGGAGTGGTGCATGGCGCAAGGCACCGGGGCCTTATGACCTTAACTCATATTTAGCTCGTATAATTCATGTGTGTGGATATTGTTGTACGTCTAACTAAATAAATAAATAAGACCATATTTAAGTGCTTACGAATGTGACAGCAACCGAATGCATGGAAAGGGGGAATTGGATGCTCAAAGTTAACGAAAATTATAGATTGCACCAATTAACCTGCAGTAAACGGGTAATAAGTATCAGTCAGTGGCGTATATTTGATACCCGGTGTAGGGTGGTCAAAAATGGTGGTGGATAGGGGTACCCTTCAGATGCGGATTTTACTCCGCGTCAACGGATCGAGGTACCCGGCAGCAGCGGATATTTAGATTCGAGTAACCCTCCTTGATCGAGTAATCTATACGGATTAACCTGCTGTCAACGGATAAACAGTATCCGCGAGGCACGTATATTTCGTATCCGCTCCAGAGTGGTCAAAAATGGTGGTGGATAGGGGTATCCTTCAAATGCAGGTTTTACCCGCTGTCGACGGATCAATTTGTTTTCAGTGCACTGAACATGAAAATGGTGTCCGTTACCCCTGTTTATGCCCTGAGGTCATCTTAGGTCACGAATGGTATCTAACAGTTTTTCGCAAATAACTTTTGATAGAGGCATGCTAGAGCGATGAAAACGCCTTAGATGTGTTCAGCTCGACGATACGGATCGACTGATATGCAACATGACCCTTCCCGGTCAGGTCATGACCTTGACCTGAGGTCAAATTTTCAAGTTGACCTTTAAAGGTCAAGTTATAGTTCATTCGACGCGTCTTGACGAGAGGAACACGATGCCGGTAAAAGTAAGCTCGTACAAGGCTTGGGTCAAAAGTTATTGCAGAACAACTGTTTCCGAAAAATCGGCTATTTTTGCAGTTTTTGCCCCCTGCACTCTGCAGGCAAAACCGTTGACGTTAGGTCAAATCTGAGGGAATTACTCAGAAAGGGCGTTAATAGGGCTATCGAATGCGCTTTTCCGCGGAGAAGTAGCTCTATTGGTTCCCGAGTTATGCGTTGGCTTCTTGGAAATTGTCGACATTCGACCTGGAAATCGGCGAAATTTGCCTTCAATGACCTCTGGTGACCTGACCTTTGACCTGACCAAAAAATTGACCAAAGTGATTTCGTCATTATTTTTGACGCTCTTTCGAACGCCGCCTTCGGCGTATCGCTACGTGGCCCAAGAGCCGAGTTAGAAGGGGGGTGTTTGAACACCCCCCCCCCCCAGCAGGGCGTGAAAATCCAGGACCCCCAGCCGGGCGCGGGATAACTTATGATAGAGGCATGCTAGAGCGTTGGAAACGCCTTAGATGTGTTCGGCTCGACGATACGGATCGACTGACATGCAACATGACCTTACCCGGTCAGGTAATGACCTTGGCCTGAGGTCATTCATTCGATGCGTCAGTAGGCGGCCCAGTAGGGCGTGCAAATCCAGGAAGGCCCCCAGCGGGGCGCGGATTAACCCGCGCCCTGCTGGGGGTCCTGGATTTCCACGCCCTGCTGGGGGGGGGGGGGGGTGTTTGAACACCCCCCCTTGTAACTCGGCTCCTGGGCCACGTAGCGATACGCGGAAGGCGGCGTTCGAAAGAGCGTAAAAAATAATGACGAAATCACTTCGGTCAATTTTTTGGTCAGGTCAAAGGTCAGGTCACCAGAGGTCATTGAAGGCAAAACTTCGCCGATTTCCAGGTCGAATGTCGAAAATTTCCAAGAAGCCAACGCATAACTCGGGAACCAATAGAGCTACAGCGCCGCGGAGAAGCGCATTCGATAGCCCTATTAACGCCCTTTCTGAGTAATTCTCTCAGATTTGACCTAACGTCAACGGTTTTGCCTGCAGGGGGCAAAAACTGCAAAAATAGCCGATTTTTTCGAAAACAGTTTTTCTGCAATAACTTTTGACCCAAGCCTTGTACGAGCTTACTTTTACCGGCATCGTGTTCCTCTCGTCAAGACGCATCGAATGAACTATAACTTGACCTTGAAAGGTCAACTTGAAAATTTGACCTCAGGTCAAGGTCATGACCTGACCGGAAAGGGTCATGTTGCATATCAGTCGATCCGTATCGTCGAGCTGAACACATCTAAGGCGTTTTCATCGCTCTAGCATGCCTCTATCAAAAGTTATTTGCGAAAAACTGATAGATACCATTCGTGACCTAAGATGACCTCAGGGCATAAACAAGGGTCACGGACACCATTTTCAAGTTCAGTGTGTCTAAACCACTTGTAATTCGTTGTTTGGGAGTGTTTATAATGTCTTTCATCCAAAAGAGGCGCATTTCAATTTTCTCCCATTGACTTATAATGGGGAGGTCGCAAAATTGACCTGACCTTAGGTCATCGATATCAAAATTCTGAGATATACATTTTGTACATGCTATTGCTCTTAGCAATCGCTGAAAGTTTCAAAGCGATCGGTCACTCGGTGTAGCTATGACAGACATTGAAAGTTTTTATGAGGTGAGGTCACTTCAAGTGACCTGGTGACCTGACCTTGAATGACCTTGGTCTGACATTTTCACAACATGTGTAGAATTGATGTATGATAAGGTATACCAAAAACGGCGGCGCTCCGCGCCGCCGTTTTTGAGATATTCGCGAAAAACCACAAGGGGGGGTGTTCAAACACCCCCCCCCCAGCAGGGCGCGGGTTAAAGGGTAGGTAGGCACTCGTTCCAACTTCCCTTCCTGTTCCACCGGGAAGTGCGGCCGGTGATAGGGGCGGCGCTGGGCCACGGCGACCAGTGCCGCGGCAGGGGTGCCGGATGGTCGCGCCGTGGTCCGGGACCAGATCAGCTCGCCGATATGGTGGCCGCGGCCGCCGACCCAGCCGCAGCAAGGGTGAACGGCCGGCCGGCCACCGCCGCGCCGCCGGCCTCTCGGGGTCGTCAGCACCCCTGCCAACAGCAGTCAGCTGCTCAGAGGGGCACCAGCAACAACCCCGCGCCGTGAACGTGATCCAGCTCCGTCGCTTTTCCCGTATCATTGTTAGGAAGCATTCCACGTTTAAAGGGACCCTCCCACCTTCAAAAAAGTTAATGAATTGGCACGAAAGTGATGTCGCTCGGTTCAGAAAGAGCGAAAACGAATATCTACCAAATTTCATCGAAAAATATTCACCGGTTTTCAAGATATTAGACTTTTACTTTTGTTTACTTTTTGGGATCTCCGCTGTTCCTAGCGACTTTATTTGAAAGTGCGGCATTTGTTGCGCGCAAAGCAGCATATACCACCGCGTGCTACCAAACGTTTTAGTAAAAGATTTAAAAATCGTTAGATCTCCGCTGACGTCACAAATTCTAAGGGGGCATACCAATGCACTAGCCCCTTAGAATCCGAAAACTGCAAGTTTGAAGTTCCATATCTCCGAATTAAGGCATTTGTCGATGTTGTGAGTGCCCAAACCGGTATTTGCAGGCCATGGCCACCAATTTGGCTATCTCAACTCAAAACTAATGTTAAGGTGGGAGTGTCCCTTTAATTACCCCTCGTCGGACCAATCGGTTTTCTGCAAACGGGACGAGGGGTAGGGGTGGCAGTTTTCACAGTGGGTAACGTAGGTAACGGATGGGGGGGGGGGCAGACCCTCCTCAGCCGCTCGGCTGTTGATCGCATTAGAGCTTCGCGGTAAAAAGGACCGCATTGGCCCATGTCACCTCCCCTCCCCCCCCGCCGTTTTCAGGTGCAGGATTGAACTTCCAGGTCCGGTCAATGGCCCAAATGTCAGGAAAATACAGGGTGTCCCAAAAGTAACGTCATCATTTGAAATTGAAGTATGTCAGAAAGTATCAGCACGAAGGTTTTGAAATTTTAGCACGTGCAAGATGCATTCATAAAATTATATCGTAGCATACTTTTGCAATGATCGATGACGGCTAGGCTTAGCAGTGAGCAGAAAACTAAGGTAGTCCAATTTTACTTCCACACAGGATCTATCATCGGAACAAAGCGCAAATATCGTTCCGTATTCGGACCAAAAAACACCCAATCAGTTAGAGCTATCTCTAGACTCACTCATAATTTCATCGCGACAGGCGCAACTTCAGATCAGCCAGGAAAAGGAAGAACCCCAATCGTTTCTAACGACACCATTGAAAAGGTAAAAAATCGTAGAAAAGACAATAACAGTCTCTATCCACTGCCTGGCCCAGCAGGCAGGTCTACTACTCAACCTATCAAGGTCTACTACTCAAAGGATACTAAGGAAGAAACTAAAACTTCGTCCTTATAAGATTCCCAATGTCCAAGCACTCTCACTAGAAGCTCGAACGAAGCGCAAAGCCTTCAGCGAATGGTTTATTGCGAAGTGCGCCGACTGTCCCACGTTCCCGCAGAACATCTGACGGTCGGACGAAGGTCATGTGTACCTACATGGAGACGGGAACCGACATAATCTGAGGATCTGGAGCCAATCCCCTCCCGAAGGCATCCACCATGAGCATCCACTGCACTCGCCGAAGGTGACGATCTGGTGTGCGCTGAGCGCACAAGGAATCGTCGGCCCGATATTCTTCGAGGTGATAGTGGTAATGCGCTGACAATCAACCAGGAGAGGTACCAGAGGGTACCCCAGCGGTTTTTCAGCTCTCTGCAGCGCCACTGTGCTGACACCATAAACCAGCAATGGTTTCAGCAAGATGGTGCTCCTGCGCACACCGCGCAGTGTATACGGGAGTTCATGGGAGATCGGATGATTTCTAAGGGCGCCGCCATCGCATGGCCTCCTTAGTCACCTGATCTTACGCCCCCTGATTTCTTCCTGTGGGGACACATCAAGGAGGTCGTCTTCAAGGACAATCCAAAGGACTTGGATGAGCTCAAGAAAGCAGTCCGAGTAACCATCGGCGGCATCACAAGGGAGACCTGCGCCACATGGCGGACGAAGCCAAACGCCGTATGATCCTGTGCGCGGCCCGAAACGGTGGTCATATGGGGTCAAGGAAGTGAAACATTTGCTAATGTTTATATTGCAATGAAAATTTTAGAGTCTGGCGTTCAAAATGAGGCATTTTTCGTTTATGTCGCTTGATTTTTTTTCGGAGTTAGATATAACAAAATAAATGATGACCTCACTTTTATGACACCCTGTAGAAACCTGCTAGAACTTCATAAAGTGATGTTTTCTGTGGTATTTTGGGTTTTTGATGCTGATTTTGGCCTTTGCTTTGTTACGTAACGATGTATTTGCGTATTTGGAGCAGGATAGGTCAACTATCAGGCGCCCAGCTGGATATTTTCTGTAGGTGCCAAGGTAAAGCGCTCCCGACAAGAAGTGGGATATACCGATGAACTAGCCTATAGGAACGTTTTGCTCAATATTTTCAAAAATAGCTAAGTTCAAGGCCGTATAAAGGCTAAGTTATACGCTTCATGTTCCGGGTGTGTCGTTTCGGGAACTAGCGACCCGCGGCCGGGCGCCGCGGAGAGGTGCCCGCCATGGGGTTTTGGGGCTATCTTTTCATGTTTCGGTCTGGATCTTGAAAAGTACTGGTCTTAGCAAATATGTTCCCTGGTTTCTGAATTTTCAGCCCACGTGGAATGCGATAGGACAAGAGTCATTTTCGTACAGACAAAACTGTGCCCGCGTTTTTTGGTCAAAGTAAACATGCTCAGCAGCTTTTAACACGTGGGCCGCCGCAAAACAGGGTACACTGGAGGATTTAAGATTCATTCTCCTACGCCATCATAGATAGCAAATATGTTCCCTGGATCTATGTAGATAATACTTTAGAGAACACTTCAGGCCAAAAATTGTTTCTCGACGACTTACACCCAGCCCGCGGTTTTGGCTCAAATGCAATGCAACACGGCAGCCGACCTTTAGGGCTCAGTTAGCGAGTTTATTTTTTAGCGAGCACTTCGAGCGTTTCAGCGTTCGATGAAATGACATATTTTTTACACGCAGTCGTTTCTTCATTTGCGTCTAAACGCGACCTATATGATAATGTGACGGTATCGTCACACTAGAAGGTGTAATTACTGGGTAGTGAGCAGCAAGGCTCTAAATGTGAATAGTATCTTGAGTGAGCATGGGTATGCACCGGATAGAAATTAATACCTATGCTAAGCAGGCCAGTTGAAGGCCAGCCTCTTCCAGAGATATTGCTATTGGTGACTAGTGTCACGCGTTCTTTACACCGATCTATGAGCTGCATAGTGCATATAGTACAGTTTATTGCAAAATGCTGATAGGATCACATATCTTTATGTCTCCCGCCTCATTCGCTTCCCAAGACCCAAACCTTTTTTTGCCCTAAGTGTCTTTAGTCTTTATCACCATTCCTTATGCTCACCAAGCATCCCAGTGCATGCTGGATGTCTGTATCGGCCAGGGCCTCGGCTAAGGAATTTTGACTACTGGGGCAAATCGTCAAAGTGTGTTGGCGCCCTGCTGGGGGGGGGGGGGGACGGGGGTTTAACACCAGCGGTTTTTCCTGCGGTTTTACGCGGATATCTCAAAAAACGGCGGTGCTCCATCATCCATCAATTCTACACGTGTTGTAAAAATTTCAGACCAAGGTCATTCAAGATCAGGTCACCAGGTCACTTCAAGTGACGTCACCTCATAAAATGTTTCAATGTATGCCGTGGCTACACCGAGTGACCGATCGCTTTGAAACTTCCAGCGATTGATAAGATAAGGGCCATGTACACAATTTTTATCTCGGAATTTTCATATCGGTGACCTAAGGTCAGCTCAATTTTGCGACCTCTATTATAAGTCAATGGGAGAAAATTCAAAACCACCTCTTTTGGACGAAAGACATTCTAAACACTATAAAACACTGTACGTGACTTTGACACACTGAACATGAAAATAGCACCCGTGACCCTTGTTTATGCCCCTGAGGTCATCTCAGTTTACGAATGGTATCTAACAGTTTTTCGCGAATAACTTTTGGAAGAGGCATGCTAGAGCGATGAAAATGTCTTAGTTGTTGTTTGGCTCGACGATGCAGATCGACTGATATGCAACATGACAATTTCTGGTCAGATCATGACCTTGACCTGAGGTCGAATTTTCAAGTTGACCTTCAAGGTCAAATTGTATTTAATTTGAAGCGTCTTGACGAGAGGAACACGATGTCGGTAAAAGAAAGCTCATGCAACTGCAAGGCATGTGTCAAAAGTTATTGCAGCAGAACTGTTCCCGAAAAAAATAGTCTATTTTGGTAGTTTTTGCCCCTTGCAGGCAAAACCGTTGACGTTAGATCAAATCTAAGAGAAATAACCAGAAAGCATGCTAATATGGCTATCAAATGCGCTTTTTCGCGGTGCTGTAGCTCTAATTGGTTCCCAAGTTATGCGTCGGGCGTCGGCATCTAGTAAACTGTCGATATTCGACCTGAAAATCGGCGAAATTTGGCCATCACCATGACCTGACCAAAAAAGTTGCCGAAGTAATTTCGTCATTATTTTTGACGCTCTTTCGAACGAAGATGGATTATGGGGTGCAAAAAGATATGTTTGCCAATGCACGCCTATGTTTTTGGATGGAAATTGAGGGTGAAGCTGCACACCGTGCACTCCCTCTTCCACCACTGATTTCTTGCCACAAACGTCTTCAACCGCTCCCGAATGAAAGAATGTACGTTAATACCAGACATGTGCATGGATCCGAGTGATGGATCTATGATCCCAGTGGATCTCGAAGCAAAGTACAGGTTGGGATCTATGATCCCACCGGATCCGGCGTGAAAAATACATCTTGGATCTATGATCTCATATGATCTGACGATAAATTACGAACATGGATCTATGATCTGAGTGGATCCCACCATGCACCACATTTGAAACCATTTTTTAAGGGTTTCTATGCCAATAAGTGACACAAAACTATGAATTATGACGTGCGATCACATAAAATCACTAAAACAGAACGTTTGTGAGTTGAAACAAGTGCTTTTTTGGGATATATGTGTTGACAAAAAATAAGTGAGGATCTATGGTCTCACTGGATCTCAAGCAAAAAATGAGACTCGGATCTGTGATCCCTACGGATCTCTCGATAAATTACAGAGCTTGATCTATGATCCCGTCGGATCCGAGATCAGGATCCGTGGGATCAGATCCCAGATCCATTTTATCGGATCCATGCACATGTCTGGTTAATACGGATATATTCTCATTTTGTGGAGGTTGGGCAAAGCCTGACCACTACTGGGGCATTCCTCGACTCTACTGGGGAATTTGCCCCAGAAGTTAACATGTTAGCCGAGGCCCTGGTATCGGCCAGAACAGCCAAAGTGTTTCCTATAGTGAGCTCGGTGCTTGTTGCTCTCGATCACTGGAGCCTCTGTTGTACGAGCCGGAATCACCACTGAGCACTGAGCATTTTGGACGAATCAGGGGCTTTCGGTGATCGTTGTGGTGGTCTTCGCTTGATTCAGGGTCAGATCATCCCCATCGGGCGACCCGCTGACTATCCAATTTAGTAGGAGTGAACCACCACTGAAAGTTCCGCAACATGTTACATAGTTAGTCATCAAAACAAGTTCTCAAAATTCAAATCTTCAAGTGACCATCCCAACTTAACATTAGTTTTGAGTTGAGATAGCCAAAATAATGGGGTCCCTGGCTTGCACTTACCGGTTTGAGCACTCACAACATCGAACAATGCCTCAAATAAAAAATATATCATTTCAAAGTTGCAGCACTATGGATTCAGAGGGGCTAATGCATTAGAATGGCTAATACGGGAGTCCCGTAGCTCAGTTGGTTAGAGCGTTGGACTCCGCGTGGTGAGAGCACGCGTTCCCGGTTATGACAGTCCGGGTTCGAAGCGCGACGGCCGCTCGACATTTATGGGCCTCCTGACAGGTATGATTGCGGTTGGTGGCAGGCCGTAGCCAGGCGAAGTCAGCGAGGGGACCGGCCGTGCGCGGCTTTGTGCGCACGTTTAACTTTGGACTCTAAATTCTGCCATAGAATCGGAATTGCGCGATCGGAGGGTAGAGGGCAGGGTCATCGCAACAAGCTTCGCTTAGTGGTGGCTCTTTCCTTGTGAATCCTTCCCATCAAAAGGTTCGGACTAAATTTATTTTTAAAAAAGAATGTCCCCTCTGAATGCGTGACGTCAGCGCAGATCTAATGATTTTAAATCTTTTACTAAAACGCTTGGTAGCACGCAGTGGTTTATGCTGCTTTGCGCGCAACAAGTGTCGCACTTTCAGCTGCCAAACTGCTGCTTCAAAATAAAGTCGCTTGGAACAGCGGATATCCCAAAAAGTAAACAAAAGTAAAACCTTAAGGTTTTCAAGATATAATATCTTGAAAACCGGTGAATATTTTTCGGTGAAATTTGGTAGATATTCGTTTTCGCTTCTGCACCGAGCGACATCATTTTCATGTCAATTCATTAACTTTTTGAAGGTGGGAGGGTCTCTATAACACGACGGAATAGCGGGTGCCTAATAGATACCCTAATAGGCCTAATAGGTACCTGTTTGGTCCGTTGATAACTCAGGAATTTTAGTAGTACTTTATAGTAGGTTTTCCACCTTTCGACTGAGTGGCCCGTTACTTTGCTGTTTTTCTATTAAATATTATATTAGTTCATTTTACCTGAGGGTTTACCAACCAGTAAAACGCCTTTTGAGCGACCAGCGGAGCGAGCGAGAGGATGGGCCTTGCACGTGCGAAATTGCGAGGGGGTACCTCCAAATAACTTGTGCACTGCAGTCTGCACCCTACTAACCGGTCTTTAGCGATGTGCCAAATTTCAGCGCAATCGGCCTAGCCGTTCTCGAGATCTGGAAGCGGCACACTGCACGTGCGCACGTGCAAGCGGGGTCCAAACTGACTTTTGCACGGCACCCTACTAACTGGTCCCCAACCGTGTACCAAATTTGAGCGCAATCGGCCCAGCCGTTCTCGAGATCTGGGAGCGCCCCCTGCACGTGCGCACGTGCTGTAGCACCCCAACCTTAACACATGCAGATGAATTATCTGATGGAGACCTAACTGTACCGAGTTTCAATTCAATCGGCCCAACCGTTGTGCCGTTATTGAGGTTGCAATTTTGGGGGTTCTTAAAAAATGTCAACTTTACCACGCGCCACGCATAGGCGCGGGAGCCGGGGGGGCAGTGGGGGCAGCCTGCCCCCCCAACTCTGGGGCCGTGGGGGCGGTGCCCCCACAGCTTTGAGACGGAATACCACACTTTTTTTTGCAAATGTTTTCTTTTTTTGTTGAAAAAGCCGAGGGGTGAAAAATAAGTGGCCTAAAACCGGTGAGAAAACTAGATTTGGGGGTACCCTAGGTTAATCTCTATTATGGTGTGCCCCCCCAGTCGGAAAGTAGTTCCCGCGCCCCTGGCGCCACGTGCGGTGGTTGGCAAGAACGCATGGTGGCCATCACACCACAGAACTTTTACGTCCAAGTGACATTCAGTAAAGAAGACCGCTTGTCAATCGGATGTCCCGTTCCTAAGATATTAGCTTTTGAAGAGCGTCCCCACGGCCGGCCGGCCAGCAGGCCGCTCATACTCAGGATTTTCCCTTAATTCAGTATGAGACTCCGCTCGCTTCGCTCGCTCCGTAATCACCTAAACCTAAAGCGTAAGCACGTTTATGAAATTCTCAAATCTATATTATGCTAGTACAATGAGTAATGTGTAAAAACGTTGTTTTGACACCAGCTATATAGTTTTATTGGGAGCCGTAAGAAATGAGTTTCACTCATTTCTTGACCTATACCTACGATTTTGACCTAGAACCGAACGACATATTAATATAGGCCCAGCCCACCAAGCGCATCATCTCTCGGTCCATTATGGACAGAGATGAGAAGATCTGAGGCATATGTGCGATGAACTAAATCAAACCAAATGCATGCTTTCGCTGAGCACTCCGGCTTACAAACTCTCTCAGAAGCTGCCGGAGACCAAGAGCCTGAAGCTCCTGACGGTAGGTCGCACAGACAGCAAGATGGTTGAGCCGCGCCTGGCTTATATTGGCTCGCATGTAACTTTTCAGTCTCTTCATGAGGCTGAAGGAACGCTCCGAAGCAGTGATGCCATCCACATTTTTGCTCCATCCCAAGATCTCGACCAGAATTTCCCAAGATTCTCGTCTCGAATCCCAAGATTACCCATCGCATATCCTTAGGAGTACCCCAAGTAAATCCATAGCTTATTTTGTACATATTAGTGTGTTTAGTATTCAACTTTCTCTTCTTCGGGTCCACCCCTGTCCTTATTGGCGTATTTACAGCAGCTAATGTACCTAGAGGCCGGGGGAGGGGAGGGTGAGGGGGTCGATCGGACTCCTACAGCTGATCGGTTCCTGACCGAGTATAACAGCTTCACGAAAAATGAAGATGCTGGCCTAGACAACATGAAGCCGGTGGTACCTATCTGACATTATGGTCAGGTCATTCGTCGACCGTCAATGGTGGGTCAAGGACCCAAAACACAAAGTCGGAATCTGTTAGAACTTCTTGGAAACGAAGTCTGTGGCATTTTGGATTTATTTCGAAATTTGTCTCGTGACACATTTGGAGAAGCTAGGGTCAGGTGAGGTGAGGCTTATTTTTTTCCACCACTGAGTTTTGAAATATGGGCTCCAAAACAAGCTCTTAAAGGCTTATGTGAATCCCGAAATCGAAAAGCCTATGCTGTGAATCTGCGCGTAAGCCAGTGCCCGCTGGGGCCCATGAATTTTAAAGCCGACGATGGCGAGGGGGTCTAAATGAGGACCTAACTCGTCCCCTGGACTATATAGTTACAAGACGTCAGCAGTGTTGTGAAGGTCGCAAGGTTACGCTTTGATTATTTTTGGTCCAGCAGAGCCCAGAGGCCAGGTGACCACTTTTCCGAGGTCAAAGACATATTGCCCTTATTTTGGTTTGCAGTCAACGGATAAGTCTCCATAGAGCAAAACTGTAAAATGAAACGCTTTGTGCGGGAGCCGCTTTCTGAAACATTTTTTTGGCATAATGTTTGTAAAAGCTTTTCATAGCCACCCAACATCATGCCGCCAAACCACCCATCCCCGTTGATCGGTAGTTGGAAGTTAAACAAATGAGCGCCAGTTGCGAACAGCGACTGAAAGCTGCTTCTATACCCACAACAAGTAATGGTACAAAAATAATCCTGCGATCTCGGGAAGATAATGCCTGCTAGAAACATCGCAAGCTTCGTCCGTTACTTCAATATGTTTGATTAACCGTCCGTGGGGCAAATCCATCCTAAATCTATTATCGACCAAGGAAAAAGCATTCGACAGCATGAGAAGACAAAGTGAAATCAGCTTCTGCCAGATCCCAAGATATGCAGTGCAAATCACAAGATCCCAATGTTAATGTTCAAATCCCAAGATCTTGGGACAAATCCCAAGGAATGGCATCGCTGCTCCGAAGAGCAACTCGTAGCTGGTGCTGTCAGTGCGAGCCTAACCAGACATGAAGCCTCCGGGACTATATCCTCCAGTTCGCTCATCTCCTCGGCGGCTTCCTGCAGTGACTTCGGCCGGCGCCCCATCTCATGCATGAAGTGCAAATGGAGAAGGACTCTGTCCTCATCCAGACCGTAAAACTACGCGGCTCGTCTGGCTTCTTTGTCAATTCCAGCTAGGGCCGCTTCTACCCCTACCAAGATTTTATCGTCTCTTTTGGTAAAACGATCTTCGATGGAGGCGGCGAGGCGGCTAGGCTGCTCAGTGCGTCTCTTATTGGCGGCTGAAGTGCTCCTGGGGCGTGTTAGCTGGATCCTCTTCGTTTCCATCTCTGAATCGTGTCGGCTTCTTGCTGGCGCGTCTTAGGCGCGGTTGATCCAGGCCGAGCTCGTCCGCCTTGTTGATGGTGTCGGTCCAGAATCTGTTGAAGGCTGGGCTACGAAGGCTGGCCCTGCACGACCCCCTTCATTAGGGTTCATCAAAATACACATCATAAGTAAATCGATTAGCTCTAGTGATAGAAATGTTCCATTACACCTAGAAACGCAGCATGTGAAGTTTTGTGACAATCGATAATTATTTAGACATCCATCCGTGCTGATGTTTCCGTCAGTAACTACCGCACGGTACGGCGCACGGGGCGTGACGTCTAAATGCGGCACCAGGTGGCGTCAGCGGTTTCTTGCTGAACATTATCATGGCAACCGATATGTTTGGTGTCAGCTGATAGTTGATTGTTCACGTAAAACGATCTGAGCGATCAGAAGGCCAACGGGGGTGCGTGTTTGTTCTGCTGAAGGGACAGAGATACCTGGTGTAAGTCCATGAGTGGTTTCCGTTTATATGATTTGTATTACTCTACCGCTGCGTTATTTCTTTTTCACTTTGCTATAACGGAATTTTCATGAAACGTAGTGACTGTGTCTGTGAAATGTTATGTGAAATATAATCTCTGCTTTGTCACAGCATATACGTCCAGCAAAACTTTGACGAGATCAGGGGAGAACTTTTCAGCGGGAGGGGGAACGGAGTATGGAGCCCAAAGATGCCTCGATGCTATTTTGATAAGTGAACTGAGACCTTGGTTATATCCGCCAGGGACGCAGGAACAGGGGGAGGGGCTATGGAAGTAACTCCACTTCCCCGTACCTTTGACAAAATTAACATTAGCCCCATGGCGTTGCATGACAATACCTTGAAATTCGCCCCCCTCCCCTCGCCACATACAGACACTCACACACTGAAGCATTCCCGCCTCACAGTTATCCGCTACAGCCAGTAGCAGGAGTGTCGTCGACGGGAGGGAGGGACAAGTGGAAACTGCTGATGGAGGACAAAACCATCCCGCTGTCGCAACACTCACCTGGCGACGCCGATCCGTCCTTTCTCGGAGAACTACGTGCTGAGTTCGTCTCGTGTGCCGAAGAAGTGTTGAACTTCAAGCGAGGCGACTACCGTGAGTTTGTGGACCTGTATCTGCTGTACATCGGTGAAGCGGAAACCCCAGAGCGACTTCAACGGTTGGGGGCGCTGGGCAAAGCAAGATGGATGGCGAAGCTGCTGTACAGTCTCAAGCTGACCCTGATGGAGCAGCGCATCACAGCCATCCCTCGGGGTGCCATCACCACGATCCTGCAGACACAGAAGGCACTAGCGGCGGAATACCTTCAATTAAAAGGGGGGGGGGCACTGCCGACTTTTGGTCCCATTCTTTCCATGCAACGCCCATAGGGCTTATGTTAAAATGCCAAAATCAAAGGGGGGCACGGTGCCCCGGTGCCCTCCCCGTTCCGCCGCCTATGACAGAACTAGGTGAAGGCGTTCGCCCAGTTCGTCACGCATATATACGCGACGGGTTCCGGACAAAATATCGAAAAGCAAAATATGGAATAGCAAAATATCGAGGACAAATTATCGAAGTGGCAGAATATCGAAAGCAAAATATCGAATGCGCAAAATATCGAAATCGCAAAATATCGAACCGCAAAATATCGACATCGCAAAATATCGACATCGCAAAATATCGAATTGCATAATATCGAATTGCAAAATATCGAACTCGCAAAATATCGAATAGCATAATATCGAAAGCAAAATATCGAAACGCAAAATATCGAAAGACAAAATATTGAAAGGCAAAATATCGAAAGACAAAACATCGAAAGACAAAATATCGAAAGACAAAATATCGAAAAGGCAAAATATCGAACGCAGAATATCGAAAAGACAAAATATCGAACGCAAAATATCGAACAGACAAAATATCGAACGCAAAGTATCGAAAAGGCAGAATATGGAACGCAGAATATCGAAAAGGCAAAATATCGAACGCAAAATATCGAAATGACAAAATAACGAACGCAAAGCGTCGAAAAGGTAAAATATCGACTTGAAATGGCCCTCTGCGGACTCCTTAGAGCTCTGTCGAACTCTGTCGAAATTAGGTTTCGTTCGACAGATCTTCCGGGGCTATCAAACATAGGCGGATCCATCCCAGAGTTTTGGGAGGGGCAAACCATCACAATTTATTGTTTCTTTTAGCCCTACACCGGCTTTTAGGGCCCCTACATCGACTCTTGGGACTCATGACTCATTATATATGGGTCTAAGCGGCTTCTAAGAATCCCTATGCAGGTTCTAGTAGCCGCCAGTCGAATATTTGGGCTCACACGCTAGCTCCCACCTCGCTAGCGCACGGGGTCCCACCCCGTGCACGCTCCAGGGGCCTACCTGCCTCTAAGACCCCACTCATACTTTTGGGGCCCAAACGCTTGCTCCTGAAGCCCCCACTGAGACTCCTAGTCCTTTCCTCTATTCAGTCCTCCATACTGGCTCTTTAGGCTAAACATCGGCTTCTGGTGGCCATCCCGGCTTTGGAGGGTGTCCATACAGGCTTTTTTTGGGTCCGATGCCAGTCTCTGAGAGCCATCAAAAGCCTTTCGAGCCTACGAGTATACTGCATTCTGAAACCCTTCAGCAACTTCTGAGGGACCGACCCTGGTCGGAGGGCTCATTCGGTCTGGGGAGTCATGTAGGTCTCTGGAGGAGCCTCTAAGGGGTCGGTTTCCAAGGGGCTTTTAAACACGGTCTTCTAAGAACGGTCTCGTAGGGCCCTTTTAATGGTCCACTGCGGATCCAGAAAAGTGGGTTGAGATGCTGAGGGTGGTGGCTAGACTGAAACAAGATTAGATGATAAAAACTAGCTGCATTTGCTTCGTTATGCTTTATTTGAGATAGGTACGTACACTATAATTCAAATATTTTGCAGAACTTGTGTGTTTGGGGATAGTTTTCCAAAATCTTCGTTTTTCATAAAGCAACTAGAGGGACAGCATTACGCGCAGCATAATGAATCAATTTTCATTAAAATCGGCCCAGTAGCGGCCGAGTTATGGCCAGAATAAATTTGGCGTCTCCTCCTGGCCGGCGGTGCTCTGTTCCGGTATTCATTGCCAAAGGTCAGTGACCTTCCGGCTCTGATTTCCCTCAGTTTTGAAAGCGAAGAAACTGAGCCTAAGGCGCGTGCCGTCTGCTCGGCGCCGGCCGCGGCCCAAAATCCCGCAAAGATTCGCCCGCCACGTGCAAACCACCGAACCCACCCCCACCAAAATTTAATACGACAAACAGATGCACGCCTCCGACTTACGTTCAAAATTTCACCCCCGTAGCCCGCACCGTTCTGGAGCAATAGCCCGCCAAGCGTGACTGACGCGTTACATACATACATACGGACGTTTTGATTTTTATATAAGTAAACTAGGTGCCGAGCATTACGCGCAGCGTAATAAACCAAGTTTCATAAAAATCGACCCAGTAGCGGCCGAGTTATGGCCAGAATAAATTTAGCGTCTCCTCCTGGCCGGCGGTGCTCTGTTCCGGTATTCATTGCCAAAGGTCAGTGACCTGCCGGCTCTGAGTTCCCTCAGTTTTGCAGCGAAGAAACTGAGCCTAAGGCGCGTGCTCTCTGCTCGGCGCCGGCCGCGGCCCAAAATCCCGCAAAGTTGCGCCCGCCACGTGCACACCGCCGAACCCACCCCCACCAAAATTTAATACGACAAACAGATGCACGCGTCTGACTTATGTCCAAAATTTCAACCCCCTAGCCCGCACCGTTCCGGAGCAATAGCCCGCCAAGCGTGACTGACGCGTTACATACATACATACATACGTACAGACGTTTTGATTTTTATATAAGTGAACTAGGTGTCCAGCATTACGCGCAGCGTAATAAATCAATTTTCATTAAAAAAAAAAATCGGCCCAGTAGCGGCCGAGTTATGGCCAAAATAAATTTGGCGTCTCCTCCTGGCCGGCGGTGCTCTGTTCCGGTATTCATTGCCAAAGGTCAGTGACCTGCTGGCTCTGATTTTGCTCAGTTTTCGCAGCGAACAATCTGAGCCTAAGGCGCGTGCTCTCTGCTCGGCGCCGGCCGCGGCCAAAATTCCGCAAAGATGCGCCCGCCACGTGCAAACCACCGAACCCACCCCCACCAAAATTTAATACGACAAACAGATGCACGCGTCCGACTTGCGCCCAAAATTTCAACCCCGTAGCCCGCACCGTCGCCTCGCAACAGCCCGCCAAGCGTGACTGACGCGTTACATACATACGGACATTTTGATTTTTATATATGTAAACTAGAGGGACAGCATTACGCGCAGCGTAAAGAGGGACAGCATTACGCGCAGCGTAACAAATCAATTTTCATTAAAATCGGCCAAGTAGCGGCCGAGTTATTGCCAGAATAAATTTGGCGTCTCCTCTTGGCCGGCGGTGCTCTGTTCCGGTATTCATTGCCAAAGGTCAGTGACCCCCAGCGATGTTTCCGCTCAGTTTGGCAAGCGAAGAAACTGAGCCTAAGGCGCGTGCCGTCTGCTCGGCGCCGGCCGCGGCCCAAAATCCCGCAAAGATGCGCCCGCCACGTGCAAACCACCGAGCGCACCTCTTCCAAAATTTAATACAACAAACAGATGCACGCGTCCGACCTGTGTCCAAAATTTCACCCCCGTAGCCCGCACCGTTCCGGAGCAATAGCCCGCCAAGCGTGACTGACGCGTTACATACATACATACATACATACGGACATTTTGATTTTTATATATGTGATGATAATCACTCTAAAAAAACATCGGGGGGGGGGCGAAACTTCCAGAGGGGCCCCTTGAGAAAACTTTGCACCCCCATCCGAAATTACCTTCCGCCGCCACTGCTGCGCGAGATCTACAAAAAATATCAGTTTTCCAAGTCTGTCATGGACCCGCTGATGGCTCTTTGAGGCCCAGAGGCGGATCCAGCTCAGAGTTTTTTTGGGGGGGGGGGCAAACCATAACAATTTATCGATTCTTTCCATGCATCGTCCATAGGCGTAATGTTAAAATTATGCCGTTGGGGGGGGGGGGCAAATGCCCATTTTGCCCCCCTGGATCCACCACTGTTGAGGCCTTCAGATAACAGAGGGCCCGATGAGTTCGACAGAGCTCTAAGGAGTCCGCAGAGGGCCATTTCAAGTCGATATTTTACCTTTCCGACACTTTGCGTTCGTTATTTTGTCTTTTCGATATTTTGCGTTCGATACTTTGCCTTTTCGATATTAAGCGTTCGTTATTTTGCCTTTTCGATATTTTGCGTTCGATATTTTGTCTTTTCGATATTCTGCGTTCGATATTTTGCCTTTTCGATATTTTGTCTTTCGATATTTTGTCTTTCAATATTTTGTCTTTCGATATTTTGTCTTTCGATATTTTGTCTTTCGATATTGTCTTTCAATATTTTGTCTTTCGATATTTCGTCTTTCGATATTTTGCGTTTCGATAGTTTGCGTTTCGATATTTTGCTTTCGATATTATGCTATTCGATATTTTGCGATTTCGATATTTTGCAATTCGATATTTTGCGACTCGATATTTTGCGATTTCGATATTTTGCGATTTCGATGTTTTGCAATTCGATATTTTGCGATTTCGATATTTTGCAGTTTCGATAATTTGCGACTTCGATATTTTGCTTTCGATAATTTGCGTTCGATATTTTGCGCTTCGATATTTTGCGTTTCGATATTTTGTCATGGAAGCATACGCGACGTAGTGGCTGACGTGCGACAGACTAGTGGACGCCGCCTGGAACGACCTGCAGCTCCATCGCCACCTGCAAGCGTATAAGTCAGTCGACAAGGGCATCACAGTCAGCTATCAAGACATTGGGAAGACACCTCTGGTACTTGACTGGTGATATGCTGCCTCTAGCACTCTTCAGTGATAAGGTTCCGGCCGCCGAGCGACGCGCACTCGCAGACGCCATCATGGAGCACAGGCCAGCTGACCTCCCAGTGCGAGTCCCAAGAGAGCGATTCGGCGCTGACTTTGGCAAGCGAAAGTTCCCAACCCTCTCACCGTCCAGCTGGCTGGCAGACCTCGCCAACGCAGACTGCTGGTTCGGCATACAGCATCTGCACATCGACCCAGCGTTCCTCGCCCTCAGCACTGAGGACTGGGTCACCAACGCAGCGTTTCAGGCGGGATTGGCAAACGTGTAGGCCATCAACACCGTCAACGACTGTGCCGAACGGGGTGCTAAACTGGCATCCGACTTCGTGGGAGCTGCAATGAGCGAGCAGCACCTGCAGAATGTGCTGCAGGCTGTGGAGCATGACCGTCCTCTGCAGCCAAATATTCGTCGCTCCAAGCGCAAGATGGCAGAAGCTAAGAACTAAGGCAGCGGCCAGCGTGGCGCAGATGTAATGGCTGACAGCCGCAGACCGGGCAATGGGCTTCTCCCCAGCAGCTTGCTCCGCTTGTTACAGTGTCACACTCCAACGCCAGTGCAGATCTGAACGAACGCGGATACGCTGTTATATGTGATAATAACTGATCTCAAACTGATGTTTTGAATGCATTATGTTCGAAATATATGTTTTTGTGCATGTTAGTTCTCGCCATGGATGTCGAAAGTAAGCAGATTTTTACAACCGTTTTTCGCTATTTCGGACTCAATGAATGCAAAAAAAAAAGACATTTTTCTTGAGATTTGTCGGGGTCGGATGGACGTCTAAATATTTATCAAATTTCGTGAAAATTCGTAGAATCTTATTTTTTGTGCATTGGAGCAAAATGGTAACTAGAGCTAATCGATATTTTTATTTTTAATTTTTGCCTTATAATTTGATGCACCCTACCCTTCATCGACCGTATCCTTTTGATGACGCCGGTGACGGATTGCTGCCGGCCCTGGATAGCCGTTATCACCGGCGTGACCAGCTGATAGATTCGCAGACCCAGGCTGACCATGAAGAAGAAACTCTTTCATCGCTCGGCTGAAGCCACAGGCTTTCGCAGCTGACTCGGGTGAGACTGCAGGATCCTCTTCAATGTCGCGCAGTGTACCGATTACGGCAGCCCAGTTGGACAGCAGGGAGGCCAGGCTTTGCTCATTGCAGGTCCAACGGGTGCGACAGAATGACGCCAGCCCAGCAGGCATGTCCCGGTGTAGCTCAAAAAGTGCCATACGCTTCGCCCTTCGGAGAACTGCGGACAAACTCAATCAGTGCGGACGCCTCACCCAGTGCGTTTCGGAGCGCTGGGGTTGCAGCCGTCAGGGTGGCCAGATTCAGCCGGTGTGCCGCACAGTGAATTAACAAAGCATTCGGCTGTTTTTCTTTGATGCGGGTCTGGACACCCGTGCTGCGACCCGACATGCTCGATGCACCATCGTAACATTGTCCTCTGAGCTGTTCGATCGGTAGGCGTAGGCGCTGAAGAGCGTCTAGAATGAGCTTCGCCAGCGCCTCGCAGTGTTGCCAGGTCGAGTGATGCCAATACCTCCAGAAAATGTTGTAAAAACCTCTAGAAACCTCTGTTCCATTGCCGCTGATTATAAAGTATATATACCTACCTCCATACCTACCTCCGTATCACAAACCGTGGCGCCGTTTCAAAGCACGCTGCCATCCGCTGCTAGCGCGTGATGACATCATCAAGCCCATTGCTCCAACACTACCAAAGGGTCTGCTCCAGTCGCACTTCCTAACACCTCTAAACTCTTCCAAGATTGCTTCCCTGTTCCAGTGTCAGCTCTAGCCCATAGGCGTGGAACGGGGAGGGCACCGGGGCACCGTGCCCCCCTTTGATTTTGGCATTTTAACATAAGCCCTATGGGCGTTGCATGGAAAGAATGGGACCAAAAGTCGGCAGTGCCCCCCTTAATCGAAGGTGTTACGCCGCTACTGCTCTAGCCCCTACAAATCAAAGGAGGGCCCTGCTCCAACCTCCTCTATCTTGCCCTTGGAGGAGTTTAGATATGTTAGGAAGTGGGACTGGAACAGACTCAAAGTGTGACGTCAGCGCGCTGGCAGCAGCTGGCAGTGGGATTGGAAACACCCGGTTGTATCCCCAATCAAGATAATTCACTCATCCTTCGCATGCCTTTGCATTTGTCCACATAACATAACTTGGTGGACTTGGTGCCCACCGTAGGCACCAGGTTTACATAGCCTTGGTGCCCACGGTATATCGAGAACTTTTAGCTGCAGCCGGCGGCCAGAGCCTCAAGTGAACAAGCCAAAAGTAGGCTTATCGTTTCCATCAATCTGTAAAAAAGTGTGTTTAAGCATGCAATACTTGAAGATAATAACATGAAATTAAGTACCTAAATAGTTCTCAAGAGACCTTGATGCTAATTGTCTTTTCTGGGATTTTCAGATTACCTCTAGAAAACCCTCTAGAATCCGGCATTTTTCAAAAACCTCCAGGAGCCCCGAAACGCTCCCCTAAAACCTCTAGATCTAGAGGTTTACCTCTAGACCTGGCAACACTGGCGCCTCGGCCGTGGTGCTCTCCGTGTTGTAGAAGCCCAGAAAAACCTCCTGGATCTCTCCTTTGGCTCATCCACAAACCTAGCGATACTTGCTCTTGTCTGGAAATGTTGGTTGTTTCATCCACGATTATGGCGAATGCCTCAGCAGCTCTCACTTCTGCCGTGACCTGCCGCAGAATAGCGTGAGCCACCAGTTCCAGTATTTCATTTTGGATTTGCGGGCTGAGAAGAGAGCCACCAAGTTGCTCGAGTCTACATCTTGTTTCCGAAGCGGGAGACACTTTTGTGCGAGATACTCAACTGCATCAAAGATGTCATCGAGCGCCTCTTGTGCCTCCCAAGATACCTATAAGAAACAGGTAGGTCGGATGTTTTGAGTAAAGCCCTGGTGACGTCACTGACATTTCTTATTTGGAGAATTTCGCCTATAAGGAAAATATTCTACATACGAAAATTTGTATTTTATATTCAAAAAATAAAATCTTTCAATTTCATCATGAAACTTATATAATTTAATTACAAAACTTGAAAGCGATCAAGTGTTTGTCCCAACCCCCTGCTATACCTTTGGTCACGTGACTGAAATGATCAACTTTGCGTTTTGCAGTGTTATGACTTAAACAAAAGTAAACAATGTTAGAAGTGTATTTTTTATGATGTTTTGGGTAGAAATCGTGTAAATGTAGCCTTAAATTATATATAATCTGTTGAAAAGTAGTCACGTGATGCTACCAGATTGTGCTCGGGCAGCGTCTTCTTAAACTCCGATTTTGAGTACTTTGTACCTCCATAGAGGCCTAATAACGGACGTTTTCAGTTATAAAATGAAGCACTGAATCTAATAAGGGCAAAATTTAATCATTTGTTGCCCTTCAGGCTGGGCTATCCAGGTATGAACTTTGGCCAGTTTGTGTGTAAAGCCTATGGTGAAGGGAAAACTTCACGCCCAGCTGACGTCACAGACCTCGGCTACCAAATCGTGTCCGGTGGGGGTCGGTGCCTCCTTCACAGCCTTTGCATGTCCACTGAGTATCTGGACCTGGACCTGAGACATCAATCTTACACAACTTCTGAAAGAAATCAGGTTCCAGGTCATCTCAGGTCACGAGCTATAGAGGTCAAACTGAGTTCGGCGATTTTTCGTCGAAAAAGTTGTTCACGGAGAAAAAACCGCGGAAATCAGTTTTTCAACTTAGCGACTCAAAAATTGGACCGTAGGAATAAACAAGAATGGCATACGAAATGACTACCTCAAAATTTCCAAAATATAAAACTCCCTATATTTAGGGATTTTTTGACTCAAAATTTAGATTTGAGATATTTTTGAAATTTGGGGAAATTTTCAAAAAACCGGAACATATGTCAGAGAACGTCTTACGGGACTTACACCTGCCAAAAATTAACAAAATATATCTAAAAGTGCCAGAGAATAGCCATTTGAATGACTGAAAAAGTAGCAACTGTTCTTATGACGCCACAATATTTTCGTTATTTGTGCTTGAAATCAGGAGTAATATTTATGATACTTAACTACCTGTTCCTGACTGAATATGACCCTTTACGTGAGTAAAGTCACTTTTACGTAAAAAAATGTTTTTCGTTGTAAATCGGTACAATTTGACCTTATTTGACCTTCTTGTGACGTTATAGGTCCAAGAAAAATGGTCAAGGAGGTTTCTGTGCCTGCATATATATGACATGTCTTAATAAAGACACGAATATTCACAATTTAACACGCCTTACCTTAACGATTCACGAAAGTGTTTTCTGATTGCTCGAAGTCGAGGCTGACCCTTGTTGTGACGTCGCAGGTTATCATCCATTCAGGTGACTATCCACATGCCAGCTCTGTCATATACATCATATCCGGACTCATTTTGGAAACTAAGATTTCATTTTTATGACCGACTTCTCATCGTAAATTGGACTGACTTGACCTTGCTGGACCTCCCTGTGACGTCACAGGTCAAATATCAAGGTCATCGATATCCGATCCTGTACATCTCAATGAGCTCTTTCGAATGCCGTTTGATTTTTTTCCGATCCGGCTATTGGTTCCGGAGATACGAAAGGGGGGGGCCTTTTGCCCCCCCCCCTCCAACAGGACGTGAAACCTGCCAGACCTCAACGGGGCGCGGGTTAATAACCCGTTTACATCCTATCTCTAATGGAGATTTCAGTATTTAACTCAAATAACAGAGCAAAGTAAGAATCAAATGTCTAATCACGTTTCTTGAATGCTGCACTTTGAACGTAGGGTGGGGAGAACTTCTTGCGCCCGAAGAAGAACAAAAACGATGAACTTAACTTCATGATTTGAGGTCGGGTAAACGACCTCTCCGTTACCCTTAAAAAACTAGCCACAGAATCCGACTCATCTTTTCAAAAACTGGTCTCGGCCGGCGGGTGAGCGCGGTGCGGTGCGGCGAGGCGGCCGGGTTGTCCGCGGAGCCGCGTCTTCCGCGTGCCTGGCGGAGTCGCGGCGCGGCCGGTCAGTGACCCCGGCGCCGCGCGCGCGCACAGCCCGCTCCGCCGCACCGCTGACTCGATCTGGGTCAGCGGCCACTGAAAGTGGAGTCGTCCCTCGGGGGAAGAAGCATAAATCGCCGCCTAAAACGAAAGGGAGTTGGCCGCCCGGGCATGCGTACAAATCAATGAAAAAAATGCCTTTTAACGCAAATTTGATTATTTGTGGCACATTTCCAAACCATTTTTCAATTAAAAATCTGCACGTTTTTGGTAGTACATTTTATTAGCCTTATTTTACTAGCCTTTTAAGCAGGTGATTGATCACTACAGAAGTTTTTGTATCCCTTTACTAACAGGCGGATCCGGTGCATATAAATTATATGGCATTGCTAGTCATCAATGCGGCTGTTTTGGTATGAAGAAACGCCTTTTTTGTACCCATGGAACATTTGGTCAATTGTGTTACAATTTTCGCATCTAAAATTGTTTATCTTTGTCTAGATGTCTGTATTCTAATGTCCAATTTACATACTAACACCCAAAAATGATTATGCATTGTGCCTTTTCTTTACAATGGAATCATTCTATACCTAAAATTTTGGTAGGTACTTAGAGCTTCGATTTTACCGTCGGACGGAAGGATTGTAGTCATACATTCCTCCGCTAATAGTACTTTTTGGTGTGCGGTGTCAGAAGAAGTGGTATGGAGAGGTTTAAAAGTGGTAAAACTGTTATGCCGTTCAAAAGAATTTCTAGGTTAACTTTCACGGTAGAATGTTTCGAGTTAGGTGCGCAGTGCACGAGAATTTAGGTAAAATTCCAAATTACCCATTATAGTCAGGTATTTTGGCGCAAGAGGCCTCTCGAGTTCGAGTGATATGTCTCATCTTTAAAGGGACCCTCCCACCTTAAAAAAAGTTAATGAATTGGCATGAAAGTGATGTCGCTCGGTTCAGAAAGAGCAAAAACGAATATCTACCAAATTTCATCGAAAAATATTCACCGGTTTTCAAGATATTAGACTTTTACTTTTGTTTACTTTTTGGGATCTCCGCTGTTCCTAGCGACTTTATTTGAAAGTGCGGCATTTGTTGCGCGCAAAGCAGCATATACCACCACGTGCTACAAAACGTTTTAGTCAAACATTTAATGGACGTTCGAAAGCCTGATGACGTCATCAGACTCCCGTAATGGTTAAGAGATAGGGACCACGCTGGTCCCACCCTGCAAGTAAAGGGAAGAAATTTCTTGAACACCATAAAGCTGCGGGGGTTGCGACCAGGATAAATGGTGGTTTCTGAGCCTGGCCGCAAACTTGGCTATCTCAACTCAAAACTAATGTTAAGGTGGGAGGGTCCCTTTAAGTGCAATGTGGATTTGTAACACGAAGAAGACTAGAACTGGGACTGTGCGCAATGGATTGACCTAGTACCTATCAGCAGCTGCCAGCTTTGCGTCAGGTTAACTTGTGCCAACCTGTATAGTTGATATCCGAAGGTTGGTATGTCAGGTGTTTGACTGGGTGCCTGAAAGGACTTAGATAAAAGAACAGATTTTCTATACACGGTATTGAATGCCAGATTGAATGCTGCATTTCGAACATGGGATCAAAGAATAGGGATTACACTTGTGTTTCAAGCAGAACGAAGACAAAGGACTTATCTTCATGATTTGTGGTGGGGTAAGTGACCTCTCCGGTACCATAAACAAAGCTTGCTACAGCATCTAGCTCACATTTTATCCACATAATCCGACTAATCTTTCGCTCAGAAGAGTGCACACCGCTGTTTTGCCTTAGATTATTTATATCTCTGGCGAATGTACCTAATTTGACCAAATCTGCGCCGAATCTCTTTTACAATAAATATCTTTAGTGGGATTTTAAATTCATCTTAAATAATATAAAAAATATCTTAAGGCCTGGCTGCACTATGCGTTTTCTGTGTGCGTTTTTTGCGGGGTTGTGTTTTTTGCGTAATATCGCTCTAGAAAAAAAGTTATGACTAATATAACTTTTACATTAGTTATATACAAAAGCTAATATAACTCTGATATTAACTGAAATGTAACTTAAAACATCACAAAAACGTATTATCGTTTATTTTTCTGGAACGATGTTACGCAAAACCCACATATCCACAAAAACGCACGCAGAAAACGCATAGTGTAGCCAGGCCTTTAGTATCATAAATTTATTTCAGTATTTTAATCGAAAATTAAGTCTGATAAATTAAAAAAATGAGGCATATGAGCATCTGTGCAGCCCAAGATGTTCCTCGCTAGAGCACTGCATACTACTTCGAGATTTGTATAGGGTTCACTTTTGGCTGTAAAGCATTTATTTAAGGAAAAGATCATCAATAAGCATTTTTATATTGCATGATATGATTTTCCTCGCGAAAGCACTCAAAAAACAAAGATGCTGACAGGCTGTAGTTTCGGGCTCATACAGTTCATTCAATCAGTGGGCTACATACTCGAGAGCAGCGTAAAACTAACTTTGGATTATATGCGGGCAATATCGAGTGATGTTCAAACAATCAAATTTGTAGTCGAAAGTAAGAACCGGGCAGCAGTCCGTTTCCTATAGATGAGCCCCTGCGGCGGTGCGACAGACGGCGGTCCGTCCGTCCCTGCCGTCGGCGGCCGGTATACAGTTAGACCGGTTCCGCGCCGGTGACGGGTCGGCCGGCCGGCCCGCGCCGCGGCGGCCCATGGCGCCCCGTTAGGCGGCGGTCAGCCGGCGCTCACCTCCGCCCCGCGCGCACAGCCCTGAGAAGTGGGCCACTCCGGCCCGTTACCCCTAACAACGAAAGTATCGCGGCTTCCCGGGCCGCCGACCCGCTGCAGGAGTCGGTGACCCTTGGTAAGGAGCTGCTCCATGGCTGCGACTTCTGCTCGGGACCGGTCGTCGGTGGGTACCCGGTGCCATCACGGAGAGCTGCGCCCCACGGCTGGGGATCGCGCTAACCGGGTCACGCTTGCCGGCCCTTCTCTAGGCGTAAAAGAAAGGTTGTTTATAACGACGCTATACCATAAATATTTCTATTTTAGGGAGACTAAGATCAATAATCATCCTTATTTCTTAACCCGCGCATGACGGCACGTGCATAAGGGGTCACCCACATGTATCGGGAATAGTCCAATACTTGGAAGAAGAAATGAAGCTACCCTACAAAAATTACCGCATGTAAATTGGTCAAGTGGTTGCTGAGATATAAGCCTCGCAAAAGCGCCCGCACGGCCGGCCGGCCGCTCAAACTAAGAAATTTCCGTTAATCTGAGGAAAGACTCCGCTCGCTTCGCTCGCTCCGTAAAAAAATTCCGTTAATCTAAGGAGAGACCACGCTCGCTTCGCTCGCTCCTTAATTAGTTTTTTCATATTAGAATGATTGGGATGCTCGAGAGATGCGCTTACAAAGGAAAGTAGCAGAATGCAAAACAAGAAAGTTAAGACCTGTAGGCATCACTGATAGGTTTCCACTAGAACGTGGAACGAGGCAAGGTGCCATCCTTTCCCCAGTACTGGCTTACATATTTTTCGCCCCTTAACCCTCGCCCGCACATGCCATTTTCCCATCCGAGAACGCACATGGGGGGGGGGGGGGTTGCCACCCCCTCCCGCGCCATTTCGTTCCTGTTGGAGATAGAGCTTCGCGGTAAGACCAAAAAGATTCTTTGGGAAGAGACGAATCCAATGATACCCAGTTTTACCTTAACAGGTCAGTCATCGACCTTCCAGGTCAGATCAA
Organism: Amphibalanus amphitrite; assembly: GCF_019059575.1. Classification (NCBI taxonomy): domain Eukaryota; kingdom Metazoa; phylum Arthropoda; class Thecostraca; order Balanomorpha; family Balanidae; genus Amphibalanus; species Amphibalanus amphitrite. The sequence continues at coordinate 56,545 of NW_024882021.1, forward strand.
ACTAAAAAATGTTGCTGTTTTGGGTCACCGTTGGATATCAAGTGCGCTGCTTATCATATACCGGTGACGATGCCGTTTTCTGGTGCCAAGCCAGCTAGAACCTCTTTGTCACACTACCCGACCAGGTTTTAGCTGCTGAGGTCATTTCAGGTCAGGTTAGGTCAAGGTCAATGATATGTGTTTGTATGTCTGTGTGTATACTGATGTGTGCACCGAGTGTTTATGTGTCCATGCTTTCATGAAATCATGATCTGAGAAGCTTTTACCAAAAATGCAGTCAAAAAACTATACGAAAAGTAAATTCAGCTTGCCTAAAACGCATTTATTTTAGATGACCTAGGGTGACCTTGACCCTGACCTTGACATCTGTACATCGTCAAACAACATGCTCCATGATATGGTGGGAGGTAAGACTGGCAAAAAAGGCCGAAATCAAGGTGTCAAAAGCTCACAAGGCCCATAGCCAACGCAAGATGTTGAGAATTGGTCATTTGGGTCATGACATGACCTGAAAAACTAGGTCATATCTCCGAAATCAAAAACCTCAGAAACTTTATATTTTCAGTGGACATCAAGAATGGATAGAGGAGCAGCTATATGAAAAATCAGGCTTCTAGCTCTAAAAATGTTGAGTGCAGAGCAGAAAGACTGCCTGGGGGGGGGGGGGGGGTGGCAACCACCCCATGTGCGGGCGAGGGTTAAAGTGACCATCCCACCTTGAAGTGACCATCCCACCATAACATTAGTTTTGAGTTGAGATGGCCAAATTGATGGCCATTGCCTGCAAATACCGGTTTGGGCACTCACAACATCGAAAAATGCTTTAATTCGGACTCGGAGATACTTAATTTCAAACTCATGCAATTTTCGGATTTTAAGGGGCTAATGCATTGGAATTTTCCCTTAGAATTTGTGACGTCAGCGGAGATCTAACGTTTTTTAAATCTTAGACTAAAACCATCTTTAACACGTGGTGGTATACACTGCTTTGCGCGCAACGTCTGCCGCACTTCTAAGGCTGCCAAATGATTGCTTCCAAATAAGTCGCTAGGAACAGCGGAGATCCCAAAAAGTGAACAAAAGTAAAAGCCTAATATCTTGAAAACCAAAGAATATTTGGTGAAATTTGATAGATATTCATTTTTGATCTTTCCGAACCAAGGGACATCACTTTTATGCCAATTCATTAACTTTTTGAAGGTGGGAGGGTCCCTTTAACATTAGTTTTGAGTTGAGATAGCCAAAATGGGGTCCCTGACTTGCACTTATAAGGTTTGAGCACTCACAAGATCGAGAAATGCCTCAAATCGAAAATATATGTATAATTTCAAAGTTGCAGCACGTTGATTCAGAGGGGCTAGTGCATTAGAATGCGCCCTCTGAATGTGTGACGTCAGCGCAGATCTAACGATTTTAAATCTTTTACTAAAACATTTGGTAGCACGTGGTGGTATATGCTGTTTTGCGCGCAGCAAGTGCCGTACTTTCAAATAAAGTCGCTTGGAACAGCGGAGATCCCCACGGACGTATAAATAAACTTTTATGAATAACCGTTTATTTATACGTCCGTGGAGATCCCACAAAGTAAACAAAAATAAAAGTCTAATATCTTGAAAACCGGTGAATATTTTTCGATGGAATTTGGTAGATATTTGTTTTCGCTCTTTCTGAACCGGGCGACATCACTTTCATGCCAATTCATTAACTTTTTTAAAGGTGGGAGGGTCCCTTTAACCTGCGCCCCGTTGTGGTCTGCCGAGCAACGCGTCGTGTTGTGGGGGGCAATTTGTCCCCCCCCCTAAGATCTCGAGAACCACGCAACATAGCGACAAGCAGCAAAGGGTGTTGGATAGCCCCAACATGAAACTACCTTGTGACCCAATTTCATTGACCTAGGTCAAACTGATGACGTCACAGGTCAGGTCAAGTGTCGAATTTTCACCGTTTACAAGCATTTCAAGAAATGCGTTGTAAAATCGAGTAAACCTTGCCATCTCACATTGTGTGTGTGATGCAAATAAATGTGATAATGATGATAGGGTATAATCACTTTTGCGTCTTTCAGCCTTGCACCATTTTCTTTTTGGTAATTGATGTGTCTTTTTACAGTAACTTTTTAAAGTATGTGCTGCCTGCTGCTAAAAAAAAACAGTTTTTGTGAACTCTTCATGCAGCAGCTTTAATTAGTATACTCTGAAGAACTTGACAACAACCCTACTGAACAACTACCCTACTCTGCACAACTTATAGATCAAGGATGCGCGACGTGCCTTTGAGGGGTCTCAGCTCGATCGGATTGATAGAGCGCGTGCTCAAAAAGTGCAAATTCGCGTCAAAACTTTACATATATAAACTGGCGTGCGAAATCGGGCGAAAACGGCTAATTTTGGCCGACACGGGTCCAGTCCCCATGCAATATCTTGGTGACCAGGAGTCCGACCGGCACGGGGAAAACAGCATGGTGTAGATAATTGAGCGGGCTGTCGAATGGTGTTATATGATACTGAACGAGGCCGGTGTAAATATATTATCAAGACCGAGGTCCTTACTGGATTTTTGAACGAGGCCGAAGGCCGAGTTCAAAAATCAGTAAGGACTGAGGTCTTGAAAATTTATCACCGGCCGAGTTTGGTATGTATTTACTGTATGCCAACGATAAATTTATGTTCTGGACCGAAGCTCTTAGCTGACTTAGGAACGAGACCATCCCAAAATGTTGGCTAAGTGCAAACTGGTAATGCATTTTTGACCGTGGTCAATTTGCTTACACCAGTTATTAGCATATGCCTAAGCATGCCTTTAGCATTAGCGCGAGCGTGCGGTAATACTAGGTCGTTCAATAAGTAAGGTAAAATCGCATTTATTTCAGTCCACCTTTGGTGTAACGACATGAAACTTGCAACATATGTTAATTGAAATATTGTCTTCAAAATGGCTATAAGCATTTGGTAGCAGGTCCCATCGGTCAACCACCCCAGCCTTCAGAACTCGCACCTACTTCCAATTACCGTTCAGGCGCACGTGCTTATCTCAGCACTCCACCAAACACTGAAAACCCGCTCGGAAAACTCCTTATTGATGTTTTTTACCATGTCTTTTTATTTTCTTGATTGCCTCATCCGTAAAAAGTTATTCCCGGAAACAGAACGTCTTCCGGCGATCCGAACAGATTCAAGCTGGACGGCGCCAGATCAGGGCTATACTCCAGCATTCCTGTACTGAAAGAGCAAAGCCACCCCCGCACTGATGCCTAGTCGGGCATCCTTCTGTTGTTGAGTGAACTCTTTTGGTATCCATCTCAGGCAGACCTTGAAAATATTTAACGTATCTGATGATGCCTGTAGCTGATTCGACAGAACACTTCACTCCGTAAATGAAGTCAGTCAAGCGAATGCTTTGGGTCTCCATCATCACCTCGCTGATTTCACGGATGGTGCCAGATCCAGAGGGTCCTGCAAGCATAGGTCTGCCTGCCGTAGAATTTTGTCTCTTACACTGCCGTATCCAGGGGTAGCCAGTAACAGTTGGTAGCATTAGGCCAAATGGGCGCTCAAAAACTACTACCCCATAAGGTTTCCATGTTAAATCGACCTTTTTCAAGCGAGCCTCACACGGAAGCTAAAAGATAAAGTGCCGATATTATTGTGGGGAAAGGTAGGCTCAAGCCTACTCTACAACCTTTTTATCTAGCGTTTTTCGATGCGGAGGCCATAACAGGTCCAAAAAGCATTGGGCGCTGCCCGAGGTACCAAAAGCCCCTCCGTGAGAGCGGAAGTTCCTGCGCATGCGCACATTGCCTCAACCCTGTACTGGCGTACATGAGTGATCCTGCTCACGGACTCGGTCAGCCAATCAGCGTCCCAGATTACATTGATAGATGTCGCTAGCATCACGTAATTCCTGCTTGCGAACACATTTTAAGAATGAAACAGGTGCGCCATTTCCGCCTTCCATTGATTTCTTCCATCTTAGTATCAACTATGCGCTTTTCAACTAACTTTAGACTCAAGTTTTAAACTATGGTCAGTATGTTATTTCTGGTACATATAATTTAAAAATAACTGTTTTATGGATTTGGCTTTACCCGTCAGAATCGAATACTCTATTTTTTCCATATACAAAAAATATATCACATACTCTGTAACTTGTCGAGGTAAAATGGGCGCTTTCCGCGTCGTTGGTGTACCCGTTGTTCTATATACCCTGGCCGTATCACTACCCACTTCCCACCACTAAGCATTGTTAATGGTCATGTGGCGTCATCAGGGTACAATTTGCTGCCGACGCCGGTTTCGAGATGAACTCGAGGCTCACCTGACAAAAAGGCACTTCCCAAACGGAGCGGTGCTGCATCAATGTTTTCATACCGACCGTGTTCGAACAATTTTTCAAACTCCTAAAAACAGTTGGATACGTTGTGTAGCAAATTGTTCATAGATTCAGATGACATATTTTATTTTGTTTAACTTGTTAAGGTTAATGAGCTATAGCACATTTTACCTTACTTATTGAACGACCTAGTATAAAATACCACACGGGGCCGGGAAATGATTTCTTGAGGACAGATCACAGAGGTCGTTGATATTCCGCCCGAGGCCGTAGGCCGAGGGTTTGCCGAGGGTGGAAAATCAAACAACGACCGAGGTCCCCAAGAAATCATTTCCCGGCCTAAGTGTGGTGTTTGTTTTAACGTATGGTGTAAACGATGCAAAAATGAGCCTTTCAAAACCATACTTCCCATCTTTCTTAGAATTTGACGGAATCCCAGGCAGGAAGACCAATCATTCGGCACGAAGAACCTGCGTCAAGCGTGCCCTGGACGCTGGATTTCCCAGGGAGTACGTAGCGCAATTGACAGGTCACAAAAGCGTAACCAGCCTAGAAAACTACGCTGAGGCCGACGTGCCTGTACAAAAGGCCATGTGCAGTGTGCACAAGTGTAATGCTTGGCGAGCCATTTAGGATCGCATCTGGCACCTATGCCACCCAGGGTATATAGAACAACGGGTACACCAACGACGCGGAAAGCGCCCATTTTACCTGGATAAGTTACATGTAAGGTGATATATTTTTTGAATATAGAATAAATAGCGTATTCCATTCTGACGAGTAAAGCCAAATTCATAAAGCAGTTATTTTTAAATTATATGAACCAGAAATAACATACTAACCATAGTTTAAAACTTAGAATAGTTAGTTGAAAAGCCTATAGTTGATACTAAGATGGAAGGAATCTGTGGAAGGCGGAAATGGCGCAGCTGTTTCATTCTTAAAATGTGTTCGCAAGCAGGATTTACGTGATGCTAGCGACATCTATTAATGTAACCGGGGACGCTCATTGGCTGATCGACTCCTTGAGCAGTATCGCTAACTTACGCTAGTACAGGGTTGAGGCAATGTGCGCATGCGCAGGAACTAGTGCCCTCATGGAGGGGCTTTTGGTACCTCGGGCAGCGCCCAATGCTTTTTGGGCCTGTTATGGCCTCCGCATCGAAAAACGCTAGATAAAAAGGTTGTAGGGGAAGCTTTAGGCTACCTTTCCCCACAATAATATTGGCAATTTATCTTTTAGCTTACGTGTGGGGCTCGCTTGAAAAAGGTCGATTTAACATGCAAACCCTATGGGGTAGTAGTTTTTGAGCGCCCATTTGGCCTAATGTTACCAACTGTTACTGGCTACCCCTGATGCCACCAGCTCCATATTCCCTCATATTCCCAAGTAGGTTCGGTTTCGGTATTTCTCCATGGGTAATTGGTTTGGCATCGGTATCACGATGTTCCGTAATTGACATCACTAGTACAGAAGCTGTTGAATTTCGGTGCCCGGGTCGAAAACGTGACCATATATGTGCCGTGCTCTGCGAACTGAACTATCGCTTCTCGGCCTTTTGGCTAAGATCAAAGTGTAGTATCTGTGGGGCATTCCCCCGGTATTTGCACATGATCGCGGCTCATTGGTCGGGATAGACATGCTTTTGGTTGGCTACCTTTCTTTTACAAGCACGCCGCTAAAACATGATCTATTACGAACTGAACTGGTTAGACGCGCGAAACCGTACCATACCACCGACTGTGCCTGCCCTTAACCACTCAGCGACCACAAGAGGGAGACATGAGAGTGTACTCAAGAGTATCGGTAGTGTCACGGATCGACACCACCAGACACGAGCCAAACCGCAGAAAGTCCTACCACGGATACGAAAAGAGCTCGGTGGCCGCCTATTATGCTACGGTGGGGTTGGACTTGGAGTAGGTATGACCGACTACCATTCGACACGAGCGCGCGTGGGTTCAGGTCTCGGCTGAGGCGCCACCTGCTGCGGGTGCAGCACGGCGATGTGTAAGCATGGGCTATCGTTGCTGGCATGCTGATGTGTCTAATACATCAACAGGCAGTCGGAGACAGTCGCCACCGCTCGCGAATACCATGGGCGTAGTTCAGGGTTCTGCCCTCGGGCCATTGCTGTTCTCGGTGTTCGCGAACGACTTATCTCTTCACGCGGCTGACGCCAAGGTCCTACAATACGCTGACGACACCCAGGTGCTTGTCTCGGGCAGGAAAAGCCATTAACCACTGCTGATATCAAACATGGAAAACTCATTAAAGGTAGACTGCCACCTTTTTTCCACAAAACGGTTTTCACTAGAGCTGAGCCACCTATGTCCCAGACTGAAGTCGGTTTTCCGAAATTCGAACCCGTTTGCGAGAAATCGGAGACCAAAGTTCAGTTTGATGCCATTTTTTTAGTCCAAGAAAACCGACATCTCTACTGTTTATCGATAACTTTGAAACATGAATTTTCTTATCTTTTGGTAAATATATGTCAAAACTTTGATTGTTTCGAGATCAGAGAAGAATTTTGGAGAGTCAAAATAAAAGTTAAACTTATATATTTAGTAGTTCATTTTTTCCAAAAAAGTGTGGGAAATGGGGTTTAACATGGGCCAGACCCATTCCAAATGAGCCATGATTTTTAAATGTTTTCCGAACTTAAATGCAAAATAAATTAAACATGGCCAATTTCTTATGAAATCATATATTAGTAAATCATAAAATACCTTACTTTTTCAAATAAAATGTAATAATCTTATGACCTTGAAGTCTAGTGATGTGTAAACATTGTCGCTAGACATTAACCGATTGGTAATTGTATGATAATCGACAATTTTTTTCGCGATTCACGTGATGATACTTTGTCAGGTGAATTCTAAAATTTTGTTTTGTCCAGGGAATAAATCATAGGCCGATCTGAGAAAACTTTTTGAAGGTGGCAGTCTTCCTTTAAAGGAAATAGTTCACATTTTAACATGGGTTTTGAACTGGAATAGCAGTTCCGTAGCTTGGGCTGAGACGAGCATAAATCAGGAGCTTTTACAGCCCAACGATCACCCTAGGCAAAGATATTCTATTTCTCGTCCCGAAAAATGTGTCTTGCGTTGAGGATGTGTGCCTTGCATATATTCGCATCCAGTATGAAACGAGCATGGGTCCCGAAAATTCTTCAGAAACTAGAGAAATTATCTACGAGAACTCTAGAGAAATTCGCTCCAGTGAGGCGCTCCAGTAACAAAAGCACGAGCAGATCGCCCAAATGCCGGTGGCCGCGATAATTTCTCTAGTTCTGAAGAATTTTCGGGACCCATGCTCTTTTCATACTGGATCGCGGTGCCTTACAGAAACTGAAAAGTTCTTCCTATATCAAAAATATAGAAAATAATCTTTTGCTGTAAAAAGGTTTTATTTTCTTTGCTGATCATTTTGAACATAAAAATCACAAATCCATTGCAAAAAAAATAATTTCGTGAAAGTGAACTATTTCCTTTAACTTCACTGGATATGTGGTTCTGCGCGAATGCCATGAAGGTCAACGCGAACAAATCTCAGCTTATTGCTTTCGAAACTCGTCAAAATTTGCGCAACCTTCCAAACTTAGAAGTCACCTTCCGTGACACTAGCCTCGTTCCTTGTGACGAGGTAAGTAAAAACCCTGGGCGTAATTTTTGACAGGGCACTGTCATGGGACGGCCACGTGGGTGCCGTCAGCCGTCGATGCATCGGGAGGGACTCTGATCGGCCTTTCACCACATATACGCCATCGGCCATGTGGTACCCCGAGGTGTCACCTCACTTCTTGCAACATCCTTGGTTGTCTCGCACGTCCGCTACTGTTTATCGGTTTATGGCAACGGCAAAAAAAAAAGAACACAGCTAGAATTCAGAAAGAATTTAACTTTGCTGCTAAGGTGATTTTCGGTGGGAAAAAATTGATCATGTCACGGATCTGCGGGAGAGGCTGGGATGGCTTGAAGTTCAGAAGCTTGCTGATTACAGCGCGCTTTGATTGGCCTAGAGCGTGCTCGAGAGGGCCGAGGGGCGAGCCCAGCTCGCTGGCAGCGGCCTTCTACCTCAACTCGGATGTCCGACAGCGCTCGACCAGGCCGGACGGGCGACTCAACGTGCCAGTCCAGAACCGAAAGCTTATCCAGCTACCGGCTGAGCTGTCCTCCGCGCACGGACAGCACTTTCGGCGTCCTCTGAGGAGGCGGATGAGAGCATGGATGCTGCTCCTAACTGATGTGACTGTGTGTGCGTGTGTGTGCGCGTGTGTATGTTCGTGCTTTTACCACTTTTACGGCTGATGTATTGCACATCATGACACGGAACCTGAAAAGCCACTACTTTTGTGGAGTGTTTTTAATGGAAATGTAAATAACAGTATAAATATGGCATCACTGGTTACAAACCGGGATGCAAAATTCAAAAAAAAAAATCACTGGTTACAAATACAACACACGTTCCCTTGCCCCTTCCACGTGTCACTTCTATTTCTTTGACGTATGACAAATGAAAAACCATGCATAAGATATGCGTGCCGGTCCCCCGTAGCTCAGTCGGTAGGAATAGCGTTGGACTCGGCCGTCCCGGTTAAACAGTCTGGGTTCGAAGTGCGACGGGCGCTTGACGTTTATGAGCCTCCTGACAGGCAGGTATGGTTGCGGTTAGTGGCAAGCCGTAGCCATAGACGGAAGTCAGTGAGGGGTCCGGCCGTGCGCGGCTATGTGCGCACGTTTAACTTTGGACTCCAAATTCTGCCATTAAGCCGGAATTGCGCGATCGGACGGTAGAGGATAGGGTCAAGTGTCAACGCAACAAGTTTCGCTTAGCGAGGGCTTTTTCCTTGTGAATCCTTCCATTGAGATATGACTTGAGTGTCATGATTAAAAAGCTTTTCCTCAGGACTATATGTAATTAATGTTTATGTTTTTTCAAGAGGATAAGTACAAATATTACATTTATTCAGATATTTCGGTACTCGTTGTGGTACCTTCATCGGTGAAATGGCGCACAAAGTTTCGGTTCGTAGTTCGACAATCACATACAATACAAAACACGCGACAACGTCATCTAAAAACCTACACTTTAAATATGCCTGAGAAGGCCTAATTACCAAAACCTAATTTAGCACCAAGCATATTACAGGCAATCTACCAGCTGTTGGTGACTTCTTTTTTTTATAATAAAACTACAACTGTTGGGGACAACTTGTAATGTAAGGTTCACAATGGGCGTAATTGTAGGACAAAACATACGAAAAAACGATATGAGAAAAGGTGGCGGCCGCTGGGTAAATACTAGAGGTTCTATAAGCTACGAACAAACCCATTTAAATCAGAATGACTAAACGAGGTGACGTCACACTAACGGTCGCTCCATGTTGAAGATAGGGCCTTGCACAAGGCCCATTTTGAAGGGAACGAATTTCTTCAACACCAAGAGGCCGCGGGGGTTGCAACCTAGATAGATAGTGGTTTCTGAACCTCGCCGCAAACTTGGCTATCTCAACTCAAACCCCATGTTAAAGGGAGATAATGACCTTTTTCCACAAAATCTGAGTTAGGACCATTTTCTGACAAAACACAACAAGTTATAATGTAAATTAAAACCATTTTGCTCAATTCGGTACCTTGCCGCAAATATCTCAACTTGAAGTCACGTTAGCGTGAGCGCTGAAAATGACCGTTGAATAAGTACTTACATCACTTTTTGGTACTTGCATGTAATTTTGTAAAATGAGCGTATTCCTTACATTTGATCTTCATCACATCTAGTTAGTTAATGGTCGTCTATAGTGCCTTCAAAAGATATTCATGGTTTGGGGGTGGTTTATGTCTAAATTTACGCAACTATTTTTCCTGTTCATCATCTGACGCCATATGCTGCTATTTTAGTAGCAACGACTCAATTTTGAATTGGTCCCGCCGACTGCACAATAAAAGAAGATAGATACAACACTTTTGCGGCATCACTGAAAAACTTATGCAGTACTGTTATCGAAATTCTCATAACACCGTTCGACAAACCTGAAGTCTTTTTGAAATAAATATGCTTGTATTTTTCGCTTCAGGCTCTGACGCCAAAATAATGAATTTCGTAGTCGCAATCGCAAGATTTGGCTGCGTTTCTGGCGCATGCCGTTCATTTGTGGCGCAAAATAATACTTGGAAACAAAATTTGGCATGTAGGTGCACATAGACCACTTCTCTGACATATGTTCCGGTTTTTTCGATAGACTCAAAATTTTGGATTTTATAATGATTTTCCCAAAAAAGTCAATTTTTTTAAAAAATTTAGGCCAAAATCCAAAATTTTCAAAAAACCGAGATAGCCATTTGATAAACAAAGTAAAATTACGTATAACCTTCTTTGTTACGTCTTGACTCCTTTAAAAATGAAGATGTTAGCGGCGTTTGAACTTTTGCCGTTTTTGAGGCGAAAATGGCGAACATGACGTCACTAAAACGTCAATTCCTCAAAAATTTTCCGACGGATTTCGCTCAAATTTTCAGGGAACGTGTCAAATTGATGTAAGAAAAGGTACTGAAAGTTTGGCGGCGCTGCGTGCCGCCGTTTTTGAGATATCGCAAAAATTCGCGAGGGGGGTAAAATTTACCCCCCCCCCAGCCCCGCGCGGGTTTACATAGACCCGCAGCATACATAGTATCGTCGTCTTCAAACCGCTAGCTTATAGAACCTCTAGTATTTACCCAGCGGCCGCCACCTTTTCTCATATCGTTTTTTCGTATATTTTGTCCTACAATTACGCCCATTGTGAACCTTACATTACAAGTTGTCCCCAACAGTTGTAGTTTTATTATAAAAAAAGAAGTCACCAACAGCTGGTAGATTGCCTGTAATATGCTTGGTGCTAAATTAGGTTTTGGTAATTAGGCCTTCTCAGGCATATTTAAAGTGTAGGTTTTTAGATGACGTTGTCGCGTGTTTTGTATTGTATGTGATTGTCGAACTACGAACCGAAACTTTGTGCGCCATTTCACCGATGAAAGTACCACAACGAGTACCGAAATATCTGAATAAATGTAATATTTGTACTTATCCTCTTGAAAACTCCGAAAAACATAAACATTAATCCTTCCATTCCAAAGGTTTGGACTAAATTTATAAAAAAGTGGATTTGTCATAGAATACTTTCTTACTCAGATTCGGACTTCCTGTTAAAAGTTGTTAATAAAAAACGCAAATTTTCGTCATTTCCGGCGCTGCGGGGCGCTATGGTGGAGGGGAAGAGAAGAGGGGGTTGAAGAATGCCTTTTAAGCAGGGATGCGGAGCCGTGGAAATTTTAGACGGCTCCGGCTCCGGCTCCGGCTCCGGAGAAAAAATCGGCTCCGGCTCCGGCTCCGGCTCCGGGTGAAATGTTATGGCGGCTCCGGCTCCGGCTCCGGCTCCGAGTAAAATGGTCCGGCTCCGGCGGCTCCGGCTCCGGCGGCTCCGGCTCCGACTCAGTACATCCCCTATGCAATCAATCAAATACGGGTGGAAAAAAATTGGATTGGTTATACGCGTTACTCTTTGCCATGACCGGCTCACCACGTCCCCGCGCAAACGCATCTCGGAAAGAACTGGCAGAACAAAGGACTAGGAAGCGATGGCATTGGAAACGCAGTCGCCGCGAATCGGAGTTCACTGAACCATCTTAAGCTGACACCCGTCTCGGGCTGCATTGGGGTGTGGGGTGGGGGGAAGAGACGGTGCTGGGAGTCGCAGTCCACTGCACTGGCTTCAAAACAATGGCCGTCACCTGATGACCGGTCCTCATGTTCTGGGGATGCAGCAGACGTGGGGGGAGGAGTAAACAGGAAGTTGATTGGGTACTGTGGGATGCTGGGGATATTCGGCTTTTTTCATTCACTTGATGGCCCATGACGTACTATTGGTCTCAAGATAAGAGCCCAGGCGACCTGTAGTTTTGATGCGGTGAATACCCTTACCCTCGCCACCAGGGATGCGGAGCCGTGGAAATTTCAGACGGCTCCGGCTCCGGCTCCGGCTCCGGAGAAAAAAATCGGCTCCGGCTCCGACTCCGGCTCCGGGTGAAATGTCATGGCGGCTCCGGCTCCGGCTCCGGCTCCGAGTAAAATGGTCCGGCTCCGGCGGCTCCGGCTCCGGCGGCTCCGGCTCCGACTCAGTACATCCCCTATGCAATCAATTAAATACGGGTGGAAGAAAAATTGGATTGGTTATACGCGTTACTCTTTGCCATGACCGGCTCACCGCGTCCCCGCGCAAACGCACCTCGGAGAGAACTGGCAGAACAAAGGACTAGGAAGCGATGGCATTGGAAACGCAGTCGCCGCGAATCGGAGTTCACTGAAGCTGACATTCCTCTCGGCTGCATGGGGGGAGGGTGGGGGGTGGGGGGTGGGGAAGAGACGGTGCTGGGAGTCGCAGTCCACTGCACTGGCTTCAAAACAATGGCCGTCACCTGATGACCGGTCCTCATGTTCTGGGGATGCAGTAGACGTGGGGGGGGGGGGGGGGGGCGAGGAGGAGCAGACAGAAAGTTGATTGCGTACTGTGGGATACTGGGGATATTCGGCTTTTTTTCATTCACTTGATGGCTCATGACGTACTTATCATATGCTTTACTGCCTTGTACTGTCAAACCGTACTAGGTCAATTATTTTTTTCCTCTTCAAAAAATAAAAAAGGAGCCGGAGTCGCCCCTTTTTTGGCGGCTCCGGCTCCGGCTCCGGCTCCGGGCTATATTGTTTCACGGCTCCGGCTCCGGCTCCGGGCAAAATATGCCGGCTCCGGCGGCTCCGGCTCCGACTCCGGCTCCGGCTCCGCATCCCTGCTCGCCACAACTCGGGCCGAGTGCAACCCTCCTCCTAGCCAGCGCCACCCCCACTCGAGTTGTGGCGAGGGTGAGGGTATTCACCGCATCAAAACTACAGGTAGCCTGGGCCCTTATCTTGAGGCCAATAGTACCATATGTTTTACTGCCTTGTACTGTCAAACCGAACTAGGTCAATTATTTTTTTCCTCTTCAAAAAATAAAAAGGAGCCGGAGTCGCCCCCTTTTTGGCGGCTCCGGCTCCGGCTCCGGCTCCGGGCTATATTGTTTCACGGCTCCGGCTCCGGCTCCGGCTCCGGGCAAAATATGCCGGCTCCGGCGGCTCCGGCTCCGACTCCGGCTCCGGCTCCGCATCCCTGCTTTTAAGCGTTCAATGTTTATGTTGTATTTTTCATACTTGAATTTCTTCATCGAACCGCAAATCCTCAAGATTTTCCCCCAAAATCGAAATTCCTCCAATAGCTGAATTTGTCCGCAAAGAGGTCGAAGTCCTCCAGATATTGCGGAAACCCTCCAAATCTGGCATCACTGGCGAGGCTGCCCGTTCTACTGCCAGCCGGCGATTCGCGCGCCACCAGCCACCAACGGTGTCCACACGAACTCCATTACTTCGCACAGATGGCGCGACACCACACAACTACACAAGCACCCCCCCCCCCCCCCGGAAAGGGGGTGGGTGTGGAACTGGAAGCATATTTACGTCTGGACAACGAGTTGCGTTTGAGAGGCCGGAAATAGTGGCGATTTCAGGACCGCAAGAATGGACCGTCATTGGAATGATTCTTTTCTAAACCGTGCACTGTTTTCGGCCGGAATTTAATAGTTACTACAAAATATTTTGTAATTACGTTTCCACTAAGAATGAATGCCATCAGGGCTAAATTTTTAATACTATTGCATTTTGTCAAGAAGCATATAGTGCTGTTATATTGCAGTTTTAGCGCGTTTGTTACAAAATATGAAGCGAATAAGCGTCAGTGTAATTCATCAACAGTGCCAGAAGTTAACTTGAGGGAAAGCTATGCTAATTGCTCTTGTCCATCCACTAAAATTTATTAAATATTTTGCTTTGTGTATTCCAAAAGGAGAGGGAACTATTTCATTTGTGCCTTCATGTCAGAATTGAGGGTGGATCATTAAATTTTCAACGCAGTTTACAAACAAGCATTTGGTCTTTCTCGTTTATAAGCAGTGGCCAGGGGCGTAGGATCCTATACAGTTGGGGGGGCTTCAGCCCCCCCCCAACTTGCTGGCCAGCCCCCTCAACTTGCCTGGCAGCCCCCCCCCCCAACATTATAAAATGTGGACAAATCAAAGAAAGCTAAACTTGGCAAGGTTAAATGGTACAATTTCGGGTAGTAAAGCAGGCATCACACTTCTTTTTGCAACCAAGGAGAGGCGCTATAGGTTAGACTGTAGGCTGTAGGTTTTAGGTGGTAGGTTTTAGGTTGTATGTTGCAGGTTTTTGGTTGTAGGTTGTAGGTGAGGTTAGGTCAGGTTTGGTTTGGTTTGGACCGATAAGGAAGCATCTCTGGAATCTGGGATTAGGGTCTCTGCTTTACGACTACCCAATTTTGGCCTTTAAACTAACTGGGGGCTTTGAAAATGTGCATTGCAATGGAGGAAGTCAATTTTATGTATAAAATGACTTTCGAGTCATTAGAAAGACTAGCAAAACAAAACCAGGAAAGTACACATAAAAATCAACTGTGGTTTTAGCAAGCCTGAAATACCTAATCAATTGGTCAGCATGTTAAAACACCGTACAGCAGGCGTCACCAATCAATTTCGGTTGCGGTATTTTACAAGAACCAAGCATTCTGCATATCACTCGAAAACTAATTTTATTCTTAATAGTTCCAGATCGTGCACACAAACGAGCACACGCAACCTTCGCGAAAATAATGCATCGTTTATCTCACCTCCCGAACGTTGTCACACCGTTTTTGCAACAAGACTAGTAAAATACAAAGCCCTAAATACAAAAAAGTAGTAAAAAAGGTAAAATAGAGGTGAAATCAAGGCCGGTGAAATATCGTCATCTGATTATGTTTATGATTATGTCAAATCTTTGAATAATAATAGCGTCATAATGAATAAAAATAAACAGGCATTATCTTAAAACTTTTTGGTGAAAGAAATGTTCATGTTCACTAACTTTTAACTGTTTTTCATCTTTATTCTAAGATATCTTTTATGTCCCGCCAGCAGAAGAAGGCCAAATCCTCTTTACGGAATTTGACGCCATCGTAGGCATAATCAGCTGACGATACAGCACAAAACCTTTGGATGTTACTATGCGTGCGTTCGACATCCGGAAAATCGGGGAAAATTATCCGGGATCAGCGATACCTACATAATTATCGGGGATTACGTTCGGTATCGCGGTAACAAGACATGCTGAAGATAGGCGCTCACCAATAATTTTCCGGCCGAGAATAACCAAACGATAATATTTTCCGGATGCCGAACGCACGCTAAAGCGGCGCAGAAAGCAGAAAAAAAAACAACAAAACAAAGGTGCGACACTCGACATCTTCGTTTCGTTTATTTAGGGGTGGGTGCAAGGCCATGTGGGTGGAACTCAGACAGTAGGACGGACGATGAGGACAATTGTTCAGGAACGTACCCAAGGGGGGGCGGACGGGGCGCCCCCCCCCCTTGGGGTTTTCAGGAGCCCCCCGTGGGCCGAAGGCCACGGGGCCAAAATCACGTCGGAGGCGAAAGAAATTCAAGGGAATCCCAAAAATCGCGTCAGGACATTCAGGGCCTCTGACCAGCCTGACCTAGCTAGGGTCCTTCTTACTTCCTGGGGCCTCCTGTGAATAACCGCTAGTGTCTTTGTCTGACCGCTAGGGTCCCTCTGACTCCTCAGTAGAGAGGAGGTCCTCTGTAGAGAGGAGGCCCCGAGGAGGCCCTCTGTAGAGAGAGAGGAGACCATCTGTAGAAAGAGGGCCCTGTGTAGAGAGGAGGCCCTCTGTAGAAAGGAGACCACCTGAAAGCAGAAGGCCCTCTGAAGAGAGGAGGCCCGCTGTAGAGAGGAGGCCCACTGAAGAGAGGATGCCATCTGTAGAGAGGACTCTCTCAGTAGAGAGGAGGCCGGAGGCCCTTTGCAGAGATGAGGTCCTCTGTAGAGAGGAGGTCCCCTGTAAAGATTAGAGAGGAGGCCCTCTGAAGAAAGGATGCCCTCTGAAAGGGATAGACCCTCAGTAGAGAGGAAGTCCTTTGTAGAGAGGAGGCCTTCTGTAGTTGAGAGGCCCTGTGAAAAGAGAAGGCCCACAGTAGAGAGGTGGTCCTCTGTAGAGAGGAGGCACCTCTCCGTTTTGATTTTTTTGCAAATTTTTGTACGTACAGGTCAATACGAGATCGTGACTTTAATTACACCAACCAACTGTGTCAATATGAATCGGAATTCTTGTGTACTGTGGAGTGTTAAGGAACTCCGGCTTGTAATACCATGCTAAAAGAGTTGTAAAATCTGTGATTTGGAGCTGTGTTTTGACAAATGCTTTTGCAAATTTTCTCGGCGCTTCGCGCCCCCGATTCATACACCAACCAATAAGAAAGACCGTGACTGTAATAACACCAACCGTGTCAAATTGAATCAAAATACATATGTGTACTGGGAACTCCGGCTTGTACTAGCATGCTAAAAGGGTCGTAAAATTTGTGTTTTGGAGCTGTATTTTGACACTTTTTTTGCAAATTTTAATCGCGCCTTGCACTGCCGATTCATAAACAGGTCAATAAGAGAGATCGCTACTGTAATGCTACTATGTAATGCATTAGGCTAAAAGTGCGGTAACAATATATCAGCTTCTGGGTTTTTAAGTCGGTCGATACGCCCCCCCCCCCCCGTCCCCAGTAGGAAATCCGTGGCGACGCACTTGTATGTATAGGTGGATTTAACTAAAACAACTGAGCCGAGTGACTTAAAACGATAAAGCTTCATCTGAGAAACGACAAAGCCTTTTGATCTCGACGTACTCGCTCGGCGCTCCCCCTCCCCCGGTCGTCAGAATTCATCCATCAGACCCGGCATGTCGGCCGACCTGTAACTTAACCCCCCCCCCCTCGCCACACACACAAACGTTCGCCTGGATCCTCCCTTGCCCTCTATAGACAGGAGGCCCCCCGGGATCCTCCCCCCCCCTTGGCCAAATCCTAAGTACGTGCATGCAATTGTTTCGTGCATTTTGGGAGTATTCGTGTGGCTACACGACCTACAACTTTAAAAATAAAAATATGCTTCCATTTCCAATGATATGCAGAATGCGGGGGTTTTGCGAAATACTACAACAGAAATTGTTCTGTGACGGTCCTGCTTTACCGATCACGATCGTCTACTTTGTCGTCTGTCGATGCCACTATCGTGGCCCTAGAAGTAGTCGAGGTGGTCCCTCAAACAGCCAAAAGGGAAGAGCGGGGACATACACTGCATAAATGTGGTTGCAAAACGTTGAGCCGGAATATAAATACCAACGCCTTATTTCATAAGCCTCAACTTGGATCCAGGGGGAAAGATTAAGTCATATCACTCAAGTCACAGACCCGCTTTTCACCACCACGGTCCACGCTCCCCCCCCCCCGGTCAACACCTTTTGCACTGCTGGTTTTTCCCTCGCCCCCCCCCGGTCAGAACCTTTCGTCGCCGCCCCCACCGGCGTCCAGGGTTCAGCCCCCCCAACATATTTTGCGATCCTACACCCCTGGCAGTGGCTGAGAAAAGGTTGATCAATCCTCAAGTTCAGTCATCGTACCTCAACTTGGCAGCAAGATCCCCCAAGGACAGAGGATATATTGTATACAGTTACACTATACATGTCCTGTAAATCAAAACAAACAAGCATTGGTATTGCATCGAGAGTACATGAACCTCCAGGCTCCACGAATCAAACAATTAAAACAGTTACATTAAAGGCGTACCGGTTTCGTCTATTAGACTTCTTCAGCGCCGTTGTATGAAACAAGGAACAAGAAAACGAGCACATCAATCGTTTGAAATAAATAGCACGTATTTCTGAGAACAAGGTCAGAGTAGTCGGGTACCTCCTAAATAAAACGAAATCATACATATTTTCGTGAACATGTAACAATCTATTCGGAACATGATATTACAATAGCTAAATAGTATTAAATCAATTGACGGTGCATATAATATGTTTCTCTCTCACTCACTCTCTCTCTCTCTCTCTCTCTCTCTCTCTCTCTCTCTCTCTCTCTCTCTCTCTCTCTCTCTCTCTCTCTCTCTCTCTCTCTCTCTCCATTTTTAATTTTTATCTAGATCATTGATGCTCAATTGTGCTGCAGATTTCGCCCATTTTATAAACCCACCGTTCGTGTTGATCGTTTCGTTAGTTGCGATGTACGCTGCTTCGGTTGCTTTTCTAATCGCTTTTGAAGAGCATGAAGCTATAATTTCTGTCCCTTCCCAGTTCGGTAAATGTCCCGTTTTGTTCGCATGAGCCACAAAAGCGCTATGTTCCATAAAGTTACGAAAATCTCGTTTGTGCTCCTTCAGTCTAGTTTTTGCTCCCCTGCCTGTTTCTCCTATGTATGCCTTTTCACAAATCCCGCACGGTACCCTATATACTACACTCTTATCTGACTTGTCTTTCTTTTCTTTCTTTCGTATCATCTCGCCTATTTTTCGACCAGATGTCACAGCTGTGCGCGCGCCCGTCGTCTCGATTCGCTTGGCTACTACGTTCGCTAGCTTCGAATTCGGTATGGTAATGTAACGTTCGTTTTTCTTTCGCTGTCGTTCGGTCTCTGCTCTATTTCGGATCTCCACTGCCTTCCTTTTCAGATTTAAAAGAAGGCCCTTAGGGAACTTCAGTCTAATAAAAGAATCTAAGACATGTTGGATTTCCTGCTCCAGATACTCTTCGCTACATATGCGATAGGCCCTAAGAAAGAAACCTAAAACTACTCCCCGTTTGACTCTATCACTGTGTCCTGAATAAAATGAATGTAATCTTCTTTGTTCGTTGGTTTTCTGTAAACTTTGAATTTTAGGCAGTCTCCTGTCCTTTCTATTTCAGTGTCTAAGAAGGGGATTCTACCTTGCTTTTCATGTTCAATAGTAAATTGGATCTTTGGATCTACTGCGTTAAGCTCATCTAGTTTTACGTTTAAGTCCATGTCACTTGGAGCAACAACCAGAACATCATCAACATATCTTACCCAGACTACGTTGTCCCCCATAATACTCTGGTAACGATGTTTCTCTAGCCACTCTAAGTACAGGCACGCTGCAACCGGACTAAGAGGTGAACCCATAGCTAATCCGCTATGTTGAAAGTATTCCTCAGACTCGAATGTGAGGCCACCAAAGTT
Source organism: Amphibalanus amphitrite (assembly GCF_019059575.1). Taxonomy (NCBI): domain Eukaryota; kingdom Metazoa; phylum Arthropoda; class Thecostraca; order Balanomorpha; family Balanidae; genus Amphibalanus; species Amphibalanus amphitrite. The sequence continues at coordinate 76,039 of NW_024882021.1, forward strand.
CATGCAAAGTGCGATAAGTTTAAGATAGTCTGATTTGGCTAGTGGTAACTGATCTGGGTCCATGTTCCTTACCACCCCTTCAATGACTTTAAATGCACCGTCAATGGGGACATTCGTAAACAAGGATTTGACATCGAAGCTGGCTAAGCGCTTTCCCGACATGTCTATAGGGCGGAGAATCTCCATCAGCTCGGCACTATTCTTAATGTGGCTGTCACTTATAGCGCCTAAATTGCTAGAGAGAGGTCTGGCCAGTACCTTGGCAAGTCGGTGGGGAGCGCTGCCTATGCCCGACGTGATAGGGCGCACCGGTACCTCGGCTTTGTGTAGTTTCGGAAGACCTCTTAGCTTTGGAGCACCGGGAGCTTCTTCCAAAAGATGAAGTAGTTTCTTCCCCTTTTCTGTTTTCTTTAGCACCCTTCTCGCTTCCTGATTGAACTTCTTGCTTGCTCTTGCAACGAAGCCAGAACGTTTCTTTTCGTAAACTGCCGTGTCTTTGAGCAGATCATTAACCTTTTTGATGTATTCATCACTGTTCATTATCACCACCCCTCCCCCCTTATCTGCTTCTGCAACAATACCTAATTGAAGGATCGTTGGCCAGGGACTTCAGCGCCTTGACATATCTTCTCGGTAATGTACCTTGTTCTTTGTCGGACATAGCTTTACAGCAGAAAAGGATTCCCTGGACGAATCCTTTCTCGATGTCGTCTTCTTGACTTTTGTAATTTCGGCTGACATGTTCCATAAAAGTTGCCTTGTCCCTCCCAGAGTCGAACTTCAAGCCGAGTGCCAGCGCCTCTTTTTCATCACCGGATAAAGTCCTCGAAGATAGATTGGTGATGATGTTTAGGTTTCCGGCTTCTCGCCATGGGCTATTTTTGCATAGGTTCTTTAGCTTCTGTTCTAGTCTGGTTCGTTGTGTTTCGTTGAATTCGTTAAGCTTCGTTCGGAATTGCGCTGGAATACTGATTCCCTTTACCTCATCCCTCAGGACGTAAATGTCATCTTTTAACTTTGTGCATGCTTCTTCTAGGTAACTTCTAGCTGTACTGGTGAACGGATGTTGTTTTCCTTTAAGTTGGTGGGGGGCTGACTTCGGGAGGACTTGTTCCAATATGCAATCATTAAGAAACTTCAAGCGATTGAGACAGCTAGCTAGTTTTCTTTTCGTGTTAAATTCTTTTGAGACGGAGTTCATAGTACTGCTCATGTCCGACAATTGTAGTAATAAATGGACAAGTATTGCATCGAGAGTACATGAACCTCCAGGCTCCACGAATCAAACAATTAAAACAGTTACATTAAAGGCGTACCGGTTTCGTCTATTAGACTTCTTCAGCGCCGTTGTATGAAACAAGGAACAAGAAAACGAGCACATCAATCCCATCAATCGTTTGAAATAAAAAGCACGTATTTCTGAGAACAAGGTCAGAGTAGTCGGGTACCTCCTAAATAAAACGAAATCATACATATTTTCGTGAACATGTAACAATCTATTCGGAACATGATATTACAATAGCTAAATAGTATTAAATCAATTGACGGTGAATATAATGTTTCTCTCTCACTCACTCTCTCTCTCTCTCTCTCTCTCTCTCTCTCTCTCTCTCTCTCTCTCTCTCTCTCTCTCTCTCTCTCTCTCTCTCCCTCTCTCTCTCTCTCTCTCTCTCCATTTTTAATTTTATCTAGATTGATGTGCTGTTGTGTGTAGATGATAGATTGATGTGTGTATATTGATGATTCGATTGATGTGCTCGTTTTCTTGTTCCTTGTTTCATACAACGGCGCTGAAGAAGTCTAATAGACGAAACCGGTACGCCTTTAATGTAACTGTTTTAATTGTTTGATTCGTGGAGCCTGGAGGTTCATGTACTCTCGATGCAATACTTGTCCATTTATTACTACAATTGTCGGACATGAGCAGTACTATGAACTCCGTCTCAAAAGAATTTAACACGAAAAGAAAACTAGCTAGCTGTCTCAATCGCTTGAAGTTTCTTAATGATTGCATATTGGAACAAGTCCTCCCGAAGTCAGCCCCCCACCAACTTAAAGGAAAACAACATCCGTTCACCAGTACAGCTAGAAGTTACCTAGAAGAAGCATGCACAAAGTTAAAAGATGACATTTACGTCCTGAGGGATGAGGTAAAGGGAATCAGTATTCCAGCGCAATTCCGAACGAAGCTTAACGAATTCAACGAAACACAACGAACCAGACTAGAACAGAAGCTAAAGAACCTATGCAAAAATAGCCCATGGCGAGAAGCCGGAAACCTAAACATCATCACCAATCTATCTTCGAGGACTTTATCCGGTGATGAAAAAGAGGCGCTGGCACTCGGCTTGAAGTTCGACTCTGGGAGGGACAAGGCAACTTTTATGGAACATGTCAGCCGAAATTACAAAAGTCAAGAAGACGACATCGAGAAAGGATTCGTCCAGGGAATCCTTTTCTGCTGTAAAGCTATGTCCGACAAAGAACAAGGTACATTACCGAGAAGATATGTCAAGGCGCTGAAGTCCAGTGCTGCCAGATGGGGAAGGCTGTAATCCTCCATATCAGTTACAAAAATCCTCCAGATTCCTCCAAATCCTATTGGTAGATATAGAAAGGCGGTCTTGGACGCTGCGGGGGCTATACCCCCAAAAACGTTTCACCAAATTCTAAAAACTCATCGGATTTCGAGTCCTTTCGCACTGCTGTGCAGATTAAAAGAAACTTTTTCTTATAAAAGTTGTTGAGTTTTCCTTTTATCTGAATAAAAAAAATCGTCGATTTCGGGCGCTGCAGGGGGCCGGAGGCATTTGCCCCAAATGTCCCCCTTAGATCCGCCAGTACTCAGTAGTTTAGTACCCTCGTAGATATACCTAGCTACAGGCTGAGACATTCTGCAGTCTCACGGTGATAACGGACGTGATATATCTTAACGGGTAAGGTGACGCTGGGCAGGAAAATGCCTTTTTAGTCTTGAATGTGTTATATTTTTCCATGAAATTGAATATAATAATCGGGCGACAAATCCTCCAGATTTTCCTCCAGAATCAAAAATCCTCCAAAAGCGAAATTTGTCCGCAAATAGAGTTCAAAATCCTCCAGATTTGCGGAAATCCTCCAAATCTGGCAGCACTGCTGAAGTCCCTGGCCAACGATCCTTCAATTATTGTTACAGAAGCAGATAAGGGGGGAGGGGTGGTGATAATGAACAGTGATGAATACATCAAAAAGGTTAATGATCTGCTCAAAGACACGGCAGTTTACGAAAAGAAACGTTCTGGCTCCGTTGCAAGAGCAAGCAAGAAGTTCAATCAGGAAGCGAGAAGGGTGCTAAAGAAAACAGAAAAGGGGAAGAAACTACTTCATCCTTTGGAAGAAGCTCCCGGTGCCCCAAAGCTAAGAGGTCTTCCGAAACTACACAAAGCCGAGGTACCGGTGCGCCCTATCACGTCGGGCATAGGCAGCGCTCCCCACCGACTTGCCAAGGTACTGGCCAGACCTCTCTCTAGCAATTTAGGCGCTATAAGTGACAGCCACATTAAGAATAGTGCCGAGCTGATGGAGATTCTCCGCCCTATAGACATGTCGGGAAAGCGCTTAGCCAGCTTCGATGTCAAATCCTTGTTTACGAATGTCCCCATTGACGGTGCATTTAAAGTCATTGAAGGGGTGGTAAGGAACATGGACCCAGATCAGTTACCACTAGCCAAATCAGACTATCTTAAACTTATCGCACTTTGCATGAACTTTGGTGGCCTCACATTCGAGTCTGAGGAATACTTTCAACATAGCGGATTAGCTATGGGTTCACCTCTTAGTCCGGTTGCAGCGTGCCTGTACTTAGAGTGGCTAGAGAAACATCGTTACCAGAGTATTATGGAGGACAACGTAGTCTGGGTAAGATATGTTGATGATGTTCTGGTTGTTGCTCCAAGTGACATGGACTTAAACGTAAAACTAGATGAGCTTAACGCAGTAGATCCAAAGATCCAATTTACTATTGAACATGAAAAGCAAGGTAGAATCCCCTTCTTAGACACTGAAATAGAAAGGACAGGAGACTGCCTAAAATTCAAAGTTTACAGAAAACCAACGAACAAAGAAGATTACATTCATTTTTATTCAGGACACAGTGATAGAGTCAAACGGGGAGTAGTTTTAGGTTTCTTTCTTAGGGCCTATCGCATATGTAGCGAAGAGTATCTGGAGCAGGAAATCCAACATGTTTTAGATTCTTTTATTAGACTGAAGTTCCCTAAGGGCCTTCTTTTAAATCTGAAAAGGAAGGCAATGGAGATCCGAAATAGAGCAGAGACCGAACGACAGCGAAAGAAAAACGAACGTTACATTACCATACCGAATTCGAAGCTAGCGAACGTAGTAGCCAAGCGAATCGAGACGACGGGCGCGCGCACAGCTGTGACATCTGGTCGAAAAATAGGCGAGATGATACGAAAGAAAGAAAAGAAAGACAAGTCAGATAAGAGTGTAGTATATAGGGTACCGTGCGGGATTTGTGAAAAGGCATACATAGGAGAAACAGGCAGGGGAGCAAAAACTAGACTGAAGGAGCACAAACGAGATTTTCGTAACTTTATGGAACATAGCGCTTTTGTGGCTCATGCGAACAAAACGGGACATTTACCGAACTGGGAAGGGACAGAAATTATAGCTTCATGCTCTTCAAAAGCGATTAGAAAAGCAACCGAAGCAGCGTACATCGCAACTAACGAAACGATCAACACGAACGGTGGGTTTATAAAATGGGCGAAATCTGCAGCACAATTGAGCATCATTGATCTAGATAAAAATTAAAAATGGAGAGAGAGTGAGAGAGAGAGAGAGAGAGAGAGAGAGAGAGAGAGAGAGAGAGAGAGAGAGAGAGAGAGAGTGAGTGAGAGAGAAGCATATTATATGCACCGTCAATTGATTTAATACTATTTAGCTATTGTAATATCATGTTCCGAATAGATTGTTACATGTTCACGAAAATATGTATGATTTCGTTTTATTTAGGAGGTACCCGACTACTCTGACCTTGTTCTCAGAAATACGTGCTATTTATTTCAAACGATTGATGTGCTCGTTTTCTTGTTCCTTGTTTCATACAACGGCGCTGAAGAAGTCTAATAGACGAAACCGGTACGCCTTTAATGTAACTGTTTTAATTGTTTGATTCGTGGAGCCTGGAGGTTCATGTACTCTCGATGCAATACTTGTCCATTTATTACTACAAACAAGCATTGGTCTTTCTCGTATATAAGCAGTGGCTAAGAAAAGGTTGATCAATCCTGAAGTTCAGTCATCATACCTCAACTTGGCAGCAAGATCCCCCAAGGACAGAGGATATATTGTAAACCTGTCCTGTTAATCAAAACATTTTTGTGCCTTCAAAGGCTTAAGTTATCTGTGGTGTGTTCGGAGTAGAGATGTCAATCGAATACCAACTTTTTGGTATACCGATACCAAACCGATACCAACTTCGTATTTGGTATTTCAAGGCTAATGCATTTGGTATTATGTTGGTATTGTGAATCGTCGCTTATGTAAAAGAGGCTGTGAATTCGGTAAAAAGTTGGTATTTCCCTCAGTTTCTGAAGTTGGTTTGGTTTTGGTATTTTCCTATGGTTATTGTTGGTATTTGGTGTGGTATCGGTATCACGATTTTCTGTAACTGACATCACTAGTTCGGAGTTAGGCTATATGGCCGTTTTTGTTGTATGTTTAGTGGAGATTGAATATAACTGTGACCCTGTGCTTGTTTGTATACTTACGGTCAAACAGGGAACAGCACATTCACATAACATACTCACCTAGCACCTAATAGCTGTACCCTGCAGGATCTGTACTTGTTCATGTCTCGAGCATTAACAAAGCACTAAAGTAGCTTAGTAATCATTTCCCACATTTTCTGAGCATCTAACATGACATACAGCAGTGCAGAGCAGCTTCAGAGAAGAAACACTTTAAATGCACAGACTCACACCAGCCACCAAATGAGCCAGTTCCTCAGTTGACTGTTTCCCTGAGGGCTGTTCACGGACCCTGTGTGCGGTCGGACCGCACACAGCCTCCAAGCTCCGCCCACTGCGTCCCTACGTCAGCCTTCCGTCACCGCACACAGCGATCGCTGTGGCCGGTTGGGACTGGCCACAGCGGACCGTCCACCGCACGCAGCCGTGACGTCAGAGCCGCCTACCCATCCCCTACCCCCACGCCTGCTGGACGTACCGCACACACTGCACGCAGCAGTGTGCGGTGCCCGTGAACACCCCTCTGGACACAGCTTGGCAATGTGAGGCGTGAGCTAACTTTTGGCAAGTTGAAGGTTAGCAGGTAAGATTGAGTTAGGGTGAGTACCTACCTATAACTGGGTGCTACTGCCATGCAGGTCTTGGGTAGGCTGCAAATATGTGTGATGATTGAGGTTAGGTCAGCTGTCAGGTTAGTCAGGTTCAGGTATGCTCATTGCTCAGGTCACATTTTATGGACATTTGGCAAATTAAAAAACTAACAATCTGATCTAAGCTAACCCGACTAAACATACACAACTACTGACTATAGGAACTGAGCACCTACCTACTTGGGCCTACATTTCATACCATGTCAAAGTAGAGTTCCTTGGTGGAAGATTACCCTCAGTACTTTTTATCCCAGCCCTGTGAAGAAAACTAATACTTCTAAGCTCTGAGTCACTGCTGGCCATCCACAAGAAGAAACGCTGAGACTGAGGACTTTGCCATTGTATATTGGACCAATAATGACTATCACGAATGACTATGAACACATAATATGATCACATCATTGCATGGATTGTCACATTGACAATTTTACTACAATCCTTTTTTCAAGAAATACAGTGATGATGATTAACATCAAAATCAACATAAAGTGGATTTAGTGATCCAAGCTTTCTCCTCCAGTAGCAATGGAATGATCACATGTTTCATTTGCCAGACACAGTGACACTGAGTACCTGATGCACATTACAATCTGCATAGCATCTAAGCATAGTAAAACTGCCCAAGTCCATTCATTCTAGATTTTAACTTGATAGTTAGCACTAATTTATCTTGCTGTTGTAAGTTATCAGTCAATATTCATACCAATACATCAAACTGCGCTCATCAGTCAATATTTTCTGGCATGATCCTGCTCAGAGTGCTCTTCAGTATTGCTCCAAGGTCTGCAATATTATAGCTTGTTTTTGGACAATCAGCTCTTTTAATTTTACTTTTTCTTGCTGACATATGAGCCCGATCAACTTGCGTTTATCAACCAAATTTCATAACTTGTTCAACTTGATATTGATATTGCTCAGCAGTCAGGACCTCTGTCAGCCTCCTGGATACTTCAGATTGTTTTCAGTCAACATGCTTCTTAAATATGATATGTCAATCTTAAGGGATTCAAAACATCCAACAAAACGACGTACAAGAGCAAGAAAACCACCAGATAAACTAAAAAATGGCCTTGGAACAGAGCCAAGTGGTGCTCCATTTGTTTGTTTACAATGATTGTAGTGCTGATGTATTTTTAGGACTCTGAACGTCGGCTTATAAAAAAAAATGAAACGTTTTTACAAAAGTTGTAAGGCAAGTAATATTTATCTGAAAGAACTAAAATATTCAAAAGCCGAACACTATGATATACATCAATCGGAACGAAAAAGTAACCCAAAAATCCAGCCTAATCACCGGCTCCTAAAACTGCAACACAATCAGCACTTTTCCCCGCAACTCGTTGTCCAGACGTAAATATGCCAACGGGAAAGCCTGGGGCCCATGCGCGAGCGATGCAGCGGCGTGCGGGCTATAGTCAGGGGCCATTTTAAGATCTTCACTAGCCCAATAAAGCCCTCAAGAGTGCATCAAGGCCATCTATAGAAGGTACAGTTACTCCCCCGTCGACCAAGCACTCAGAGACAGATCCCGAGTGATGTCACCGCTGATGCTGGCAAGGGGTACTCTATTCCTTTACAACGTTAAAACGACTAACTTCATTTGAAGATTATTGATGCCACTTTCCACTCAATGCTCAACCAATGCTATCAATAAAAAGCCCAACTAATTTTCTAGCGATAAAAAAGAGCAGCAATATGCTAAGAAATGGCCAGTTTTGAAGATATAGACGATTTAAAAACCCTCTGCAGTTCCAGGAAAGCAACGTAAAACCTCATCGAACTTACTAACGCGCCGCCAGCCCACCACATACCGGGGTTACATGAGCAAGTAAATGCGTATCAGGAACGGATTTTCCTATTCGCTCACCATTGTAGTCCGTTTGTAATGCGTATTAACTCTGCTCATGTAACCCCGAGCACAGTCACCGTGCGCTCCACGCGCAACCTGAGCCAAGACGCGTTCTGTCTGGACCTGCTCGTCGCTGATTGGTCGGCTGTGTACGGCGCTACCAGCGCCACTGACAAGTGGTCGGCCTGGAGAGCGGTGTGGGACCCGATCATTGACCGGCACTTGCCGCTGAAGGAGGTCAAGCTGAGACACAAGTCTCAACCGTGGATGTATGATGAAGATGTGAAAGAGGCAATGGAAGCACGTGACAGGGCTCGGGAGGATAAGGAACGGACACCGTGCGAGGAGACTGAGCAGGAATTTCGTCGCTGTCGCAACGCAGTCAAGACGGCTCAACACCACGCGTGCTCGGAGTATTTCCTGTCATCATTCCGCCGCTCAAAGTCCACCCCCTGGCGCGACATCCGTCGGTTTCTTATTTCATCCAAGAAACCAGAACCGAGACCTGATGGGTCATCAGGCCGTCCAGCGGCTTGGTTCGACCGCCTCAACAGCTACTTCTCCACCATCGGGACTGTGGTAGTGTCATTTCGGTGACTCCCGAGTCGTGATCGTTGCCGGTTTACCTGATATAGACGTGATTTTTGCCGTCCGTTTCGCTCTGCATGGGGGAGGTCACGCTCGATTCTTCCCCATTCTACCGGTTTCCGGAGAGGCTACCGGAGCCCCAGAGCCAATCACGGGTGCCCACTCTCATCTACCTGAGCGAGAAGAGGTGGACCGGCGACAGCGCCCCGCTCGGCCCTGGCTTTGGTCGGAGCGGTCCGCCGACTTTGCGGCCGGCTTGGCACGCCAGACCCGATCTCAGGTCATGGCGGCTGGGAGCGGCGGGCGGGGCGGCTCGCCGGGAGACGGGCCGCCGGCAGGCGGGGAGGAGAGGGACACACCGCGGATGCCGCGCGGGTCGGCGCTGTCGACTGCGACGACATCGAGAGGAGAGGGACGCCCGTCGTGTCCCGGCGGCGTCGGCCGGCCTGGCGGCGCCGCGCGTGCTGGCCTGTCCTGAGCGACAGCCCCTGCGGAGTCGGCCTGAGCGCGCCCCTGCAGCAGTCGGTGGTGGAGCCGGCAGGGAGCGCCCGGCGCCGCGGCCGCCGATACGGATTGGACACATCAACGTGCGGTCACTGATGCCATCTCTCGATGACGTGACAATTATGCTCGACTCACAGAACTTGGACATTCTCTGTATTTGTGAATCCTGGCTGCATCCAGACATAAACGACAGTTTCCTGGTGTTCCCCGGATACATGGTGGCACGCCGAGACCGGCCCGGCCGGGGAAAGGGAGGCGGCGTGTGTATTTTGTACCGGGAAGCGCTGCGAGCAGAGATACTGGCTGTGCGGGGCGCGGGTGCGGCCCTCGAGTCACTCTGGCTGAGTGTAAAAGGCGTCACCACATTTGTGGTCGGGGTTGCGTATAGGCCCCCCAGCGCCCCCGTGTCGGCCGCCCTGGACGCTATCCAGGACCAGCTGGCCCGGGTGAACAGTACCGGAAAGCCAGTGTATCTGCTCGGTGACCTGAATTTTGACCTGCAGCAACCATCCAAGCCCGAGGTCAAACGATACCAGCAAACTCTGCAGGACCTCGGCATGAAACAGCTGGTCTCCGGTCCCACCCGACCCGAGTCCGGCTCGCTGATCGACCACGTGGTGGTCCGTGCCACCGATGACGTCACCACCGCCCGAGTCGTCCCCAGCAGCTGCAGCGACCACGACCTGGTGGTGGCCGAGACACGGCTGAAGAGGGAGCGCAGCCGGCCGGCCGAGATCACCGTCCGTTCCACGAGAGGACTGGTGCCGGACCAGCTGCGGCTGGAGCTCCTGCTGGCGGACTGGGCGGCTGTGTACGGCGCGACCAGCACTGAGGAGAAGTGGGCGGCCTGGCTGGCCGTGTGGACACCGGTGGTCGATCGACACATGCCTGTAGTCAAGGTGCGGCCCCGACACCGGCCGTGCCCGTGGCTCGATGACAGCGATGACGTGCGCACTCTCATGCGAGAGCGGGATCTGGCTCGCCAATCACATGCCGCCGACCCGTCTCCTGCGAGCCGCGAATATTACACCGTGTGCCGCAACCGGGTGAAGAGTGCGCAGTGTCAGGCCAGATCGTCGTTCTTTCTGTCATCCTACCGTCACGCGAGGCGGACAACATGGACTGACATCAGGCGGTATCTGATCGCACCGAGGGGAGGCGCACACCGCACCGACACGTGTGAACGTGGCAGTCAGTGGGCTGAGAAGCTCAACGCGCACTTCGCTACGGTGGGGGCTCGAGTGGCGAACGCATTGGAGCAGACTCGGAATGGGGCGGACCGACTGCCCCCGCGCCCCTCCCGCGTGGTGAGCGGTGCGTTCAAGGTGCGACCGGCAACTCTACCGGAGCTGTCAGCAGCGCTCCAGCGAATGTCGACCTCGAGGGCGAGCGGGGATGATGGGATTACCATTGAGATGCTGCGCATGACATTTGAAGTGACTGGGCCGCATTTACTTAGTGTCGTGAACTCTTCCATTGTGTCGGGAGAGCTGCCAGTGTCGTGGAAAATCGCAACAGTTTCTCCCATCCATAAAGCAGGGAGTACAGCAGACCCCAGCAATTACCGGCCCGTATCAATTTTGCCGACCGTCGCGAAGCTGGTAGAGAGTGTTGTCTGTCTCCAACTGATGTCGTATCTACTGTCACACAACATACTCTGCGATGAACAGCATGGGTTCCGGCCGGGCCGATCCACGGAGTCGGCGATGCTGGACGCTGTTGGGTATTTAATGGACGGCATGGACCGTGGGTTCATTGGCTGCCTTACCACGGCCGATACGTCCAAGGCGTTCGACAGCGTTCAGCATCCCCGGCTCCTGGAGAAGCTCGGCTGGTACGGGATTGATACCCACTGGTTTGTGAACTGGCTCGGCGGGCGCAGACAGGCTGTGAGAGGTGGTACAGGTGACACGCTGCCCATTACGCATGGCGTGGTGCAGGGGTCCCTGATCGGCCCAGTGTTATTTTTAATTTTTACAAACGATTTAGTGTCCTACATAGACACAGAGGAGTCCAAAATAGTCATGTACGCCGATGATGTCCAGTTTTTGCACCGGAGTAGACCCGACGATCTGTCTCAACTGAAAGCGAGTGTTGAGCGCACCGTAGCCACCGCGCACAGTTGGTTTAACGAAAACAGTCTAAAAATTAACCCCACTAAAACGGATCTTATTCTTATCAAGTCCAAGGCCCTATATACCAGGTAGGGTCGTCCGGCGATTCTACCTGATCGTGACGTCAGCTCGTGACGTCATGTGGGGGCAAGTCTTGAAGTCCCGTTGAAGTCCTATGCAAATGGGCGATTTTTGAAGCGCTGCAGAACAAACTCTGCTAAAGCTAGCACAAAACTAAGTGCATCATCGGAAAGCTGAGACATTTTTCTTCCAATTATCTAAGAAGCGTTTTTCACTAAACCCATTAGTTTTTCCGAAAATGCGTAAAAAAAGCCCCCATGCCTCGGCAGCCTCCCTTCCGCCGGCCGCCGCGCCGCCGCGGTAGTGTAGTGGTTAGAATGCTTGCGCCGTAATCCAAAGATCGTGCGTTCGAATCTAGGCGCGGGTCGTACTTTAATCGAAATTGCAAGCGGAATATGCATTTTTTCTTGTTAAATCACTTATATTACAGCTAACCGTTCATAAAACTATCGATAACAATTGACTGAAACCCAACATGTAGAATACATTCTAATAAAACAAATTCAAATATGGCGGCCGTTGCGCCAGGCTCCGCACCCGACTCCGCCCCTTCGTGTGACGTCATCTGTGCACCTGGACACACAGGGAGATAGGGGACGACATGGGCCTGATCAAGTCAAACAGGAGGTTGTTAACCTCTGAATTTTCTGTTCAACTTGGCGATGCTTCAATCAGACCGTCTTCAACGGTGAAAGTGCTGGGGATGGATGTAGACGCAGGGCTGACTTTTGAGAAGCATGTGTCTGGCACAGTCAGACGCTGCTATGCCACACTCGGAGGCCTATCAAAAATGGCTGGCAAATTGCCGGAGTCTGTAAAGAAAATGATTGTAGAAATGCTCATCTTTCCACATCTCGCCTACTGCTCTACTGTATGGGCTGGTTGCAACGCCACCCAGCGCCATCGGCTACAGAAAGTGGTAAACCACTGTGCGCAGGTGGTGAAGGGGGCGAGGAGACGCGACCATGTCACGCCGTTGTTAGCGAAACTGGAGTGGCCGTCACTCGACAACCTTGTGGCCGAGCGCGACGCATCGCAAATGCACTACTTGCTCAATAACGACCAAGCGCCAACCGGCCTCACGGCCCAAATCGCACACCGCAGTGACGTCTCCACCAGGGACACGAGGGGCTCACTAGCCGGCTCGCTGCAGATCCCTCGAGTGCGCAGTGAACACGCACGGAAGTCGTTCTTTTGTCGTGCTGTCTCACTCTGGAACCGCGCTCCTGCGGAAGTGAGAGAGTCCCGCTCTGCCAGAGTCTGTCGGAGAAGGGCGAGAAAGTGGCTGACGACCTCCACCTAAATAGGACACTGATACTTTTTTTTAAATGGTGTTGATAACTTTTAGGCGTGTTTCATGTGTATTTTAATATTTTTAGTGTAGGGTGCAATCTTACTTTTATGCTGCATATTTTACTTTTAATAGGTACCTGATTTTATGTAAACCTGACACTTGTTCCGAAAAGCCATCGAATGTGGACGAACATAAGAATACATGATGATGATGATGATGATCGGCCCCAGCGTGGCGGACGGCCTGGCGGCGCTGGACACCGGAGAGACGCTGCACCCCCGCCCGCCGCGAGTCTCCAGCGGAGCCTTCAGACCGCGCCCGGCCACTCTGCCCGAGCTGTCCGCTGCTCTCCAGCGTATGGGGACGTCCAAGGCGTGCGGGACGGACGGCATTACGATCTCTATGATCCGACTGACTTTTAGCGTGGTAGGGCCGCATATTCTGCATGTGATTAACAGCGCTATCTCTCGCTGTGTACTGCCGCCCGCCTGGCAAACCGCTACTGTTGTACCATTACATAAAGGCGGTGATGCGTGTGACCCTAGCAATTACAGACCTATCTCGATTCTACCTGTTGTTTCCAAGCTTTGCGAACGTGTTGTCTGCACACAACTCATGGACTACCTATTAAAGGAAAAGGGTCACCTTTAACATGGGGTTTGAAACTGAGATGGCCATCTTGTAGCCCTTGTCCGAAAACCCCGAGAGTGTCCCACCTTACGGCCGATTTCGGCCTCCATTTGTAGGTATCGGCAATTTTAAAAGAAAATATGCCAGGAATGCGTCCTTATCCCAGGAATGCGTTCTTATCCTGTAATACAGCCACCCGCGGCGAGGCTTTGGTTTTTAACCAATCAGCTCCAATCAGCTCAGCTTTAACCAATCAGCTAATCTGACACAAGCCGACGAGACTGTCTTCTGAAGGCTGATTGGCTTGAGTGTGATGTCATCGCTATGACATCATACAGAAGGTACGGTAGAGAGTACAAACATAGTACCAATATGTTAAATTGTTTGACATACTTTTTGCGAATTATGCACTTCTGGCACCAGATTTAAAAAGAACATGAAAAATAATAATGTCAAAATGAAAAGCAACGATATCTTCATATTTCACGAAGGTGGCACTTTTCCTTTAAGTCATCACTTGCTGTGTCCCCAGCAGTACGGTTTCCGGCCCGGCCTATCCACCGAGGCGGCCCTGCTCGACAGTCACGTACCTCAAAGACAACGTAGACGCCGGGCGTGTGACGTCACTAGTCACAGCCGACACTTCTAAAGCCTTCGACAGTGTCGAGCACGGACGCCTCCTGGAGAAGCTGGGCTGGCACGGCATTGAGGAGCGCTGGTTTCGTGCGTGGCTCAGTGGCAGGACCCAGTCTGTTCGGGGTGGCCCCAGTGTTGAGAGCGTGTCACACGGAGTGGTCCAGGGTTTGATCCTGGGCCCGGTCCTATTTTTGGTATTTACCAACCACTTGCCACAACATGTACCTGCTGAGAAAATCGTTATGTATGCGGACGACGCCCAGTTCCTCCCATGGGTGAAACTTTGACATCACCATTGGGGTCCCAAACGTCCAAGGGGGCCTCCATTTAGTGGGGGCCTCCAAGCAATTAGGGGCCTCCAATTGCGGAAGCGGTAATTTACGAGCCACGCCAGGGCCTCCTCTAAGAAATTTTCATTGGGGGACCAGAGGCTCAGAAGCCAAACATGGGGTACCCCCAAATCCAGTTTTCTCATCGGATTTAGGCCACTTATTTTTCGTCACAGCTCTGATGCCATGATTTTTTTTTTTTAATATCGATAAAGAAATGGTAGGTCACCTGACCCTACTGGTGGATCCAGGCCAGCAGGGTGACATTGTATGTAAATATCCCCCGCGGCATCCGAAATCGACGAAAATTTCTGGCTTTTTCACTTTTGACAATAAAACACAATGCCTTTATAATAGAAAAAAAAATTAACGGCACAGCATTGCGCAAGGAATCTAGCCGTAAGCCGACCCCAGAAAGTGTGAGGGTTAACCTTCGCCGGCACCTGGGGGGAGGGTCGCCACCCCCAAGTTAGTTTTTCTGCTCTACACTTAACATTTTTAAAGCTAGAAACCTGATTTTCTTTGTATAGCTGCTTTTCTATCTTTTCTCAGCGTCCATTGAAAATTTCAAGCTTCTGCGGCATTTGGGTTTGGAGATATGACCTTGTTCTTCAGGTCATGTCATGTCCTAAATGACGAATACCCAATATCTTGCGATGGCTATGGGCCTTGTGAGCTTTTGACACGCTGAGTTCGGCTTTTTTTTTGCCAGTCTTACCTCCCACCTATCATTGAACATGTTGTTCTGCGATGTACAGATGTCAGAGTCAGGGTCAAGGTCAACCTAGGTCATCTAAAATTATTGCGCTTTAGGCAAGCTGAATTTACTTTTCGTGAAGTTTCTTTGACTGTATGTTTAGTAAAAGCTTCTCAGTTCATGATCAAGTGTAATAGGGACACACAAACCGATCTGTGCACACATCAGTACATACACAGACATACACAGACATACAAACACATATCATTGACCTTGACCTAACTTGACGTGAAATGACCACAGCCAGCAAATTAGTCGGATAGTGTGACAAAGAGCTGTTCTAGCTCGCTTGGCACTAATACGGCAGCGTCATCGGTATATGATGGGTTGGCCCGCTGCTTGTGTAGGTATCTTATTCGACATTACCACAATTTTTTCTTACAAGATTTTAAGCCTTGCGGTCATGAGCAACAGATTCTTTGGGAAGTGACGAATCCAATGATACCAATTTTACCTCATCAGGTCAGTCATTGACCTTCCAGGTCAGGTCAAACTAAAGAATGTTGCTGTTTGGGGTCACCGTTGCCCGTTGGAATATCACGTGCGCTGCTCATCATGTACCGATGACGCTGCCGTATTGTGGTGCCAAGCCAGCTAGAACCTCTTTGTCACACTATCCGACTAGGTTTTTGCTGGCTGTGGTCATTTCAGGTCAAGTTAGCTCAAGGTCAATGACATGTGTTTGTATGTCTGTGTGTGTCTGTGTGTACGAGTATACTGATGTGTGCACCGACTGTGAATGTGTCCATATTACATGAGATCATGAACTGAGAAGCTTTTGCCAAAAATACAGTCAAAGAAACTTCACGAAAGTAAATTCAGCTTGCCTAAAACGCAATATTTTTAGACGACCTAGGTTGACCTTGACCCTGACCCTGGCATCTCTACATCATTGAACAGCATGTTCCATGATAGGTGGGAGGTAAGACTGACAAAAAAGGCCGAAATCAAGGTGTCAAAAGCTCACAAGACCCAACGCCAACGCAAGATATTGGGTATTTGTCATTTGGGTTATGACATTACCTGAAGAATAAGGTCATATCTCCGAAACCAAAAACCACAGAAACTTGAAATTTTCAGTGGACGCTAAAAAAGGATAGAGCAGCAGCTATACGAAATATCCGACTTCTAGCAATCAAAATGTTTAGTGCAGAGCATAAAAAAACTACCTAGGTCGGGGTGGGGGGTGTGGCAACCACTGCCCCCCCCCCCCCCCCATGTGCGGACGAGGATTACCTAAGTAATTTGAATATCAGGAAAATAATTTATTAAATCAGGTATTCCAACAGAGTCCCGCTTTTTTATAGGTGACCTCCGATTTGTGTTGCATCTAAGTTACCCAGGGGGCCTCTTATTTGTAATTGTAGGTACAGTACAGAGAGCCTCCTACTTCGACTACTTGCACAGAGAGCCTCCTAGCGTACATACGGCTAAGCTTCTACAGGTCGAGCGCCGGTCTCTTGTACGTACAGAGAGCATCCTACTGTTACAGAGGGCCTCCTGTTTGTCTAGGGGGCCTCCTATTGGTTAACGGCGCCTCCTATTTGTCCAAGCGGCCTCCTATTCGTCTATGGGACCTCCTATTTGTCCAGGAGGCCTCCTGTTTCTCCAGAAGGTCCCCTATTTATCCAGGGGGCTTCTATTTTCCAGGGGGCCTCCTCTTTATCTAGGGGGCCTCCTACGTGTTCAGGGGCCTCCTATTTGTCCAGGGGCCTCCTATTTATCCAGGGGTCTTTTATTCGACTAGGAGTCTCATATTTGTGCAAGGGCCTCCTATTTGTCCAAGGGTCTCCTACTTGTCCCGGGGCCTCCTTTTTTTGAAGGGACTCCTTTTTGTTAAGGGAGCCTTCTATTTGTCCAGGGGGCCTCCTATTCGTACAGAGAGCCTCTAGCTCCTAATTGTCCATGGAGCCTCCTATTTGTTCAAGAGGTCCCCTATTTGTCCAGGGGGCCTCCTATTTGTCCAAGGGACCTGTTATTTTTCTAGGGGGCCTCTTTGCCCAAGATGCCTCCTATTTGTCCAGCGTGCCTCCTACATGTTCAGGGGGCCTCCTATTTGTCCAAGGGGCCTCCTATTGGTTAAAGTAGCCTCTTATTTTCCAAGCGGCCTCCTATTTATCCAGAGGGCTCCTATTTTTAGGGGGCCTCCTCTTTATCCAGGGGGCCTCCTTGTTCAGGGGGCCTCTTAATTGTCCAGGGGCCTCCTTTTGTGAAAGGGGCCTCCTATTTGTCCAGGGGGCCTCCTTTTGTGAAAGGGGCCTCCTTTTTGTCTAGGTCTAGGACCTTCTATTTGTCCAGGGGGCCTCCTATTTTTGCAGGGGCCTCCTATTTGTACAGAGGGCCTCCTACTTGTCCATGGGGCCTCCTATTTGTCCAGGGGCCTCCTTTTGTGAAAGGGGCCTCCTGTTTGTCTAGGTCTAGGACCTCCTATTTGTCCAGGGGGCCTCCTATTTTTGCAGGGGGGCCTCCTATTTGTATAGAGGGCCTCCTACTTGTCCATGGGGCTTACTATTTGTCTAGGGGCCTCTTATTTGTCTAGGGCCTCCTATTTGTCCAGGAGGCCTCCTACTTGTCCAGAGAGCCTCCTATTTCTCCAGGGGACTTCCTGTTTTCCGGGGGCCTCCTACTTGTTCAGGGGGCCTCCTACTTGTTCAGGGGGCCTCCTACTTGTTCAGGGGGCCTCCTATTTGTCCAACAGGGCCTCCGATTTGTCCAAGGGGCCTCCTATTTAAACAGAGAACCTTTTATATGAATATCGGACCTCCGTTTGCAAAGTAGCTGATGCGTCTCGGGGGCCTCCACTATTGGGGTCCCAAAATGACAATTGGGGTCCCAAATGTTCGCATTGGGGTCCCACATGGGACCTCGAAAGTATACAAAGTTACACCCATGGTTCCTCCACTCTGACTTACCGAACAACCTCTCTGACATGAAAATACGTTTGGAAACCAGCATGTCTGCTGCTCTAAAATGGTTTACCCAGAACAGATTAAAAATCAACCCCTCTAAAACTGAGATGATCATGGTAAAATCGCAACGGTTGAAAACCGAAACTGGCTTCCATATCCATTTTGGAAACTCAAATTTTCCCGGTACAGTCGGTGAGGGTGCTGGGCGTCGCCGTGGACGACGCCATGACATGGGACAAACACATATCATACATTCTGCGCCGGTGCTATAGTGTGCTGATCGGTCTGTCAAGGATTCGACACCGCGTGCCGCGCGAGACCCGTAAGCTCCTGATTGAAGCGCTAGTCTTCCCGCTAATAACGTACTGCATGTCTGTATGGGGCGGTTGCACAGTCACACAGCTCAGGAGACTGCAGAAATGCATAAACTTCTGTGTCAGAATCGTAACAAACCTCAGGCGTTGCGACCGTGTGACAGCGTCCCGCAAGGAACTGGGATGGCCTGCTGTACAGGAGCTACTGCGTGAGCATGATCTGCATGTTATATATAAACTGATGCATGACTCGCAAACCCCTGATTCGATCCGCAGCCGCATCGTCCACCGTACTGCGGTGTCGAGCCGCAGCACTAGGGCAACCAGTGACGGTCAGCTTCATGTCCCGCGCGTGCGAACTGAGCTTGCCCGGCGCTCATTCATCTGTCGCGCAACTCGTTCATGGAATGAGTTGCCTGCGCCTGTTCGAAGCTGTACCGGTCTGGCAGCATTCCGTAAAAAGGTTAAGAAACGGCATGTTTAATCCGGCTGCGCTAGGTCAATGTGGTCAGTTAGTCTATCATGTGTGGTGTGTTTTAACCTCTATAGAATCTGTCCTGTATGTATAGGTATGAGTTTTGGACTACTGAATGTATGACGTGGTTTACTGAAAACCCAATTTCTTGGATGTAACCGAAATATATGAGTATGAGTATGAGTATTTTTACTATGAATATTTGAATAAATCATTTTTCTTTATTAGGTGTTGTTTTTACCCGCTGGGACTGAGAGCGTGAGATGATGTTTTCCGTACTCCAGCGTAGATGGGTAGCCATACGGCTTCCACGGTTGACAGTGATGACATCAGTCATCTTTTGCAAGCTCGTTAAAGATTTGGGCTATACGGGGATTCGAACCCCGGACCTTTGGAGTAGCGCTCCAATGATCTACCTCTGAGCTATATAGACCAAGTACTTTAATGAGCTTTCTGCCAAGTTTTATGCGGATCATTCTTAGGTGTTGTTTTTATCCGCTGTGACTGAGAGCGTGAGATGATGTTTTTCGTACTCCAGCGTAGATGAGTAGCCATACGGCTTCCACGGTTGACAGTGATGACATCAGTCATCTTTTGCAAGCTCGTTAAAGATTTGGGCTATACGGGGATTCGAACCCCGGACCTTTGGATTAGCGCTCCAATGCTCTACCTCTGAGCTATATAGACCAAGTACTTTAACGAGCTTTCTGCCAAGTTTTATGCGGATCATTCTTAGGTGTTGTTTTTTTTTTCACTGTCAACCGTGGAAGCCGTATGGCTACCCATCTACGCTGGAGTACGAAAAACATCATCTCACATTTTTCTTTATGTTTTTCAGTATAGTATCGATTTAATTCATAACTTAATTATAATATTTTTATTATTTGTAACTTTATTTCAAAATTATATTTTCAAAAATGGCAACTGTTGGCAAGTTAGCTTGGAAGCAATTGTGGCGCACCGCGTCATTATTGTCCTAAGGCCTCCTTATGATGTCATCAAAAGTGGAGTGACATGGGCCTGGAGTGCACGTGCACTTTGTATAGTGCAGAGGCCCTCCAAGACTTCGCGGTTCAGATATCGACATGGTCTTTCGAGACATGCATAGCGACCATCAGAGGCCGGTGGGACTCTCAAAAGCTGGTGCGGGACCTGCCTCAGGTGTCAGTTCGGGGCCATCCTAGACCGGTGTAGGACCCTTATGGATACGTGTAAAACCCCTAGACGTCGGGTGGGGCGGTGGGGTCCTCAGAGGCCTGAAGAGGTGTTCTATCGCCACCCCTTCGTTTCAGTGGCGGCCTCGGTCGTCCGCTCGCGAACCCGGTGCGACACTAGGGACTCAACGGGCAGTCTGTATTCTATCAACGCCTGGTCGTACGCGCACACCTGCTTCCGCGGCCGGCGGCCGGCGACTGCCTTTCAATGCCAGCTGGCTGATCGGCGGCGGCTGGCCGCCGCAAGGGCGCGCTCAGCTCCGCTTCCGGGGGGGGGGGGGCGAGGGCCGGTATCACGACACCACACCTCACCCCCCGTCACTAGATCACAAACACCGATCTAACCGCCAAAGATATGAAACATAAACACAATGAACGCGTGATCTCCGGCGATCTCCAGTCTAACAGGACAGGACAGAAAGACGCGAATCGAACAAAGACGCGAATCGAACAATCGAGAATCGAATCGAATCGAATCGAACACACGCTATAGTTCTTCAATGTAGCGCCTCGGAGGAGCCGCTCGGCGCGTCGAGTGACGCGGCACAGTTAACTCAGCGTGGCGATCCGCTCGACCCGCTGGTCCCGCCGTCACTCCAGGCCGCGCCGCGGCCGACTCGTTCAGCGCCGCGCGCTCTGCTGTCGTCCCATCTCGGGTCGGTCCGCGGCTGGGCTCCTCTGCCGCCGTTCCGTCCCGGGACCCACCGGCGCTGTCCGCTGCGGGCGCGGCACCGGTCCAGTGTGCCGCCCCGGCGCCGGCTGACCTCCCGGCTGCGGCGCCGTCCGTGCCCGCTGCAGCTCTGGCCTCAGGTGAGTCCGACGCTGCGGCTCCCGCCGGCCTCTCGGCTGCTGTGCCGGAAGGCCGCTCCGGCCCCTCAGTCTTCCGCCGGCTCGTCTCTTCTGCCGTCTGCCGACTCGACAGTGTCCGGTCTTCCGTCCGCCGGCTCCCCGGATCCGCCTCTGTCCCCGGATCCGCCTCCGTCCACCGGCTCCATTGGTCCGCCTCCGTCCACCGGCTCCCCGGATCTGTCTCGGCCCGCCGGCTCCCCGGATCTGACTCCGTCCGCCGGCTCCCCGGATCTGACTCCGTCCGCCGGCTCCCCGGATCTGACTCCGTCCGCCGGCTCCCCGGATCTGACTCCGTCCGCCAGCTCCCCGGATCTGACTCCGTCCGCCGGCTCACCGGATCTGACTCCGTCCGCCGGCTCCCCGGATCTGACTCCGTCCGCCGGCTCCACGGATTCACCTCCGTCTGCCGGTTCCGCAGCTCCGCCTCTTCACGGCATTCGCCGGCCGCAGCGGTGCTGCCTGGCGCCGCCGACAGGAGCTGGTCACAGTGGCGCGACCACAGACTGCCTCTGCCAGCATCCACCTCGTACGAGACGGGTCCGGTCCGCGTCACAACCCGGCCGCGGACCCACTTCTGTGGTCCTCCGTAGCACCGGACCCACACTTCCGCACCGGCTCCGAACGTTCTCCCTCGGTTGCCGGCTGTCGTCCATTGCCGCTCCGCGCTGCCTCGGAGTGCTGCTGCTGCGTAGTGGCGTCGAGTGCCACCGCGGTCCCGGCGGACTCGCCTTCCGGCGCCACCGCCGTCACGACGCACTCCGCTCCCGGCGCCGCCGCAGTCGCCAAGGACCCGGCTCCCGGCGCCGCTGACACCTTCGAGTTCACCAGCGCGACCTCCGATCCTGAGGTGACCCGCGCGGCCTCCGGCTCCATCAGAGCCCCGGCGCCTGCCATCGCCGCGGCGCCCACCACCTCCGCCAGCGCATCGGCACCCGGTGGCCTCCCGGCGCCCGCCATCGTCTCGGCGCCCCTTGCTCTCGCCGCCGTACCGGCGCCTGCCGGCTTCGCCAGCGCCCCGGCGTCCACCAGCGTCTCGGCGCTCGCCAGCGTCCCGACCCTCACCAGCGTCCCGACACCCGCTGTCGTCCCGACGTTCACCGTCGTCCTGACGCCTGCTGTCCTCCCGTCGTCCACCAGCATCCCGGCGCTCCTTGCTCCCGCCGGTGTCCCGGCGTCCGATTCCTCCACCGGCGTCTCGCAGCGCCAACGGCACCGGACGCGCCCGCCGGTACATCAGCTTGGCATCCGACTTCAGCCGCAGTCCTCCCCTGATCGGGATGCGTCCCAGCTCCTCGTCGACGACAGCTGAGTGTCTCTCCGGCACGCCTTCGAGCGTCCGCGCCGGCTGCACGCGGCACACCCGAGCCGGTGACGTCATTAGATCAAGCGCCTGCAGCCACTCGCGTCCCATCAGCGGGCGGTGGGGTCCCAGCCCGGTCACCACCAGCCGCAGACGGGTCGCGGGTCTGCCCGACGCCGTGACACTGACCAGCACCTCCCCTCTCAAGGGAATGACCTGACCTGTGAACGAGGTCAGGCGCAGGTCACATGGGTCCAGCAGCTGCAGAAGTCCCAGCTGCCGCGCTGTCTCCGCGCTCACCAGCGACACCGGGCTCCCCGTGTCCACGACCACGGCCAGCTGCTGGCCGTTCACCGTCACCGTCTTCATTTCCGGCTCCGCGGCGCTGGCTTCGACTGTGTTCACCAGCCACGCGTCGCCGTCGCCGTCCGTCTGCTCCTCCTCCGCAGCCACCAGCCGCACCCGCCGCTGCGGACATGCCGCCTTCAGGTGCCCGGTGGAGCCACACTTAAAGCACCGCCGCTGCCTGACCGGGCCGTCACTGCTCGTCCTGTCCGGCGCGCCAGCCTGACCTCGTGCGCCGGTCGTTCCCACGCGCCCGCCGCTGACCGCTTGGCCAGCTGGACGGTGGCTGTCGCGCGCACGGTGGCTGTCGCGTGCACGCGGCACGGCTCCGGCCGCTGGACAGTCGCGCTGCCAATGTCCGGTCGACCCGCACCGGAAACAGGCGCCTGGGTGCCCAGCCGGCCGGCCGGTCTCCGGTCGCTGCGACAGCCGCAGCGCCTGAACTGTGTCCGCGGCCATCGCTGCCGGCGCTGGCACTCCCCCCAGCTGAGCCGTCAAATCCAGCACGTCCTGATGCGCGCGAGCCGTCTTCCTGATGTCCTGAAGGGTCAGGTCGGTTCCCTTCAGAGCTGCCTCCCGGACCAGCCTCCGCTGCAGCTCGCCACTGCTGCCCAGAACGCAGCGGTCTCGCAGCTGCTGGTCGATTTCCGCTGTCGTATATCCGCAACGCATCACCTGAGTGCGCAGCCTGCCCAGGAAACCCTCCAGGTTCTCATCAGCCTCCATTGTCATTTTCTCAAATTTTCCCCGCTCTGCCACAACATTTCTTACTGGAACCAGGTATCGAGTCAGTTTCCCTTTCAGACGGACGAACTCGTCGACCTGACCATCCTCTGTCTCGTCGGGCAGCGACTCACTTATGTCCGCTATATCCGGGCCAACCAGATGCAGCAACATTGCGCATTGTCTTGCCGTTCCCTGTACATTGACAGCTACCATATAACGTTCCAGCCCTCGCAGCCATTTTTCAAAATCGCTGCCCGGCTTGTACGGTGCCGCCGCCATCGGCTGCATTCCCAGCAGCTCCATCCCGCTGCCGGGCGCTGAACAGCTGATCGTCCGCCGCGGCCGCCGGACCAGGCCCAACGAACCGAGCCTGAGCGGTTACCGCGCGCTTCCCCGGCCAACCAGCGGACTCGTCGCAGCCAGCACCTCCGGACGGCTTACTTCCGCTCACCTGAGCCAATCAGCGGGCCCGACACAGCCAGCTGATCCGGTCGACCAATCAGAGGCTTCAGTGTCAGCCGCTATCGCCAGGCTCACTTCCGCGCCGAATTCGCCGCACAAAATCGGGAGAAATAAAAATAACGGCCCTACTGGCGAGCGAAATGCAATGCAGGCAGAAACAAAAAGTACTAGCTACTACACTAAGCACTAAGCACTCCGTTACAAAACACTTCCCTCCGACTCCGTTAGCACGCCCCCGCGACGTACACAACGTTACAACATGGCCGCCGCCGACCAGCCCGGCGCCCATCAATCACCGTGACCGCCGGCATCCCCGTGCTTACACCACACGCCTCGGCTCCGTCACTGACTGTCCAGTTCGCTTGCCGGATCACCGCCACTCGTTTACCCGAGCGCTGCCGACTTACCGCGAACTCCGGCCCGTAGAACTCCCCGAGCCGCCGCCATTTTCCGGTCTTGAAATCCACACTTCGCTTCCAGCCTCCCATCTCATCCCTGTCGCCAAGTTTATTATATCGCCACCCCTTCGTTTCAGTGGCGGCCTCGGTCGTCCGCTCGCGAACCCGGTGCGACACTAGGGACTCAACGGGCAGTCTGTATTCTATCAACGCCTGGTCGTACGCGCACACCTGCTTCCGCGCAAGGCCCTATATACCCTTCCGCGGCCGGCGGCCGGCGACTGCCTTTCAAGGCCAGCTGGCTGATCGGCGGCGGCTGGCCGCCGCAAGGGCGCGCTCAGCTCCGCTTCCGGGGGGGAGGGCCGGTATCACGACACCACAAGAGGAGTCTTCAGAATTCATTTACCTATCAACTTAGCATCTTAGGGGCGCTGCATCATTCATGGTTTGCTCCGTGGTCGACATAGGACCCTCTAGGACATGCATGGGGTTCCTTAGAGACGTAAATGTGGCCCTTGTATGTATGCGTGTATGCATGTATTACCATCATGGACAATCCACACGGGGCGTGGCGATTACAGTCCCATGAGTCCAGAGTCTGAGTCGGGTTAAAACAATAACTTGCGGGGGCAAGAAACACAGGCATACAGATTCAGTCGCTGGACACTCGCTCACTCGCCTTAGAGTCTGGTGAGGGGTTATCTTGCCACTCAGAAGCCTAGGAAGTAAGAGCCCTAAGAGAAAGGTTTAAAGGAAAAGGGCCACCTTTAACATGGGGATTGAAACTGAGATAGCCATCTTGTAGCCCGTGTCCGAAAGCCTATCTGACTACCTCCTTACGGCCGATTTCGGCCTCCATTCGTAGTTATCGGCAATTTTAAAAGAAAATACGCCAGGAATGCGTCCTTATCCCAGGAATGCGTTCTTATCCGACAATACAGCCACCCGCGGCGAGGCTTTGGTTTTTTACCAATCAGCTCCAACCAGCTCAGCTTTAACCAATCAGCTTATCTGACACAATCCGACGAGTCTGTCTTCTGAACGCTGATTGGTTTGAGTGTGACGTCATCGCTATGCCATCATACAGTAGGTGCCGTAGAGAGTATCAACATAGTACCAATATGTTTAATAGTTTTAAATACTTTTTAGCGAATTGTGCACTTCTGGCACCAGTTTTAAAAAGAAAATGAAAAATAATAGTGTCAAAATGAAAAACAACGATATCTTCATATTTCACGAAGGTGGCCCTTTTCCTTTAACCCTCGCCCGTATTGGTGTTTTGCCAGCCGCGAACGCATAAGGGGAGGAGGGGGGGGGGGGGTCCATTGGACCTCCTGTTTGGCTCCTGATGACATCCAAATAAAATTCATTTTCCACTCTCATCAATTTTGAGGATCAATTTTCCACTCCCAACCAAGAAAGGTTTACTTTTTTCGAGAAAAAGCAGTTGTGTGTATGCTCGGTTTGAACTCATGTCTCATACATTCTATACTTTATAATAAAAACATGCCATTGGTCCGTTTCCACTCTGTGGATCTAAATAACCATTAACCAGCCCTTTCATACACTCCCCCTTTTTTGGTCCGTTTCCACTCTGTGGATCTATGTAAATAACCAGCCTTTTTATACTCTCCCCCTTCTTTAAGGGTTAATTTTCCCCTTTGACACCCCAGCTAGAAATAAATTTTGGGACACTAATATGTAAAATATGACCTCGAATGGTCAATTTTGAAAATTTAACCTCACACCAAGGTCACGACCTGACCCAAAAGGGTCATGCTGCTAAGCACTGATCAGTATAAACGAGATAACCCCAATGAACTTGTTCTGGAACATGCATCTCGTGTCAATCCTGTATCTCAGTGGCACTGGCGGCCCCAGTGGCTGGCGGTTGCCCTGTAGAATTTTTCGTCTCCGCAACTCGCAACTCCACAACTATTTGGGCCTGGTAGCCGATCCGTAACTCAGCTACAAAGAGAGTAGTCCGCAAGGCCCTATATACGGTAGTCTGCAGGCTGCAATGTTGCGGAATTGCGGACTTCAGTTGCGCAATGCCCAGCTCTGCCAAATGCGGGCGAGTCACCAGTGTTAACCCTCTGAGCTTAGACAAATTATATTTGATAAGCTGTGAACAATATAAAGACACCTGGGCTTTGATACGAGTATTGCACATCGCACATTTATTGAATATCTGAGACACTCGACGCGGCCGAATTATCATTGACGTCAGGTATCAATGACGTCAGGTATCTGTCGTAGGCATCGGCTGAAATCCGGCATTTCATGAAACGTCTAGGCATTACGTGGAAGGCCGGTAAAGACTGAAATCTTCGTAGAAATGCGCGCGGTAGAGCGAATGCCTGAGTCAAACTACCTACACTCGTTGGCTCGTTGCCCCGGCACTACATGAAATGCCCATGTGACGACCGGCACTTAACAATTATCGCAGATTTGCGAGTTCCCGCGCTTTTTCGCATCCAAAGGCTTCTAGCTTGGCACAAACTTACCCCAACCTAAACGGAACTAGCCTAGCTACTTTTCACATAACACGTTAGGTTCGGTTTGATCTGTCATGTAGATAAAGGTAGGTTTTAGGTTATAGGTTAGGTAAGGCTAAATTATGGCATGTTTGAGTTAGAATTAGAAATGAACTTGGCCCGACGGGATTTGAACCCGCCAACTCGCCACGGATGGTATCATGTCCTGTTCGATCGGTGAGATATTTGTTATACGAAAAAGACGCAGGAACTCGCACATCTACGGCAATCGTTACAGAAAGTGCCGGTCGTCACTTGGGCAGTTCATGTAATGCCTAGGCGACACGTTTGTACTCAGTTAGTTTCGACTACATTCCAGCGATTGCCTAGTCTCCGCCTGGGATTTCATGAAAACGATAAATTTTCAGGCATTCGCTGTAATGCGCGTATTTCTACGAAGATTTCAGTCTTTGCTGGCATTCCACATAATGCCTAGACGCTTCATGAAATATCGGATTTCAGCCAATGCCTACGACATATCTGATATCCATACAATCTAACTCATTGGGCGAAATCCACCACCTTGGAACGCATTCAGCAGTCGTAAGAGTATTGCAATGTTCGGAGACACCACCACCACCAGCACAGGTTCCGCAGCTATTGCCCATATCGTGGCCACTGGCACTATTGCCGACGCCGCTGTCGTGTTGGGACAGCGGAATGGCTGGCACCGCGGCAGGCCGCCGTGGTCGGAGCACAGTCTCCCTACGCCGGCCGCCAGGTCACCCGCAGGCCACGAGCATCGCGCTGTCGCCTGCCCTCACACCTCATGGAAGCACTTGTGACGGCCACTGTAGGGCGAGTGACAGAGCCGCGCCGCTCCCCGCCCGAACGGTCCTCGCGGCCGCGGCGCACAGCTCTCCACCTCACTCCTCAGCTGTAACAGATCACCGGGACGTCAACAGGACGCCACCGAGACATCAACAGAACGCCACCGAGACATCAACAGGACGTCACAAGACATCAACAGGACACCACCGAGACGTCAACAGGACGCCACCGAGACGTCAACAGGACGCCACCGGGACATGAACAGGACGCCACCGGGACATCAACAGGACGTCACCGGGACATCAACAGGACGTCACGGAGACATCAACAGGACGCCACCGAGACATCAACAGGACGTCACAAGACATCAACAGGACACCACCGAGATGTCAACAGGACGCCACCGAGACGTCAACAGGACGTCACCGAGACATCAACAGGACGCCATTGGTAGCCCAATAAAACGGTAAGTAAATTAATGAGTAATGACGGTAGCCCCACGTGACTGATTCATCGGCTTAGTACGCTTCACAGTCACTCCACGGGCCGCGGCTGACAGCATCTATGTAAAGATGCAACGGTTTGATTCCTTGAAGTGGAATGAACGCTAGACAGTTCCTTCCAATCCCAACACCTCTTTGTTGTTGACTCACCTTTTTCAGGTGATTTGAAGTGCTTCTTCAGAGACTGCCAACACTTGTAGTAGTCTTTTGATATCTTGTCGCAGGTCCGCTGACCCCATGTCGTTATGGCCAAGCCCAGAGAGCTCTCGAACATGAATGCCTGTAAAACGCACATAATGGTGAATGGAAAAAGGAAAGTTTTTATTAAAGGGACCCTCCCACCTTAACATTAGATTTGAGTTGAGATAGCCAAAATGGGGTCCCTGGCTCACAATTACCGGTTTCGGCACTCACAACATCGAGAAATGCCTTAAATCGGAAATATTGAATTTCAAAATTGCAGCATTTTGATTCAGAGGGGCTAATGCATAGGAATACCCCTCTGAATGTGTGACGTCAGCGCAGATATCTAACGATTTTTAAATGTTTGACTAAAACGTTTTGTAGCACGCGGTGGCATATGCTGCTTTGCGCGCAACAAGTGCCGCACTTTCAAATAAAGTCGCTAGGAACAGTGGAGATTCCAAAAAGTAAACAAAAGTAAAAGTCTAATATCTTGTAAACCGGTGGATATTTTTCGATGAAATTTGGTAGTTATTCGTTTTCACTCTTTCTGAACCGAGCGACATCACTTTCATGCCAATTCATTAACTTTTTTTAAGGTGGGAGGGTCCCTTTAAACGTTAAACAGAGGTTAGCAAGGAATCTGATAGGTAAGTGAAATCCAATCGATCATTTCTTCAATATGCAATATACATACGCTCCATATGTATAAGTTCAAAACTAGACGTTTGTATTTATATTTAGTGCAACACAACGTGGTCTAAGTGTTAGTTCTTGCAAACTGTGTGTAGCTGAGCGGCCACAGATTGAACGCCGTTCGGCGGTCGGCGGTGTTGGCCGAGCGGCGCGCGGTGCGACTCGCCTGGGTGCCGGCGGCGATGTGTTTGGGCTGCAGCGGCTCCGTGCTGGCCGCCTCGAAGCACTGGGCGTCCGGGCCGTGCGGCGTCATCATCGAGTGCAGGGTGGCGCCGCCCGGACGCAGGCTGTCCTCCTTGGCCTCGTACGCGCCGTAGATGAGCCCCATGAACTCGGACATGCAGTTCCCTGCAACCAGCCACCACCCGGACGGCGGGGTCAGCTTCCCTTCTCACGATATTACGCTACATCTTAGAATTACTGAAAATTACATCTTACGGAAACCCGGTCCCGTAGCTCAGTCGGTAGAGCGCTGGACTCTGTGTGTGTGTGTGTGACTCTGTGCAGACGTCCTGGTTGAAAAGGTTCGGGGTGCGAGGCGCGACGGGCGCCCGGTTTTAGGCACGACGGTTTATGAACCTCCTGGCGGGTGTGGCTGAGGTTGGTGGCAAGCCGTAGCCGACCGAAGTCAGGACCGCCCGTAGGCAGCTGTATGCGAACGTTTTACTTACTTCGGACTCAAAATTCTGCCAGAGACCGGTAGTTGCGCGATCGGAGGGTAGGGGGGCAGGCTCAACACAATAAGCTCTAGTTGACTGGGCTCTGTCTTTATGAATCTTTTCATTTAAAAGGTTCAGACTAAATTAAAAGCAAACATAGTGAGCTATCTCACAGGACTGCCAGCAATGTACCCGATTGTTATAAATCAAATGATCCAGCAAAACTCACATCAGGCGTCATTGCTAGCATATTTTAGTTGGCACATGCATCGCGCGGCCTTCTATTGTCATGCTATTCAAACAGAACCTTGAAAGTTAACTCTAGCTAGTAAAATAGCACTCCATTTAATGCCCATTGACGTGTTGTACTTGCTGACGCCTTTCATTCTGCTTTAGCCTGGTTCTCCAGTATCCCCTGACCCAGTCATCAACTTTGCGCACGGGTGAAATTTCTTACGGGTTCAACAGGCCTAAATATTTGGCGCTTGTTATTGCAATCAGAGCCAATTGCCGGGGGAGGGGTCGTACCTCCCTCGTCCCTGCCTGTTGGCAGTATATAGAAAAGCCTCTAGCCGGGCGATGTTTAAATTAACACCGTTATAACGTTACATACGCATTTTTGTAGCGAAGCATCACGAGACTATTTTCGGAGTTAGTCTGAGATCAGCTGCCCCTTTGTGGGTTCCGAATCAGAGGCGGGAGCCGAGGCCGAGTTCCGACATGGCGGCTGCGAGGTGCTGGTCTCTGTCACACTGGTTGTGATGGTACGGCGGTCATTGTCACACTCACTGTGATAGTAGGGCGGCCGGAAGGTGTGCTCCTGAACGGCCCAGCGCGGTGGGAAAATGACAAAGTCGGCGATGGCAGTCCCGGGTCGCTCTGACGGACATGTCAGAACCGTGAAAATAGACGGGTCCTGAAACAAAATAAGGCGACGAGATAAATGACAAATGTAAATGCATAGCTGCAAGCAACAATAAGTGGGTGTTTGACATCAGTAAAGAACTAAATGACCATTGAACAATGAAATGGAAATGAATAGCAGCTCAAACATCCGAGACCAGGGGCAGTTCGATAAGCTCCCGCTGGCACCGGCTCCGACTCACCGCATGGTCGAACGCCGTGGCGTTGATCACCATGAAGTTGGCCAGGTCGTACTTGTACGGCGTCAGGTTGCCGTGCCAGGCGACCACATCGAACGGCGAGTGCTGCTGCCGCGCCCGGAACCAGCTGCCCTGGAACTTCGAGATGACGTGGAACTCGATCCCGTCGCGGTCCTCGAACCACGCGCACGGCGACAGAAAGTCCCGCGGGTTGGCCAGACCGTTGGCGCCTGACGGTCACACGTCACAGCCGATCGTCAGTTAGCGTCTGTTGTTGGGTCCAAATGCGGGTCTCTTCTCTATACGACCAGCAGTAAAAATGCGGCTCGTTAATTTTACTGATTGCCACCTTCATAATAGGTTATTTGGACTTGCGTTAAGAGTTACTTAATGAAGTTAGTGTACAAACGCACATGCTTGGTGGACTTCAGGCAGCGCACAGTTGCCTTAAAGCCGTTCCAATGTGAAGATATCAGTGCGAAGAAATAATATCGCTGCTGGTCATACAAACTTAAAACCAAAGAGTAGGGTAGCCTGGGGCAAGACGCCCCAGATAATTTATTTTGCTACATAAGTTTTGTCCCACATCACCTGAAAGGCCAAATTTGTGCTCAATGCGTTCTTTGGACATTTTACTTTAAATTGCACCCCTCAAATTGATTCACTTATGATCGGACTCCAAGCTAGGAAGTGATTTGTGAAGCAACTGCAAATGGGGCATTTTGCCCCAACCCCAGGGCAAAACGCCCCACGGCCTGGGGCAAGTAGCCCCATACCTTAGATTAAAGATTTAACATGGTAGTTGGCTAAATCTTATGTGAGAGGTCCGTTAGACATCTGGAGGCACGGCACTGAAGTTAGCACATTCCATCCTGTCAGGTGCTCAGCATATGACACTGTTGTATGAGCAGGTTTTTCACCTACCTCATAAGACCAAATAATAAATTATTGCAATGCAAATGTTAACAAAATACTTCCTTTGCCATCCAGTTGCTGAGAAAAATACACATAAAGGCACAGAAACTTAATGTTCGCCAGCTACCGAACATTAGAAAGTGGGTAGCCCCAACAACACAAGAGGTAAAACGCCCCAGGGCCCAATCTTATAAACGCCGTGAAATGGATATGGCAGCACTCTAAGGCTGGATATATAGTACGCAATCCTATAAAACTCTGTGAAATCGAAAACACGGCACGCTCTTTACGGTATTGGTAGCCGCTGGTTTTGAGGATACCGTAAACTGATTTTAACCGTGAGCAGCTGTGCACATCTCAAAACACCGACAATCATCAGCTGTTTGCGGTTTCAGCGGCGTCCATTTCACGCCAGAATTTGTGGCGTACTTTGACGAGCTTCTCAGACAGTTTAATTGATTTAAGATAAATTCCATGTTCTTTTGATATAAGTATGCAATATTTTACATTATGATATTTCTAAGATTAAAACATCCTCCACATATTAACTCATGATTTACTATAATGATGCTTAATTATACAGACAACGATCAATTTCAAAATATGTATTTCCAGGAACTAAATGCACACTAAACCACATAAAAACGAGTGTTCATCGTTATATGGCTTTATTTTTCAAATAAAAAGGGGATTTTTAAGAGGATTTTAGCATTAGTAACCGTCTTAGATTTTCGGCAGCCACTGCATTATAGAATCGGTATGGGTCTTTAGCCTATTCTCACGTCTCACGTATGACACAAATAACGGGCACTTCATGGCTTCTGATTAGATATTTAAATTAATGATGATATACCCTAGTTTGTCAAAAAATTATAAATGCCTACTCACTATTCGTATTTCCTCACTTTCTCTTTGGCACAGTCACTGATCAGTGATCAATTTGTTGTTTCTCTTCCTGCATCTTGATCTGACTTCTGAACCAAGTATTTTTCTTGATATAGCTTTGATATGTAGACTGGGTACTTAAATCTTTTGAGGAATTGCTTTTTAGCTTTAGGCTAGGTAATAGGTACCTATGCTTGAATAAGAAGGAAAATAAGCTGTAACTTGACCTAATTCAGTTCATGTACGTAATCTTCGAATTTTAGTAGCTTTATCTTCATGAAGACAAGAAGGAAAATAAGCTATATCTTGAATTGATCCAGCTAATGTACGCATCCTGATGCTCAAATTGTAGGAGCTTCATTGTCAGCGGTATTACTTCAATTACTGAAAGAGTAGCCGAGCTATGATTAAATGATTATTTAAATAATTCTTTAACAAATTTATTGCAATGCCTTAACAGCAAATAAATGCAAATGATAAGTTGAAGAAACACTTTATTTTCTCGATTTTCTGAGCGCGAGAATGCCCTCGCTGAAATTTATTTGGTCGGCAATCCACTTTTCAGGAGAATTCTTCAAGCATGTTGGTGTTTTCCATACTTTGCTATCACGTTTTCCATAAATAATTTGTTTATTACACATATGTGTGTCTCTAAAAGAAATAAATGCCCAATAAAAATTAAAACACATAACTTTTGCTGTTCGCAAACAGTACGCATAATTTCCAATAGCGACGTCGACAAGACATTGACCAATCACGTTGCGTGTTTCCTGCTGGCGTTGTTTTGTACTGTGGGCAAAATGGCGTGAATAGAATTACCATACTATTCTCTTTATAAGATTGCGTGAATAGGGTGCCGTAAATAGAGTGGGGTGGAATGATAGTACGCCATTTGGTAGCACAACCTTTATAAGATTGGGCCCAGGGGCTTTTTGCCCCGCGACCTACTGGGGCGTTTTTAGAGTTCTGCACGGCTGCAATTTTCCACAGCCTAGCCGCCCCGCAGCCGTGGCTCCACATCCACAGCCGCCCACAGCCGTGGCAAACTGTGGGCAGCCAGCCGTCAGCCGCCCGTGGATACTTTCAATGAAATGCAACCAAATAGTATATAATAAGTTGTTTTTAGTTGAAACATATAGCCAAAAGCACATTGCAATGGGCTATAGATTCTCAAACTCATGAAGCATCATAGGTTAAGTGGTTGTGTATCTGGCTTTAGGCCGAAGGCCTGAAGCCTGATGCGCAACGAATGCCTACACAAGCCCTTGCAAGGGGTTAAGAAAGATGGGTAGGTAGGTACCTACATCAACAGAAAACATAAACAACGAACCAGAATAGAAGCACTAGCAGTGTAGACCAAGTGTAGACATCTAATGCCAAATCCTGAAGCATGGTTGTGGGACAGAACAATAGACCCTGATGCTTTTCATTATCAACGTTAAGTATGGAAAATGAAACTGAAGTTGATGGACTGTCAAACAGTGATTGTCTAGTCAAAACTCTTGCTTCTTTCTTACCTTGCATATTTTCTGGGGTGTGATATGCCAGGCTTGAAGCAGCCTTCTGAGCAAGTCCCAAACTAATTTGATATGCAAGGCATCAAAACACTAGTGAGCATCCAAGAACGAAAAACATTCATCTACTTTGATTTTTCCAAATAATGATCTTCGCTCAAATCCCCAAGGACGTGCGAGCCACAATTGCCTCTTTCAATCAAAAATTTTACTTGAGTTTTTAATGACGTCA
The DNA here is from genome assembly GCF_019059575.1 of Amphibalanus amphitrite. Taxonomy (NCBI): domain Eukaryota; kingdom Metazoa; phylum Arthropoda; class Thecostraca; order Balanomorpha; family Balanidae; genus Amphibalanus; species Amphibalanus amphitrite. Next base: position 110,214 of record NW_024882021.1, read on the forward strand.
ATAGCAAAGAAGTGGCAATAAATTGTTTTGCGCCACTATTAACAGCCATAAAAGTTATTATTTATGAATAATAATGCTATACAATTAAAAACTTGGTCTCAAACAAAGATTTATTATCAAATTTTTACATTTTCAGAAGAAGACGTCATTTTATTAGTAAAGTCAACAGCTCGCGTAAGAAATATTGTGTTCAGGGTTTTCACCATCATGTAAGTTACGTGTTCAGGATTTTCACCATCATGTGAATTAACCGTAAGTAAGGTTCATGCTCACTTATAGTCTAATTCCATTGGCTTCGTTGATGAGCACTTTCTGTTAGCGGTCACTCACATACCAGTTAGAACATAAAGCGCCAGTTTTATATTATGTAATTGGACTTGCCGAAAATCCAGAAATACATCTAAGAGTTATTTTAGATAATATTTTATGAAGCCTTTACCTGCCTTTACCTAGGCGTGATTTCTTTTTCTATTACCTGAAAGAATTATTGCACGCTCGTCTTCAATAGCTGTAAGGTGCTCTCCTAATGACCGGGTGAGATTTATTTGAGAGGGATGTGACAATGTAACATGTTGCATTTTCTGAAACTGTCAAGCTCTTGATGATGAGGGAACAATTGGTACCAATAATTAGTATTCTGTACCAGAGTGCAAACTCCCCTACAGCAAATGATAAAACCATTGCAGGTTTTCAAAGGCTTCACCACTTTCAATGTTGCTGGGCATCCTTTGCATGATTTTTACAGGCTAGACTGCTTATCAGAATGTAAGATTAAGGATTTAAAATTTTACATTTGAGTACTTAAGATTGAGCTTGAAATCTCACAGCCGTGGCCACAGCCGTAGCCGTGTTCTTGGAGATATTTGCAGCCGCCCCGGCCCACAGCCGTGAGGCTGCAGCCAGCCGCGGCTGCAGCCGGCCGTTGCAGACCTCTAGGCGTTTTACCCCATCACGTAGTTCGGTCAGAGAACAACGCCTTGCACTCCAGTAAGACATAATTTAACACGAACCAACCCGGCATGATAAGCGTTAGACAATAGTTGTTCAAAATACATAAAAGTCGTTAACCTAATGTGGACCATAAAAGAACGCCATGATTCATAATCTGACAACAAAGCATAAAAATCACTCAAAAAACACATTTTTGGCTATATCTCCCGAAAGAGTCATCACAATTTCTTTCCAGTCTGCTCATATAATGATCATATAGTGCACGTTTTATAGAAGAGATGATGTTTCCCCAGAACCCTGCCAGTTCCGAGAAACATCGGTGAGGCGTTTTACCTCGGCGGGGCGACTTGCCCCGGTCTACCCTACCAACCTAAGTGAGCAAGTACAGTTAGATCTACAAAATAAGTCCCCGCCGTAAGCGGGTTACCAGTGGGCAGTTAGCGCCTGAGCGCTACTCAGGCGCCACCTGCCCGCATACGGAAAGGACTTATTTTGTAGACACACTGTACATATACATTACATCATAGACCTCTGTACACCTGGTGTACAGAGGTCTATGATTACATATAACCCGCGCCCTGCTGGGGGGGGGGGGTGTTTGAACACCCCCTTGTGGTTTTTGGTACACCTTATCATACATCAATTCTACACATGTTGTGAAAATTTCAGACCAAGGTCATTCAAGGTCAGGTCACCAGGTCACTTGAAGTGACCTCACCTCATAAAAAGTTTCAATGTCTGTCATAGCTACACCGAGTGACCGATCGCTTTGAAACTTTCAGCGATTGCTAAGAGCAGCAGCATGTACAAAATGTATGTCTCAGAATTTTGATATCGATGACCTAAGGTCAGGTCAATTTTGCGACCTCCCCATTATAAGTCAATGGGAGAAAATTGAAATGCGCCTCTTTTGGACGAAAGACATTATAAACACTCCCAAACACCGAATTACAAGTGGTTTAGACACACTGAACATGAAAATGGTGTCCGTGACCCTTGTTTATGCCCTGAGGTCATCTTAGGTAACCGAATGGTATCTCACAGTTTTTCGCAAATAACTTTTGATAGAGGCATGCTAGAGCGATGAAAACGCCTTAGATGTGTTCAGCTCGACGATACGGATCGACTGATATGCAACATGACCCTTTCCGGTCAGGTCATGACCTTGACCTGAGGTCAAATTTTCAAGTTGAGCTTTCAAGGTCAAGTTATAGTTCATTCGATGCGTCTTGACGAGAGGAACACAATGCCGGTAAAAGTAAGCTCATACAAGGCTTGGGTCAAAAGTTATTGCCGAAAAACTGTTTCCGAAAAAATCGGCTATTTTTGCAGTTTTTGCCCCCTGCAGGCAAAACCGTTGACGTTAGGTCAAATCTGAGAGAATTACTCAGAAAGGGCGTTAATAGGGCTATCGAATGCGCTTTTCCGCGGCGCTGTAGCTCTATTGGTTCCCGAGTTATGCGTTGGCTTCTTGGAAATTTTCGATATTCGACCTGGAAATCGGCGAAATTTTGCCTTCAATGACCTCTGGTGACCTGACCTTTGACCTGACCAAAAAATTGACCGAAGTGATTTCGTCATTATTTTTGACGCTCTTTCGAACGCCGCCTTCCGCGTATCGCTACGTGGCCCAGGAGTCGAGTTACAAGGGGGGGGGGGTGTTCAAACACCCCCCCCCAGCAGGGCGTGGAAATCCAGGACCCCCAGCCGGGCGCGGGATAATGCCTACCTATTACCTTCCATATTATCGATTGTAGCCGAGATGATGCAGCTGGCATTCTAAAAAACGACTTCAACATTTTACCTATCCTTTAGCAGAACTGCTTCACGTGTGAGAATGCAAACAATCATGCAGAACAGTTGCACGTAAAAAATGGGGCTAGTTTTCAGTGGGTGCCAAGCCTACGAGTGCAACAATACATCGACTCAAGATTACTAGAACATAACATCGACTAAGAGAGATTTAAAGGCTGGAACACAGCTTTCACGCGTGACGCGCACAAGTCGCAGTCTCGCTCTTCCCATTGGAATATATGGCATACTGTTTCGCTCCCAACTCGAAGGTGCGGCTTAGGAGCAAAAAATATGTCATATACTCCAACGGGAGAAGGGAAAAGCAATTTGCACGCGTGAAAACCGTGTGTCGCGATTTGAGTGACTGACCGATGGGTCGGGGCTGGATAGCTGGGAGGGCTGATGGCTGGGCAGCTGGAAGGGCTGATGGTTGGGCAGATGGGAGGACTGATTACTGGCAGCTGGAAGGGCTGATGATTGGGCGACTGGGGGGATCGAACTGACGATAGGGCCGAGCCGTTCGGCTGCTGCAAGGACTGACCGATGGCCGGGCAGCTGGGAGGGCTGAACTGACCGATGGGGTAGGCCGTAGGGGCTGAGCTGGACTGATGACAGGGCAGCTGGAAGGACGGCTGACTGACTGACCGATGGGGTAGGGGCTGAGCTGGACTGATGACGGGCAGCTGGAAGGGCGGCTGACTGACTAACTGATGGGGTAGGGACTGAGCTGGACTGGGCAGCTGGAAGGACGGCTGACTGACTGGCTGACTGACTGATGGGGATAGGGGCTGAGCTGGACTGATGACTGGCAGCTGGAAGGACGGCTGACTGACTGACTGACTGATGGGGTAGGGACTGAGCTGACTGATAGGGTAGGGGCTGGGCTGGACTGATGAGGGGCAGCTGGAAGGACGGCTGACTGACTGACTGACTGATGGGGTAGGGGCTGAGCTGGACTGATGACGGACAGCTGGGAGGACGGCTGACTGACTGATGGGGTAGGGGCTGAGCTGGACTGATGGCTGGGCAGCTGCAAGGACTGACCGATGGCCGGGCAGCTGGAAGGACGGCTGACTGACTGATGGGGTAGGGGCTGAGCTGGACTGGGCAGCTGGAAGGACGGCTGACTGACTGACTGACTGACTGACTGACTGACTGACTGACTGACTGACTGACTGATGGGGTAGGGGCTGAGCTGGACTGATGACTGGGCAGCTGGGAGGACGGCTGACTGACTGACTGATGATGGGGTAGGGGCTGAGCTGGACTGATGACTGGGCAGCTGGAAGGACGGCTGATTGACTGACTGACTGACTGATGGGGTAGGGACTGAGCTGACTGATGGGGTAGGGGCTGAGCTGGACTGATGGCTGGACAGCTGCAAGGACTGACCGATGGCCGGGCAGCTGGAAGGACGGCTGACTGACTGATGGGGTAGGGGCTGAGCTGGACTGGGCAGCTGGAAGGACGGCTGACTGACTGACTGACTGATGGGGTAGGGGCTGAGCTGGACTGATGACTGGGCAGCTGGGAGGGCTGAACTGACCGATGGGGCCCAGGTTGGGCAGCTGGAAGTGGTTGTTGTACACCTCCAGCACGTAGCCGCGGCTCGGACCGCTGACGTCCACAGCAAACTTGACGCCCTGAGGGATGACGCAGATCTCGTTGGGTTTGGCCGCCAGCCTGCCGAGCTCTGTGGTGATGTGCAGCTCTCCCTGCTGAGGCACTGCGGACACACAGCACAGACCCACAGCCGTGACACAAAACACTCCGGCACAGAGCGGCACGCGCCGACAGCACCCGTAGTACCTCACTACAACCACCAACATTTACCAAACAAAACAGGCCGGTCTTCTCGCCGAGAAAAACGGCCGACTGGGTGGCCCGCGTGACACATGTTGAACTGGCTTATCGGTCTGGAAGCTGCTCGAGACAAGTGGAGACTGGAGACAAATCAAATTATGACATATGACCTTTAAATGAAGTGATGTTCAAAGACATTTTCTGGCTGAAACTGACCAAACTTAGCAATGCATATTTTAATCAGTCTGTTCGAGTCTTGAGTCAAAGACTTGATCAACATTTTTCGTTACCTCAAAATAACGTGTCGTCAACGGAACGATGTCGCCCGGCGGCGCTCTAGAACTGTGCGGCGCGGCGATCTGACGTTCTCACCGATGAGGAAGTGGCCGTCGCTGTTGTACATGCACGTGTCTGCCATGCCGACGGTGCAGCAGTAGACGTGGATGGCCAGGCCGCAGCGGTCGCGCGGGTGACCGGCGCCGCACACTGTGTGCAGGCCGGACACAAAGTCCATGGCGCCGCTGGGAATCTCGAACGGCCTCCATAGGGTCTGCGAGCGGAGACGGAGGACGGCGGCGGTTAGAAGTACTGTACCACAGGGTCTGTGAGGGAGTCGGCGGACAGCAGTTAGAGGTACTGTACCACAGAGTCTATGAGGGAGGCGGCGGACCGCGGACAGCAGTTAGAGGTACTGTACCACGGGGTCTGTGAGGGAGGCGGCGGACGAGGATAGCTAGAAGAAGCGTATACCATATGGCGTAGAACAGGACCTGCGCGCGTAGAGACGGGCACCAATGGCGAGAAGTACAGTACTTTACAGCCAATGATTTAGAGGGCCGCGAGGACACATAGCATTATTATTAAAAATATAAGATTTGACATGCGGATAAACTCTTCAAATTAACCTGTCCTTACTGAAGGGGACGTCACTGGATGTGGATTGTGGAAAGTGTCTCCGACCGCGATCTCCCAGGCCTCCACCGCCAGCGGCAGAGGGCGACCCGCGCCGGCCGGGCCGGGGTCAGGCAGACGGACCGACCGGCCAACAGACCGCGCGCGGCGCCCGGCTCACCTGGTTGGGGTTGGGCGGCGCGGCGCCTGGCTCACCTGGTTGGGGTTGGGCGGCGCGGCGCCCGCTCACCTGGTTGGGGTTGGGCGGCGCGGCGCCCGCTCACCTGGTTGGGGTTGGGCGGCGCGGCGCCCGGCTCACCTGGTTGGGGTTGGGCGGCGCGGCGCCCGGCTCACCTGGTTGGGGTTGGGCGGCTCGTCGTCCCAGCGGATGGTGGTGTCGTTGCACTGGCCCAGCGCCGTGAACGGCTCGTGGCAGACCGATGGCCGGATCCGGTACAGCCACGTGCGCCGGTTGGACTCCCGCGGAGCTGCCGGAAGTCAGATCCACCTCCATAGTTCAGCACACTCCCGAGCACTTCAGGTAGCTTTAAGGGACCCTCCCACCTTCAAAAAAAAGTTAATGAATTGGCATGAAAAAGATGTCGTTCGGTTCAGAAAGAGCAAAAACGAATATCTACCAAATTTACCGAAAAATATACACCGGTTATCAAGATATTAGACTTTTACTTTTGTTTATATTTTGGGATCTCCGCAGGGGCGGCGCCACGGATTTTTGCCAGGGATGGCAAGCCGAAGTAGGGGGTCTCTTCATAAGAGGGCCTCCTCTTCGCCTCTGGGGCCCCCTCTAAAGTGAAAATTGTGGTCGTTTGTCAGAAAACAGTACCTGCCTTTATCTGCAGTTAAAACGTTTTGGCTTTACCAATACCAATACCGTTTATTCGGGCAAAACCACGAAGAAGTGGCTTTTCCTTGCCGAGTCAATGGTAAAACACATGGTACAATGATGGGACGGCTCCACACGTTACAGACGCGGTACGAATTAACATTGATAAAAATGATAAAAATAAACCAGAATATGATAAAAGTGACGATGACAGTGCATTATTAATGCTGCGTATTTATCACTTGCCTGATAAAATAATTAAAACGACCGATTGACATCGTACGCATTTCAGCTGGCAGTTGGTTGTATAGCAACGGGCCATAGTACAGAAATCGGCGCCTCCCAGCCTCCGTCCTGACAGGTGGCAGTCGCAGGTCGCCACCCTGACGAGTGCTCCGAACTCGTGTCTCACGATTTCGGATAAAGGATTAAAGCGACACTGGTGTATGGTATTTGATAATTTTGTGGAGTAATGCGGGCGTATGATATTTGAATAGATCCTCTGCATCGAGCCATCCCAGCGCCCTCCGAACGTCTGCAAAATGGCTGAACTTCCTTCTAAATGAGACGACACATGCGGCAAAGTTGATCAATGACCACCTTTTGAATCTTAGCAAGATTCTTCCGGCTGCCGCTGCCGTACATAGGGAGGCAATAGCGGACGCGGGAGGGAGGCAATAGCACCAGGGCGGCTACGATGGCGGGGAAGATCTCGGCCGGAAGGTAATGACGTATGTGCGACAGGCCAATGAGGATCCCGAAGCATTTGCACGTAATTTCTTGCAGTAGCGGCGGAACACCTTTAATTAAGGGGGGGGGGCACTGCCGACTTTTGGTCCCATTCTTTCCATGCAACGCCCATAGCGCTTATGTTAAAATGCCAAAATCAAAAAGGGGGGCACGGTGCCCCGGGGCCCTCCCCGTTCCGCCGCCTATGCTTTCTTGCACATGCATGGGCGTCCCAGGAAAGATCGTGATCACCCTCAGTTTTTTTTTTACTTCTAATACAATACCGGTGATATTGTACGCTCGCGGAATTTCACGCCGAGAGGTGTAACCTTCCGCATTTTTTGTCTACTGCCAAGAACAATCAGCTGAGTTTTGTCGGGGTTCACTTGGGGTTCACTTTAAGAGAATTGCGCGAAACCAAAGGTCGAGAGAAAAGAGGGCCTGCTCCATGCGGCATGCGCTCAGTTAGATCTGACGGCCGTCCTGTTGCCGCAGACCATGATGCTGTCTTTAACGATATTTTTGTCAACGAAAAATGTCTCCTGAGCCATGCAAATGCACTTACCGTAATCATTGATGAATTTACTGTCGACTAATGTGCGTTGTTTTCCAATTTTCGGAAAAAAGTGTCCGAGGTTTCGCGAGGCTAGACCGGCCGGATCGCCTACCGTGCACTGGGGGCTATTAATAGCTTCCTCTCGTTTTCCTGCAATAACTTCTAAACCGCTATCGACGCGAAACTTTCAGTACCTTCGGCTGTATGAATTGAATGAATGGCTGTATGAATGGCTGTATGAACTATGAATCACCTTGTCTTGTGTGAAACTATTAGTTACCATAAGCCGGCCAGAAATGACGTTACGGTTAGAGTGACGTCATATTCGGCCGATTTCGACTCAAAACATTAACCCGCGCCGGGCCGGGGGTGTTTGAACGGTTTTTAGCACACATTTTCATGCCTCACATGTGAAAAGTTCAGACCCATGGCTCCCAAGATCAGGTCACCAGGTCACGTCAAGTGACCTCACCTCAGAAAAGTTTGAATCCTCGTCATAGCTATACCGGCTGAACGATCACCTTGAAACTTTCAGCGTATGTATAAAATGTATATCTCGGAATTTATATATTGGTGATTTAAGGTCAGGTCAATTTTGCGACCTCTCCATTATACCTAAGTCAATGAGAGAAAATTGAAGAATCTCTTTTGAACGAACGTGATCCCAAACACTCGCTAACATCGAGTTACAGGTAAACTTGACAAGCTGTGAACAACAAAATAGCACCCGTAACCTCTCCTTATGCCCCTGAGGCAGGTCATGAAAGGTCCCCAGCAGTTTTTTTTACAATAAATCTTGATAGACATCCTAGAGCGATGAAAACACCTCAGATGTGTTCAGCTCGACGATACGGATCGACTGTATATGCAACATGACCTTTTCCGGTCAGGTCATGACCTTGACCTAAGGTAAAATTTCAAAAAAAGGTCAAATTATAATTCATTCGACGCGTCTCAACGAGCGGAACAGGATGCTGGCAAAATGAATGGCGTCACTGTCTTGAGTCAAAAGTTATTGTAGAAAATCCTTGTTCATAAAAACTGCTATCTTGGGATTTTTTTGCCCTCTGGAGACTGGATTCATGAACGTGGGCCGTCATAGACATACCCGCCAGGGCGACACCACTTGCACTCTCCAACAGCCGCTGGCAGCTGGGCCGGCCGAGCCAGTCTGTATGCAGATGGCGTCTGCTCGGCGGCCGGCGGGGCCGGGCTGCTGGCGGCGGCCGGCCGGGTCACCTTGGCGCGGCGGCTCCGACCAATCACAGGCCGGCACGGAGGGGCCCGCCGGCCCGTCCCCTATCGGTCATCGGACGGAGCCGCCACCGTCGCTGCCACCGAGCACCGGCCCATGTGATGGTCCCGCTACACCTCTCCGGCATCGGGTCGGTCACGGCATGCAGCGGGTCAGGAAAATCGGCAGGGTTTCCTACAATGTAAACCGTTTGATTTTTTTTTTGTCATTTCTTTGCAGGGTGTCGCGCTATGAAATAGTTTATCACGCAGTGAAAATGACATTACTAATGCAGAGCATTCGTATTATAACATTTTAAAGAAAATGTTCTGTCTTGTACGGCTTACCTACAACTACGTGTGTTGCATGTGGTGCTATTGCTGAGCTTGTATCAAAATAGCCCCACCGACTTCGGTATGCCTGTTTTTAAGCCGCCAGAGCTGCATGCAACAACTCAATTGGAAAATTTCGACATTCTTGACCTAATATAACCCTCGCCCCGTTGGGGTCTAATAGGTCACAGGTCCTGTTGATGGGGGAGCGCAAAGGACGCCCGCCGTACGGAACCAATGGGCCTTGGAACCAATAACTAGTCGGATCAGAGAACTCAAACGGCGTTCGAAAGATCACATCAAGATGCACACTATGCAGTCTCGATGACCTCAACACATAACGGTCATCGAGACTGCACCTACTCAATTTATTTTGGGACTTCTTTTTAACCCTCGCCCGCACGGGGGGGGGGGGTGGTTGCCACCCCCCGCCCCAGATAGTCTTTCTGCTCTGCACTCAACATTTTTAGAGCTAGAAGCCTGATTTTTCGTATAGCTGCTCCTCTATCCTTTCTTGATGTCCGCTGAAAAATTCAAGTTTCTGTGGTTTTTGGTTTCGGAGATATGACCTTATTTTTCAGGTCATGTCATGACCCAAATGACCAATTCTCAGCATCTTGCGTTTGCCATGGGCCTTATGAGCTTTTTACACCTTGATTTTGGCCTTTTTTTGCCAGTCTTACCTCCCACCTATCATGGAACATGTTGTTCGACGATGTACAGATGTCAAGGTCAGGGTCAAGGTCAACTTAGGTCATCGAAAATAATTGCGTTTTAGGCAAGCTGAGTTTACTTTTCGTGAGGTTTTTTGACTGCATTTTTCGTAAAAGCTTCTCAGATCATGATTTCATGTAATATGGACACATAAACAATTGGTGCACACATCAGTATACACACAGATACACACAGACATACAAACACATTAAAAAAAAAAAATTAGTCCGAAACTTTTGATGGTAAGGATTCACAAGGACAGGGCCGCGGCTAAGCGAAGCTTGTTGCGGTGACCCTGCCCTCTACCCTCCGATCGCGCAATTTCGGTTCTATGGCAGAATTTAGAGTCCAAAGTTTAACGTGCGCACATAGCCGCGCACGGCCGGTCCCCTCACTGACTTCGCCTGGCTACGGCCTGCCACCAACCGCAACCATACCTGTCAGGAGGCCCATAAATGTCAAGCGCCCGTCGCGCTTCGAACCCGGACTGTTATAACCGGGAACGCGTGCTTTCACCACGCGGAGTCCAACGCTCTACCAACTGAGCTACGGGACCGGCCACATATCATTGACATATCATTGGCCACATATCATTGACCTTGACCTAACTTGACCTGAAAAGACCTCAGCAGCAAAAACCTGGTCGGGTACATAGTGTGTGACAAAGAGGTTCTAGCTGGCTTGGAACCAGAAAACGGCACCGTCATCGGTATATGATAAGCAGCGCACTTGATATCCAACGGTGACCGAAAACAGCAACATTTTTTAGTTTGACCTGACCTGGAAGGTCAATGACTGACCTGAGAAGGTAAAACTGGGGATCATTGGATTCGTCTCTTCCCAAAGAATCTTTTTGGTCTTTACCGGCGAAGCTCTATCTCCAACAGGAACGAAATGGCGCGGGGGGTGGCAACCCCCCCCCCCCCAATGTGCGTTCTAGGATGGGAAAATGGCATGTGCGGGCGAGGGTTATCCCGCGCCCCGCTGGGGGGGGGGGGCAGAATCTGCCCCATCCCGGTTTTCGCCAATAACTGCTAAACGCGTTACACCAGCGACGTCAAACTTTCAGTACCTTCTCATGCATCAATGTGACACGTTCCCTGAAAATTTTAGCGAAATCCGTCCGAAATATTTTGAGAAAATGACGTTTTAGTGACATCATGCTCGTCATTTTCGCCTCAAAAACGGCAAAATGTCAAACCCCGCTAACATCTTCATTTTAATAAAAATCAAGACGTAACAAAAAAGTTGATACGTGATTCTACTTTGTCTTTCAAAGGGCTATCTCGGTTTTTTGAAAACTTTGGATTTTAACCCATTTTTTTCTATAAAAAACTGACTTTTTTGGGAAAATAATTATAAAATCCAAAACTTTGAGTGTATAAAAAAAAAAAACGGAATATATGTCAGAGAAGTGGTCTATGTGCACCTACATACCAATTTTTAGAAGAATCGGTTAAAAAATGTGGGAGTTATTCAAAATTTTATGACGTTACGACACACAAATTTTTGAAAAAAATGATTTATTTGGAAGTTCTAGACCTTGTACGGAAACAAAAATAGCACCATTCGATTCGCCGTGAAAAACTGCATCGGGTAGACACCTTTTTAGGCCTTAACAACCAACTTCAAAATTTGACCTCACTTGACCTGACCTTGACCTGACCTCGACCTGAAATTCATCCAGAGGTGGTCCTTATCACTTATTGAGTGTGCCCATTGAATTCCATGAATAAAATGACACATAAAACATGTGTCACACATGCCATTTCTATATTTTGTTTTTGGTGACCTGACCTGACCTTGACCTTTGAATGATATCGTATGCAACGAATATTGTCTTGGTAGCCTAAGAACACGTTTTGGGCAATAAGTCTCAGTCCATTCTTCGGCAACTACGGTGCAAGGCCGATACTGTAGAAACTTGCATTTTGTATCCTTGACCTGACCTTGACCTGACCTCTGACCTACTTAAGCAAACAATTTGAGCTCTTAAGATCGGCCTTGTTGAGAGCTTTCGATTGCCGTTTTCCCCCTCTTTCTACGACCATCGGTTCGGAAGTTAGACAGGGGGGGCAGAATATGCCCCCCCCCCCCCCCAGCAGGGCGCGTATGGCTGATTAGCCCAGCGGGGCGCGGGGCGGGTTAATAGAATCAAGGTAAAGGAGTGAAAGACTAGTTGCTTTAAAAAATCAGAAATGAATTTCAAGAGCAAAAGAGCCAGATATATTATAAGGACAAAGCGGATTCGCTTACATGTTTTGTTACGTCTCGTTCCCCTTAAAAAAAAAAAAACTGGAGACGCAAAGCGCGTTTGAAGTTTCGAAGTTCTTTTAACCCGCGCCCTGCTTGGGGGGGGGGGGGTTGAACAGTCCCGCTGTGGTTTTTAGCACACCTTATCATAATCTGTTCTGCACATGTTGTGATAATTTCAGGCTAAGGTCATGCAAGGTCAGGTCACCAGGTCACTTCAGGTGACCGACCACACCTCGTAACAAGTTTCAATGTCTGCCATAGCTACACCGAGTGACCGATCGCTTTGAAACTTTCAACGATTGATAAGAGTAATAGTATGCACAAAATGCATATCTCTGATTTTTGATATCAATAACCTAAGGTCAGATCAATTTGTGACCTCCCCATGATAAGTCAATGGGAGAAAAATTAACCCGCGCCCCGTTGGGCTCTGCCGAGCAACGCGCCCCGTTGGGGGGCATTTTGCCCCCCCCCCCCAAGATCTCGAGAACCACGCAACCTAGCGACAAGCGGCAAACGGTGTTTGATAGCCCTATCAGGGAACTACCTTGTGACCCAATTTTATTGACCTAGGTCAAACCGATGACGTCACAGGCCAGGTCAAAGGTCCAATTTTCACCATTTACAGGCATTTTAAGAAATGCGTTGTAAAATCGAGTAAAATGCATCTCATTGAAAATCATCCATGAGCAAATGTTCTTCAAACACATATTTTGCTATTTGCGGTCACTGATACCAGGCCAGGTCACAGAGGTCAGGTCACCGGGGGGTCACAATATGAAAGTGTCGTGTGATACATGTTTTATGGTCCATTTTACATGACAAATGCGATTATGTGGGTCAGGCAGCCTTTGGGGCCAGCTTAGGTCACGTTTTGGTCAAGGTCAGGTCAAGGTCAGGTCAAATTGGGTCAGATTTCAAAGTTGATATTTTTGCATAAAATGGGTATCGAATCGATGCAGCTTGTCACGGGAAGTTCAAATGGTGGTCTTTGTTTAGCCGTACGTGGTCTAGAATCGCTAAAAATTGAGTTCAAAAATTTGACGTCATCATTTTTGAACAGTTTTTTCGCTATAACTTGGCCAAAAAACGAGATATCGATCTGAAATTTTGAATGTATATAGAAGAGCGCAGGGATTATCACATATATTCCGTTTTTTTCGAAATTCGGATTTTTTTATTTTTTTTTGTTTTTTTTTCTAAAAAAACAATTTTTTGAATATTTTTGGGTCAAAAACCCAAAATTTTGAAAATCCGAGATAGCAGTTTTATAGCGCCGCGTTTCGTCTACTAGACCATATAAAGAACTTTGAAATTGCTTGATAACTGTAGATTTGGTGAGCGTTTCAAGATTGCGTGTTTTTGCTCATTTTTGCTCGAACATGACCTCAGTTTGACCTCAATAACTCCTGACCTAGGGTGGTGACCTAAGACTTGAAATTTGGTGTGAAGGTGTCGAATTGATGCCCGGGAAGGTACTAAAAATTTGGCGGCGCTGCGCGCCGCCGTTTTCTTGCTATTCAGGAAAAACCACAGGGGGAGGGCCAAAATGGCCCCCCCAACGGGGCGAGGGTTTTAAAGGCGCTTTTTTGACGAACGTTAATCTAAACACTCTCAAACACTGAATTTCAAGTAAATATCACACACTGAACATGAAAATGGCACCCGTGACCCCCTGTTCATGCCCCAATGTCATCACCTCAGGTCACGAATGGTATCTTACAGTTTTCGCGATTCGCCAATAACTTTTGATAGAGGCAAGCTAGAGCGATGAAAATGCCTTATTTATAGCTGTGTTCAGCTCGGTGTTACAGATGGACCGATATGTCATATGACCCTTTCCAGTAAGTTCACGACATAGACCACTATATACCATATATATAATATATACAGTGGCTTATAGTGGTTTATGTTCACGACCTTGATCTGAGGTCAAATTTTCAAGTTGACCGTTCAAGGTCAAATTAGGGGAAGCTGGGGGAAGCCCGGCATAGTAAGCTCTTTTTCATTTTTATTACATACCAAACGTGCTGTATAAAATGTTGATATCCTGTTAGCTAGATAAGTTAATTGGCCATGTTTTCCCAAAAATTCGGTTTCGTGGAAATAGTATAAGGTTGAGAAAATCGAGTTTTAAACAAGTGTTGATTTTTCTGGGGTAAGCCCGGCATAGGGGTAACGCCGGCCACCTCTCCAGTGCTTTACAACGAGATGATGAAACCATTATGTGAACTGGTATTTTAGCTAGCGTCTACCACATATCCTCTTGAGTCCCGCCAATTAGCCCATGAATGGAGAGCAACGAAACTTTTTTGGTTGAGAGCTTTGGTGCCAATAATGACCATATTGGTGACATTTCAGCCATGAAGGTGATCGCGCATGCGCAATGACATGCATACTGTGATATACAAAAATACTCAAAGCCTATAAAATATGACTGAAATGCAACCCATGAAAACTTCCATACAATCACCAAAGTGTATTTTTTCGTTTGTTTAGGGCGTAAAATGGCTAATAGTATTGACACGTTTAATTATCAACACCGTTCGCCATTAACGTCCACTTCTTCTGCCCCTTGCCCACTGCTCTTAGGTCTTTAGTTGCCATTTCCTTTGAAGACATGGAACTTGTAGCACCTGTTGCGAATCGATAAGCAGTAGAGGAAGACCTTGCAGCATTATCTGAAGCGACATCTCTAAAAAAATCGCCGTACGGTGTGTTTTAGAAAGGTGCTTGCCTATGTCTTTGTGCTTAGGGGTCGGATTCTAATTTATCGAGCGATTTATCAAACTTTGAGCGAGGATCTACGGTCATTGAGGTCACCAACGATTTGAAGAATGTCAACGCTCAACTACAGAGCCACTTGAAGGCATAATGCTGTGTGTGAGCCACAAAAATGGCTTTAACTAAACCAGCGACCATGTATACTACAGTATACATGACTAGTCCTAGGCACAGTCCGTTGTATACTGACGTTTACATTTCTCCGTCGTGCAGGATCCCGTTGGTCACTCGGGTGTACATTTATTTTTTCAGAGGCCAATTCCTCCCAATAATTGTAGTGCTACTTCTTAAGCACGTCTCAAAATTTTTCAGACCAAGGACATTAGTATACCTTAGTATACATGACCTTTAACTCTTTCTGAGAAGTTTCAAACATACAATTTTGTTTACAAAACCTGCAAGCAATGATCAATAACGAATGGTTATGTTAGCAAAACAACAGTTTTCAATGAGTCATACTCTCAAAAAGAAATAACCCGAAAATAATTAGGAGACGTGCCTCTATGCTGCGACCGCCGAGATGCCGGGAAGATTGAAGCGCTGAGGCGTCAACAAATTCAACTTGAGGATATAAATTTAGCCACCAGGTGGCGGACCATGGCATGATGAATGCAACGCATGGCCATGAAATAGCCTAGCATTTAGTGAATTCCGTAGAGATCGACATAAGACGATGTATACCCCAGTATACAAAAAGAACCAAGAGTATATACAGTACGGGTCGATAAAAATCGTAATGCAAAATTGACAAGAATGTGTATTTCGAAATTCCTTAATTTTTTTAACCTAAATGCATCATATTGCATATCATTCGACTTGGCTGATGAAGAAGAACACAACGACACCATTTTTGAAGCTCTAGCTCCATTGTCTGTCGCGTTATCTGCAAAAACGTAGTTTGACCCTACTATGCTTTTCAGACCCCATGAGACCCTAATTTTCGGCGATGATTTATTTACTATTTGTCCAATTCGCTTCAAATTTTCACAATGCACATTTCAGCTCAAGCGCCAATTTTAGCCAATATGGTTACGGAGCGAGCGAAGCGAGCGTAGTCTTTCCTTAGATTAACGGAAATTTCTGAGTATGAGCGGCCGGCCGGCCGGCCGGCCGGCCGGCCGTGGTCACGCTTTTGCGAGGCTTATATCTCAGCAACCACTTGACCGATTTACATGCGGTAAATTTTGTAGGGTAGCTTCATTCCTTCTACCAAGTATTGGACTATTCCCGATGCATGTGGGTGACCCCTTATGCACGTGCCACGTGCAAAACGAAGAGGTGTCAGTTTTGTAATTGTTGCAATATCTCGGTAACTACTTGGCCGATTGCGCTGAAAGTTGGCATGTAGGTAGGCACCCACTAGACACTGCATATCCATGTGCCAGAGTTGGGGTGCTGCTGCACGTGCGCACGTGCAGGGGTCGTTTCCAGATCTCGAGAACGGCTCGACCGATTGCGCTCAAATTTGGTACACAGTTAGGGACCGGTTAGTAGGGTGCCGTGCACAAGTCAGTTGGGACCCATTTTGCGCGTGCGCACGTGCAGGGTGCCGCTTCCAGATCTCGAGAACGGCTGGGCCGATTGTGCCCAAATTTGGCACATCGCTAGAGACCGTTTAGTAGGGTGCCGTGCACAAGTCAGTTGGAGGTACCCCCTCACAATTTCGCACGTGCAAGGCCCACCCTCTCGCTCGCTCCGTTAGTCGCCCCAAAAGGCGTTATACTGGTCTCTTAACAAAATATCAAATTTTAGGGTACTTGTCGTTGCCTCGTAATGTTAAAATCGGCTCCGTAAATCCGTCAGTGGAGTAGAGGCTATCCGTGCGTAGGTGTGACGTCACAAACACGTGACCATTAAGCTCCGCCCTCCCGGCGGACGGGGTAGTGACCTTGGCCGGTCAGTCGGCTGCGTGGAGCGGGCGGGGCAAGGCGGGGCAGTAGCTGTCGCACCGGGGCGGCTCGCATGGACCGTAGCTGCCGTGCAGTTGTCGTTGCAGCCGTAATTTCATCGAATGAGCTAAATAGCGCGCATAAGTAACGCACCAGCTGAAGCCCTCGACTAATCGTATCTATCACAAATGTACGTACACCTTGTTCAGTCACAAGAAATATATATTTCCACACAAGATTCGGGGCTTGCGAAAAAACGCGCATAAAAGACGCTGTTGATTTCAAATGATTGCGTAAGATTATGTATCACGTCAGACTACGTCAAAATTGCTAAACAGAATCACCATTAACATGATGCAATTTATGCGTTTGATATATGAAATTTGATTAGGAATGTATGCCGGCGTGATCGATTTATATCATCCCGGTGCAACATAAGCATTGAACACCTTCAGGACTAATCCATTTGATCATCGACTTGGGTTGAGGAGGTCGCCAGGCTAACTTTGCCCCCAGAGCTTGTGTGTTGAAATACAAACATGAAAAGTAAAAGCCTAGAGATAGTTTCCTCACCATTGAGGACATAACTACTGTTACTTAAGTTTTACAAAAATGATGCGAGTTTATTGCCATGATCGTTCTCGTGTAGTGCCCAACGTCCGCCTGCCACATTGCTATTTCTTTTTGTGCACGTCTTAACAATATAACACACACATGACACCGCGATTAAGGCCATTTCTACCATACGACACATTACGCTGCTACCCCACCCGGCGCCCCGCACCGCTTCACGAATCACGAATACGGTCGTTTCGCTGGAGCGATGCCCCAGGCAATCGGCCGTGCCCTGCCCGAGACTCTTCATCCTACCTTGTTGCTTTCTGCGCCTTCCTCGGCACTGCCAAATATATCAATATTTTTGGGTCAAGCAGAGGCTTACACATGATCTTATAGGTAATCGGGTAGTGACCTTGCCCAACCTGACGATGAGATAGGTGCAACTCCGGCTTAAATAAATGTTCAGAGTCCAAGAGTCTCTCCATCTTTCCTTCTACGGCCGGTTCCGTTCCAATAGATCCTACCTTGATTCTGATCATTCTGAATATTCTGAGCTGGTTCGACGTTTAAAGGTAGTGTGCCAGCTTTCTTGGACCGTATGGAGTTAATGGCCCAGATAAGGAGAACCGGATTTTTAGAACTTATCCATACCTTCAAAACTCATGGAAACGTCTTAAATTCTTCAAATTTTGAGTACCCCAGTGCGAAATTCGCCCCGACGGGTTGTCGGTCGTACCCCAACCACATTTCACACCACTATGAACAATAAATGCACACACTGAAATCGCTATTACCGATATGCTCATCCAATCAAGTTTCGATAAACCCGTTCATCATCATCATCTGCGGTTTCGAACACGCCTGTTAGGTGGCTTCTGATGCTCGTCGAGGTCGGAATTTCCAAATACGCGTGGTGCGTCGGGCCGCGCGCTCTGACTTCGGCCAAGAAAAATGCGTCAGCTGATCATTGTCATTTCTGCCACTTGCGTGTGGTGAAATGGGGTCATAACTTATAAGACGGCTTTTTCATATCAATTATTTTACATAAAATCATATTTCAAACCATAAATAATGTTCGACAGCCAAATAAAAGAAACAATACCAATACGGGCTTACAGTTTAAGGCTCGACATTGTGTTGTCTACGATTAGACAGCTGATAACTCATTCCCGTACGTCGTATGGTCGTAACACTATAATGACCTTTGCTTATTGTCACAAGTGCGCCGCATTCGCGATTGTTGCCCGACGCCTGTTTGCAGGTGAGCCCACTACAGTTGTTATACATATCTAAAAACCGAAAAACTTTTAGGCGAAAAAGGCACTATTCCAGGCCCATTTTTGATTTTTGTTGCGATATTAGGTAAAAACAGAAGCTTCTTATCCTAGGAAAAATAAAATGGGAAATCTTTCAAAGGTGGAAAATAAGGTGAAGAGGATACCAAATGCCCTCAAACGGATAATTTTTTGGCTTTCGTCCCGAAACAACTTTGCCAGCTTCCACTTGTCTCCAGTATCCACTTGTCCACTTGTCTCCAGGAGCGGGACCTATGTGGTCCCGCTCCGACCTCTCCGTGGTGCTGACACCGACTGAAGCGGCATTGACCCATCGCGGTCACGGCCAGTGGGCGGAGTTTAGTTGGGCCCGGCGTGATTGGCCAGCGCTCCTATCCAATCCGGTGCGGTAGCGAGCGAGCCTCTATCCGGGTGCAAAAACTGATTAACATTACGAGCCAACGACAAGTGCTCTAAATTTTGATATTTTGTTAAGAGACCATATTGACAAAAATTGGCGCTTGAGCTCGAATATCGTCTGCCAAAATTTCAAGCTAATTGGACAAAAATTGAAGAAATTATCGCCGAAAATTAGGGTCTCATGGGGTCTGAAATGCATAGTAGTTGACCTCAAGTGACATGACTGTTCCTGTAGCATACAAACATAAACTTAGTCACTTATTGATATAAACTGATGGAGGGTAAATTAAAAATGGAGCGTTAAAATGGAGCGGATATTTCCCATATTGTACAGTAAAAACCAGGCAAGCAATCGCCCTTCATCCATATACCTGATACTTATAGGCACTGGAATAGAGCGACAGGCCGAAGAGGCTTTGTCTATGATAACATGTTTATTTTCGAAATTTATCTTTGATCTAGGTGTAAACCAAACCTACTCAGTACCTATTATCTCATGGAAAACAGTGGTATAGTGGCATTGCTCTCGGTTGGAGGTAAGCTTGGCCACTCGCCCGGAGTTACCCCAATGTGCTAATTCTTATTTTAGAACAGCGATGTTCGAAAAAATGTCATACTAAGCCAGCCGGCCTCATCACCCCTCACTACAAACACTTAAACGGTCCTTACATAACATTCGTATAAATATTAGCACTGTATGGTATAACATTAATGGTGCAACATATCTCACCTTTTAGCTAAAAACCCTTAAAATATCATTTTTCCTTTCTAACTTTAACAATATACAATTCTTGTTAGCTTTAACTTTTTTTGTTGGCGTTACCTTAGCTGTCACGCTGAAAGGACAAACAGTTGAGCATTTTATTGTGAATAATTTAGCCGGAAACGGGGTGGCCGGGCTTCCCCCGGCTTTCAGCTAGTTCATTCGATGCGCTTGACGAGAGGAACACGATGCCGGTAAAAGTAAGCTCGTGCAAGATTTCAGTCAAAAGCTATTGCAGAAAAACTGCCCCCGCAACAAGCTCTATTTTGGCAGTTTTTGCCCCCCCCCCCCTGCATGCAAACCCGTTGTCGTTAGGTCAAATCTGAGAGACACACTCAGAAAGTGTTAATAGGGTTATGAAATGCACTTTCCCGGAGCGCTGTAGCTCTATTGTTTTAGAGTTATGCGTCGGTTTGTTGAAAATTGTCGACATTCGACTTCAAAATCGGCGAAATTTGGCCTTCAATGAACTCGTATAATTTATGACCTGACCTTCGACTTGACCTAAAAAGAGACCGAAGTAGTTTCTTCATTATTTGTACGCTCTTTCGAATATTTGCGAAAAACCACAGGCAGGGCTGCGGAGTCGATGGATTTTCGGCGACTCCGACTCCGACTCCGACTCCGGCTTTCAAAAACCAGCTCCGATTCCGACTCCGACTCCGGGCAGAATTGTCGACTCCGACCGACTCCAACTCCCGACTCCGCAGACCTAGCAGGGCTGCGGAGTCGACAGATTTTCGGTGACTCCGACTCCGACTCCAGCTCGGGTTTCTAAAATCGACTCCGACTCCGACTCCGACTCCGACTCCGGTCACAACTGTCGACTCCGACCGACTCCGACTCCGACTCCGACTCCGACTCCGCAGCCCTGACCACAAGGGGGCCCGTGGTTTTTCGCAGATAACTCAGAGACGGCTTCAGTACTTCTCCGGACTTTAATTCTACACAACTCCTGAAGAAAAAGTTGTTCACGGAGAAAAATCGCAGAAAATCAGAGTTTCTACTTAGCGACTCAAACATTGAACTGTAGGTACAAAAAGGTATGGCAAACAAAATGGATATATCTAAATTTCAAAATTATAATAATCCCTAGATCTATCGACTTTCTAACTCAAAATTTAGCTTTCTTGGAATATTTTTTGAAATTTGGGGAAATTTTCAAAAACCGGAATATATGTCAGAGAACCTTACGAGCGCGGGTTAAGGGAGCTACTTAATACTTATGCCCCCCACACCCCGCCCTCCCAGCCGGGTGCATGGAAAATATGATGGAAAGCAATCCAGAGCTGACAAATTGACCACAGGTGCCGAAAAGACACACCTACATATCGACACCGTTTTTTTAAACCCCACATTTGTTCTCCGGTGAATTTCAGACAAGTTGGTTAGAGACCTTCAAAAAAAGGTACAATCACTCGATTTTCCTCAAGTTTGTCTGTCTTGGCAGATAAAACAATACCAGAACAGGCCTACGAACACACATATTTGATCAGGATCGGACGATTGGACACTTTTAAAAGGAGATCTTTCGTGCCTCCCGGAAATTCACGGGAGAGCAGATGTGGGGTTTAAAAAAAAAGGTGTCGATATAAGGTGTGACAAAAACGACAGCACTATAAATATGCACCGCGCTTTGAAGGACATTGGTCTGGTCACACTTCCTGCATTATACCTACTAAGTCCCACTTAAAAAGAAAGTTTTGACCGCGCCATTACCAATAATAAAAATCCTGGCAACTCGGAAGTTGCAGCACTCGGTAGTGGTGATGGGTGACACGATGAGTCGACCACCCGGATCCCGCTGGGACTGCCGCTGCTCCCGACTCACCCGTGAAAGCTGTGCCAGAGAGCTGCTCGGCGTAGAGGCCGTACGGACACTTCTGAGGGTTATTCTGACCCTTCGGTAGCGCATCCGGGCAGCGCGGGTCACACGTGGCAAACTCGTTCCCAAAGCCACTTTGGTATTGCAACTGGTGCCACGCCATGGCTGCCTCCAGCCCTCCGGCTCGGCTTCCTGAAATTTAAACAGCGGAGACGACGGCCGGAATTGGTCAAAGAGTCATGCTACATAGTACATATCTTTCAATTCGGCAGGTCTATTGGTGGCTTTCTCGAAGTTAAGCGTTGAAACTTGCAAGGATCGTAACGAATAGGGAAAGGTGCCTAATCAGCGACCCCCTTAATTTGAACCGTCATTGCTCACGCTCGATGGGCGCTAGTATGCATTAACTATCAGATTGACGGCATACGTCAACAATTATACCTACCCTGATAGAAGACCAGAGGTTCTGGTTAACCGTGTCAAAATGAAACTGACTTCAGACAGACGTGTACCGTATAGGAATTCAGCCCATTATCGTTGAGCAGATAATGCATCGGCCTGAAAAAGTACAGTAACAATGCCCAATTTTGGGTTTGTAGTCGGCCGATCCGTCCCCCCCCCTTCGAAAATCTGTGGCGACGCCCCTGATAGCATGTGAGTTCTGCATTAGCTCTGGGCACCCCAACCATTTTCACAAATCGATACCCCTGGAAGGAGTATGCTGGTAGGATGTCTATATTGTCTAACTCCCGGTAGTGAGCGCTCGGGTCCGAGAGACGCTCCTCCGTCCGATGCAGCGGTGTGAAGATTCCCGACACAGACGACCTGCGGTTGGTACTTCAAGGAGCGACACCGCGACCAGTTGTGAGCGAGTGGGGCGGAGCGTGTGCGGCTGGTGGGCACGGCTTACTTTGGTTTCTAAATCCTCCCGATTACCTACTTAGTATATGGATTATAGCCCTTGAGGTCAGGCCCCACGTTAGCAAGCTCTGCTGAAGCGGCTCTTGCAGCTGTAGGTATCAAGAATCAAGATAGTTATTCGAGGATTGGTTTTAAGGATGGAAATATGGTCCTGTAAAATTAAGCAGCTGCACAGTGGACGGGCTAAAATACACCAAAATTCTAAAATCCAACTGCGGATTCCAGAATCACCTACCGCTCGAAACACACTACCCTGTGGTCCCAAGGTGTGGTCCCAAGTAGAGTTGCAAAGTTTTCCCAATGGGCTGCTACCGGCACCGCCCCGCCCCACAAACATTTTCTGGGATACCGGCATGCTACCCCCAAGCAAAAAAAACCGCCAAATTACCGGCACACTAAAAAACCTGTATATATATCTGTAAAATGCTGCTAGGTTCTTGTGTTACCCCTACCCTTAGCAATGGAACTTCTACCACAAAATGTATTCTGCAGTGGCTAAGATTGCTGTTATTACAATTCAATAGCCTCTTAGTGTCCAAAGTTTGAATCATATGCTGATAATTTTTTTTTGCAAAATCAAAAATACCGGCATGCTAACGGCAAGACATGTCAGATACCACGAAAAAAAAACCTGCGGTAGTGAAAAATTACCGGCATGCCGGTAGTGCAGTAGGGAAATTTTGCAACTCTAGTCCCAAGACCCTAGTGCGCTCATTTCGCGGAGCCGGGAGCACTCACCTGAATACGCCTGTCCCGCCTCTAGGCCAGGTCAGAGCCGCCGTGCGTCGCGCGTCAGGGGCTGAGAGCGCCACACACCTCCCAACGCCCCGGCCTCAGCCTCACTGCTTATACGGCCTTGACTTTGCGGGAGCGGGTCGCCCGGTCGGCTGGCTCGAGAGAGGGAGAGCGAGGGAGGGCGCCCGCTCTGGCGCGAGCCGGCGTGACGTCACGCGGCAAGCTTCCCTGGTCGGCCGGTGACCGACCGGGAACTCAGGCCGGCCGTCCTCAGTGACACCGGTTGCCGACATTTTGCTCAGCACACAACAAGATAAATTTGAACACGCGGCATATCCCAATTCCTAACACGACTTCTTAGATGCTCCGCCACGGTTTTACGGTTGAGGGGGGTGAGATTCAACACACCCAGCACAGTGCACAGTGGTGTACATACATAGGTATACATAGGCATAGGTGTATAGTCGACTACAGAATAATGTTCCACTCCTCAGAAGCGATCAGTTGACCGGAGCGCTAAGTTGTGCCGTTTATCACGCAATTAAGCGTGTCGATTGTGAGCATTGGGACACTGAACTCAGCCCGTGTGATGCGGCACAGCCTAACACTCCAGGCAAATAATTGCCTGTGAAAAGTGAACATCATTTTGTAGTCGACTACACTATATGTACAGCCCTCAGCAGACTGCGTGGTAGGCATTCTTTTTTCGACAAAACCGATAATAACTCAGAGGCTATGCTATCAGTTGGTCAGAACTCACTGCAAATAGATGCGCCATGCTCCACTCCTTCGATTAGGTGTATCACTAAGCAACGTATACGCCTTGTGTGGCAACAAAATGCAAAAGTTTGTTTTGGGGGCAAATATAAACTTTTGGATTTTGTTGCCGAACTAGAAGGAAAATGAATACGGTGATGATGCCAATCTAAGGTGCGGAGTCTCGCGTGTCTTCCTGTTACGATTTGCGAATGACCGATAGCATAATATTCGCATTATTCTCGTTTTTGTCGAAAAAAGAATACCTACCACGCGGTTTGCAGAGGGCTGTACATAGATCGGCATTCGGCATTACGGACGTGAATTTATTAGGGGGAGGGGTGCGGACACCCGCGACCCTCCTCTGGTGGCGGAGCTTCTGAACATTACCACGCTCGTAAGTCGAGAGTGAGGCGGTGGTAGCACGGCATCGTCTGAGCTCTTCCCGTCCCCACATCCACCCAGTAGCGGCGGAACACCTTCAATTAAGGGGGGGGGGGGGCACTGCCGACTTTTGGTCCCATTATTTCCATGCAACGCCCATAGGGCTAATGTTGAAATGCGTAAATCAAAGGGGGCACGGTGCCCCGGTGCCCTCCCCGTTCCGCCGCCTATGCATCCACCTGGGAAGGATCGGATCTGACCCCATCCCCAGTCAAATGACTGCAAGTCCCAAAAAGTGATTTCTATTTTAGGGGAATACCAAGCAATTTTTTAGAACTCCGAGATGGCCATCATGAAAAACTAATAACTGTGCGACGTTTTTTATTTACATTTTGCTGGTAAGCTCGGTTTTCGGCGATTTTTAAACAATAGAGACCATATTGTGACAAAGAATGCCTAACAAGGTTTGATCACATGACACATGCTTCAAACTTTCACAAAACATGTCAAATAACCCTCGCATGTGTATGGTGGGTCGGATCCTACAGCCCACCGCTAAAGTAATGTGTGGTTTTACCAATCTCAACGGATGGCTTTGACCGACGATTTTTAAATGCGGACTGATTGAAAAGAAGACGTCAATAGATAAAGTTGTAGCTGTAAGGGTGAAGATACATGTAAGCTACATTTAAAGTATCGTTGCAGTCTGGCTATTCGTTCCTAGGCTTCAGAAGAAGAACATACCCATGACTGAAACCACACATTACTTACTGTGGACTGTACCCCCCCCCGGTTTTTACGAATATCTCGCGCAAAAAGCGGACGATCGCGACGAAACTCTCAGTACCAGGGCTGCGGAGTCGGAGACGGAGTCGGAGTCGGTCGGAGTCGACAGATCTGCCCGGAGTCGAGTTGGTGTCGGAGTCGATTTTGGAAACCGGATCCGGAGTCGGAGTTGGAGTCACCGAAAATCAATCGACTCCGCAGACCTGGCAGTGCTGCGGAGTCGGAGTCGGTAGTTGGAGTCGGTCGGAGTCGACAGTTCTGCGCGGAGTCGGAGTCGGGGTCGGAGCTGGTTTTTGAAAGTCGGAGTCGGAGTCGGAGTCGGAGTCGCCGAAAATCCATCGACTCCGCAACCCGGTTCAGTACACTCGAATTGATGAATTTTACACCTTCTCTGAAAGTTTTATGACTCTGACCCAAATAACCTTTGACCTGTGACCTATTTCTCGAGGTCATGTTTAGCCGGAATCGCGAATTGCGTATGTCAGCTCACAATATCCGCGCGTTTTTTGTTCTTTTGTGGTTGTAAACGACAAACGTTCAAAAAATGTGAAAGATGTTGGTCCCGTGCATTATGGAGCGTGTCAAGGTCACCTGAAGGTCAGGTCAGGTCATTGACCTTTGATGACCTCGGTTCACTTTTCGAACTTCATACATGTTTCTATAGGCTAGGCTTGGCTAGTTTTTGGAGCTGAATTCGAATTCAGCAGCCATTTGAACATTTACGAAATAGTTATGGTGCCTTCAGCCTTCGTAACATGTTACGAAGCTATCGGAGGCGGTTGACACCTACTATGAATACCCGGCAGGACCCCAACTGGTTGACCTGACCTGACCTGACCCCCCGACGTGGCCTCAATGCATGAATGATGAAGGCATCATCTGTGATCAAAACTCACATGATATTCGTGATCGAACCTCGAAAAAAACATGGCAGCCACACTTAACGAATTATTCTAACAGGTTTCGATTTTCCAGACTTTTGGGTCATTGACCTGATCCCTATAGGTCAACCAATGACCTAGGACCTTAAAATTGGGTATCATCGGCTTCCTTTCGTCACGGGCACTGGGCAGCACGCTCGTTTTTTCCGCCAAGCTCTAGCTCGATAAGGGCCAAGCAGCAAGCGGGCAGGGCGGGAGGGGGGGGGGGGTCCCCCCTTATACGTTCGCAGCTGGCAAAACACTGATACGGGGAGGCGCCCCACGGGGGGGGGGCAGAATCTGCCCTCCCTTCCCGTTTTTCGCCAATAACTTCTAAACGCGTTACGCCAGTAACATCAAACTTTCAGTGCCTTATACATCAATTTAACAACTTCCCTGAAAATTTGAGCGAAATCTGTAGGAAAATGTTTGAGAAAATGACGTTTTAAGTGACGTCATGTCACGCCATTTTTGCTTCAAAAACTGCAAAACTTTAACCCTCGCCGGCACAGGGGAGTTAATGCAACCCCCCCTAAGGTTTTTCGCGAATAACTCGCGTAAAAAGCGGCGGATCGCGACGAAACTTTCAGCACCCTCGCATTGATCAATTTTACACGTTCCCTGAAAATTTAATGACCCTGACCCCAATGACCTTTGACCTGTGACCTCTTTTCCGTGACCATGTTTGGCCGAAATCGCGATTCGGCGTATGTCGGCACGCATTAACCGCGCGTTTGCAAGCTTTTCGTGGTTTCAAACGTTCAAACATGTGATTTGATGTTGCTCCCATACGTTGGGGTGGGTGTCAAGGTCACCTGAAGGTCAGGTCAGGTCATTGACCTTTGGTGACCTCGGGTGACCTCGGTTCACTTTTTCGAGTTTTACATGTTTCTAGGCTAGTTTTTGGAGCTGAATTCGAATTTAGCAACCATTTGAACATTTACGAAGTAGTTTTGGTGCTTTCGTAACATGTTACGAAGCTGCCAGTGGCGGTTGACACGCATTACGAATACCCGTCACAACCCCTACCGGTTGACCTGACCTGACCTGACCCGACCTGGTCTAAATGCTTAAAAACATCATCTCTGATCAAAACTAACACGATATTCGTGATCAGCACCCCGGAAAACCACATAGCAGCCACACTTTACGACATTCTAACAGGTCCCGATTTTCCCGGTTTTCGGGTCATTGACCTGACCTGGAAGGTCACCCGATGACCTAGGACCTTAAATTGGGTATCATCGGCTTCCTCTCAAGACGGGCAACACGCTCGTTTTTTCCGCGAAGCTCTAGCTCGATCAGGGGTCAAACGCGAGGGGGGGGGGTCGTACCAGCCCCCCCCCCTTGTGCCGTCGAAGGACGCAAAATGGCCTGTGCCGGCGAGGGTTAAACGCCGCTAACATCTTCATTTTTAAAGGAATCAAGACGTAACGACGTAACAAAAAGGTTATACGTGATTCTACTTTGTCTATCAAATGGCTATCTCGTTTTTTCTCAAAATTTTGGATTTTGGTCCATTTTTTTTGTTAAAAAAACTGACTTTTTGGGGATATTCAACAAAAAATCCAAAATTTTGTGTTCATCGAAAAACCGGAATATATGTTAAAGAAGTGGTATATGTGCCAATTTTGAGAAGAATCGGTTCAAAAACGTGAGCGCTATAAATATACAAACTTTTATGACGTCACTCACGACACACAAAATTTTCGCAAAATGTTTTTTTGAACTTCTAGACCTCATACGGAAACAAAAATAGCACCATTCGATTCGCCGTGAGAAACTGCATCAGATAGACACCTTTTAGGTCTTAACAATAAACTTGACCTCACTTGACCTGACCTTGACCTGGCCTCGACCTGAAATTCATCCAGATGTGGTCCATATCACTAATTGAGTGCGCCCATTGAATTATCCCGCGCCCCGTAGGGGGGGGGGGGCCGAAACGGCCCCCCCTGTCCTTTTCGGTCGATATCTCCTAAACGGCTGGAGATATCGCCATCAAACTTTCAGGACCCCTCCGGGCATCAATTTTACACATTGTGACCAAAAATTTTTCCAGAGGCTATGATAGGTTGGCCACAAATGACGTCAGAGTGACGTCATGTTCTGTCATTTTCGACCGAAAAAAGACCTTCGCGAGAAGACCTGTCAGGACTACAGCTTTGAAGATACAGAAAAATGATCAAGACATAAAAGGTGTAAAATTGACAGGGCTACAAAACTGCTATCTCGAATTTTTGAAATTTTTGAGTTTTGGCCCCCAAAAATAAAAAAAGCATTTTTTTTGGATATATTCGCCAAAAAATCCAGAAAGTTTTTTTAGTTTAAAAAAAAACGGAATATATGTGATAGTGCCTACTGTCTTCTATCTACATACCAAATTTCAGATCGATACCTCGTTTTTTGGCCAAGTTATAGCGAAAAAACTGTTCAAAAATGATGACGTCAAATTTTCAAACTCAATTTTTGGCAATTCTAGAACTCGTAGAGCAAAACGAAGACCATCATTAGACTCCCCGTGACGAGCTGCATCGAATCGATGCCCATTTTATGCAAAAATATCAACTTTGAAATTTGACCTAATTTGACCTGACCTTGACCTGACCTTCACCAAAACGTGACCTAGGCTGGCCCCAAAGGCTGCCTAACCCACATAATCGCATTTGTCATGTAAAATGGACCATAAAACATGTATCACACGACACATTCATATTGTGACCCCCGGTGACCTGACCTCGCTGTGACCTGACCTGGTATCAGTGACCTCAGATAGCAAAGTATGTGTTTGAAGAACAATGTACCATCGATGGTTTTCAATAAATTACCAATTTACTCGCTTTCACAGCACATTTCTTGAATTGCCTGTGAACGGTGAAAATCTGACCTTTGACCTGACCTGTGACGTCATCGGTTTGACCTAGGTCAATGAAATTTGGTCACAAGGTAGTTCCCGGGTGGGGCTATCGAACGCCGTTTGAATTTTGAAAATCGGCCGGTAACTTTCCGAGATCTTAGGGGGGGGGGCCGAAACGGCCCCCCCCCCCTACGGGTGGTAGGGTCCGCCGGTAGCCCTACGGGGCGCGGGTTATATGACTAAAATAACCCAAAACATGTGTCGCACATGCCCTCTTCTATATTTCGCATTTGGTGACCTGACCTGACCTTGACCTTGACCTTTGCATGACATTGTATGCAACGAATCTTGTCTTGGTAGCCTAAAAACACGTTTTGGGCAATCAGTCTCAGTCCATTCTTCGGCAACTAGGTACGGTGCAAGGCCGATACTGTAGAAACTTGCATTTTGTACGTACCTTTGACCTGACCTTGACCTGACCTCTGACCTACTTAAGCAAAAAGATCGGCTCTTTAGATCCGCATTGTTTAGAGCTTTCGATTGCCGTTTTCCCCATCTTTCTACGAACATCGGTTCGGAAGTTAGACAGGGGGGGGGGGGCAGAATCTGCCCCCCCCCCAGCAGGGCGCGAAAGGCTGAATAGCCCAGCGGGGCGCGGGTTAACCCTCACATGTGTTTGGCACATGTGCCAACCTCACTTGCCGTTTGGCAAGTCCAACCGGGGCCCTTAGGTACCGTTTGGCCCCTGATCGACCTAGAGCTTCACGGAAAAACAAGCGTGTTGCCCGTGACGAGAGGAAGCCGATGATACCCAATTTCAAGGTCCTAGATCATTGGTTGACCTTCCAGGTCAGGTCAATGACCCACAAGTCGGGAAAATGAGGCTGATATGGGTTTTTCGGGGTGCAGAGGCCAGTTTACCAACATGAAAATAGCCGCATGCCGGAATTTTTTGTCTAAAGACCGCCACACATACCGAACGTAAACGGAAAGCCCTAGCCACTTACGTGCCCATCGCGTTTACGCTCCGTATGTGAAACGGTCTTTACTCAACAAATTCCGGCAGGCGGCTATTTTTCTGTTGGTAAAACTGGCCTCTGAAAAAGCCCTATCCACTTAAAGGGATTATCAGGGTTTAAAAATTGAAAGGAATCGGCATAAATTTCCAATCAATGAACTCCCCAGACTCTGCCGATTCTAAAGATATGCATAAAATGTAAATCGGTACCAAAATTTGCGAGATATAGCCGTTTCAAAATTGACAAAATTGTACTGTGAGAAATATCGTTTCCGTCTGCTCTGAGCGGCATCGGCGACTCTCATTATTTCCAGCGACGGGAAGCGCCCCGTCAGTCGGCCCGGAGGCCAAAGCCGACCAACCGGCGGCGGCTCGCGCGGTTCCTATCTCGCTGACCTCCACCGTTTGCACCACAACAAAAACACTCGACGAGGGTTAAGCACGTAGTGGTAGACAGGGAACGTGAGAACCTGAATGTAGGATGATCAGTTAACAACTGATAATGAGCTGACGCCTTTGTGCAAGACCGGTAAGACCGGTGTAAAAACGCACACACCAAGGGCAAACGACTGTCAGAGAGGTATAAAACGGGCGCCAGACGCAGCAGCGACTCACTCACACAGTCCACACCACACTCAACAACATCCACTCTCCAACACTCCACTCAACATGCACAAGTAAGTACCTACGTAAGAATGACTCAGACCGGACGGTCTGCCCCAGCCAGCTCTCTTGGAGCTGTGCTGTGGGGACAAGGTGACGTGATGTCTTCTAGGAAGTCCGTTTAACTTGCCGAACTATTCGGTATATGGTTGAACTGTTTGTTTTGTCTTTCGGCTAACCATTCGGTTATCTCTTTCGGCTTTTTGTTTGGTGACCGTTGACCGCCGTTGTCCGGTCTCACTGCGCTGTTTGTGTTTCAGCCTGCCCGCCATCATGACGCTGACCAGGGAGCCGATTGGCTCGGCTTGGCGGCAGCAGGCTGTTCTTTCGGCACTCTTCCGGCCTCTACAATATCGGCATACTCGAGTGCGATAGCAACTCGAGTGGGACTGATTTTCGGTCTTCTTTCGACACTCTTCCGTCTTCTTCGATATCAGCCTGTGCTAATGCAGCGGCTATTCGTGCAGGACTGATTTTCGGCCTTGTCTCGTTTAATGACTCGATCGCTTCCTTTTGACATTTTGGATTCGACCTCATCTTTTGGCTCATTTCAATATATCTACTTTTTGTTCATGTCTGTGTGCTGGTGGAATGGATAGTGTTAGAAGAAGAGGAAACACACACATACATCGATCTTGTTTTCAGTGCAGTAGTTAATATCCCTAGACAACACATAGAGTAATATAGTGAAGGACACAATCCCCTAGACATATCTAGCGATAAGACAGCAATGCAGCATAGCAGCATATACAAAGGGACAACTTTCAAATTACATTGGGGGCTCGTCCGGGATCTCAAACTCTGTTCTGCTCGAACAGGACCCTGATTATATATGCTTCTGATTCACTGCATGTTCTCGTTTGTGAAGTTTTCATGTTCTTTGTTGTTCCAGGCTGATTCGTTGATGACTGACTTGGTACTTCTTGTAGTCCGTAAGCTTTCTATATTTCGTTTGTGAAATATGAATTGACGGGCCAATATCTGTGTATTTTCAGCTGCATTGATATCTGATGTGACCAGGAATGGTTCAAGCTCCAGGCTCTACTAGGTTCCACGTTCGTCAGGCCCAATTCTTGGTCTGCATGCGGCATTGGCAGTCTCCATTGGATGCATCGTCGAGGTCGCTGCATCTCTGGAAGTTTATTCGATTCAGGTTAGTCTTACTTCTGCGGGTCTACTTACTTTACCTTCTGCTGATACTTGTCCTTTCGAGTTATTCGGTCGTATGCATCGTAAATTAATTCGTTCGCATCGTTGGCAAGATAGAAGTGACTATTTAACTGGATAGGGTTGTATAGGAATGTCCAGATATGCTCAATGACTACATTCATTCGGTTCAGTTTTGTGTTCGGATGATACCGACTTGGTATCATTGAACTTTATTAAGAAGTTGCCCGTATAAGGCGCTCATATAATGCCGACTTGGTGTTATTGAGCTGGTCCGTAGGTTTGATCTGATAACATCGACTTGGTGTTATTGAGATTTGTCTTGACCTTTAATGCTCATGTGGCACGGCTGAAAGTAGCCGGTCGCCACTTGAACCGCTAGCAGTGTATACCGCTAGTAGTTCACCTCTCGTTGTGAGAGGGAGTGAAAGGATTGTCAAGGCAGAGACTACCATCCGCCACCGTCGGCACCACACAACTCCAAGGGAGGAGGAGACTCCCGATGTGGGCCCGTGTCGGTAGCTCTGAGCTTGACTAGGATGAACGAGTTACCGATCGTGGATCGTACTGATTTATTGAACAAAAATTGGCACACTATATTTCTAGCAAGGCTACCTTGCATAGGTAGTTTCAGCGTCTAAATGGTAATATTACAAATTACAGTGACAGTTGGACAAAGAAAAATTACTCCACACCTGCGCTCCTAGATTACCCTCTTAAGGCGTGACAATACAACAGCTACGGTTACAAGAGATAACATATAAGGCAGAAAACAATCACAAGACATATGTGTCAATCAATCACTGACATCTGCGTGCATCAAAAGGATTTACTAGTTTACGACGCCGCCGCTGGGTTGCACACGCTACGGCGCCGTCGCTAGCAACGGAGCGCTGTTGCACCCGCTACAGTATACCCCCTCCCTAGACACGTCACTGGGGAACGGAGAGGAACGTGACGTGTCGGAACCGGAGAGGCGGGCGGACTTCTCTACCGGAGCGGGTACGGAGGGCAGGGCGGAGCGGAGGCGCCGCCGGCATGGCACCAGGCGGGCACGACGAGCCGGCCGCCGCCGCTGACTGACAGTCGGCAGGGGAGAGCGCAGGAGGACCGTCGGCAGGGGAGGGCGCAGGAGGTACAGGGACCGCAGTGGACGGAACGGACTCGATGGGTCGGCGTGGAGTCTTGGATGGGAGTAGGAGCTTAGGTCCCGAACCTGGCACCGCAGTGTTGGGGCCCGGCGCGTCACGGGGCGGGTCGCAATGATTCGGAGTAGCAGTCGGCGCATCAAGAAAGGCGGGTTTGACACGGTCCAGCGAGACAGTATCATTACGACCGTTACGGAACACGGTGACAGTCTTGGTTGAACGGCGCACCACGCGAAAGGGACCGTCATACGGCGGCGTCAGCGGTGGGCGAGAGGAGTCTCGCCGAATGAAAACATGCTGACAGTCCAGCAGCTCACTCGGCACAAACACAGGCACGGAGGACGGAGAATGGAGATCGAGGGGCCGCCGGTCGAACCCGGCGCATGGCCCGGCGCAGCTCGTCCACGTAGGACGCCGGATCCAGGTGCGTCGGACCTGACGCAGCAGAGACGAGTTCGCCCGGAAGGCGCAGAGGCTGTCCGTAGACGAGCTCCGCCGGCGTGCAGCCCAGGTCTTCCTTCAGCGCCGACCGGATGCCGAGAAGAGCCATGGGCAGGAGGTCGGTCCAGCGGACCGGCGGATCAGCCGCACGCAGTGCAGTCTTCAGCTGACGGTGGAAACGTTCCACCAGACCGTTGCTCTGCGGATGGTAACTGGTGGTGCGAATGCGGTGGCAGCCGAGGATCTGCGACAGGTGGTCCCACAGGTTGGACTCAAACTGTGCACCTCGGTCAGTAGTGACGCAGGACGGCACGCCGTAACGGGCCACCCATCCGGAGACGAACGCGCGGGCGACTGTCACTGCACGAATGTCCGGCAAGGGCAGCGCCTCTGCCCAGCGCGTGAACCGATCCACGCAGGTGAGCAGGTACTGGTTACCGTCCGACGGGGGCAACGGACCCACGAGGTCGATGTGCACGTGGTCAAACCGTGCCGCCGGCAGCGGAAACGGTTGCACTGGGGTACGCGTGTGACGCTGCACTTTAGCCCGCTGACACTGGAGACACGCACGCGTCCACGTCGCGACGTCACGGTTCATACCGGGCCACACAAATCGCTGGGCGACGAGATGCTGGGTGCCACGGACGCCCGGGTGTGACAGGCTGTGCAGAAGGCGGAAGTAGGGTCGCCGGAGGTCCTCTGGCAGCAGTGGCCGAGGGCGACCTGTAGATTCGTCCACCAGCAGCGTTGAACCACTGGGCAGCTCGACGGAGCGCAGGCGGAGGGAGTGACGAGTGGCGACGAACGCCTGGAGCTCCCGATCGGTCTGCTGGGCCGTCGCCAGAGTCTCGAAGTCGTCCAGGGGTGGTCGAGGTTCGGAGAGCACGGTCGTGATCCGAGAGAGCGCGTCCGCCACTACGTTGTTCCGTCCGGGAACGTGACGGACATCGGTAGTAAACTGGCTGACGAAGTCCAGGTGACGAGTTTCGCGAGGA
The DNA here is from genome assembly GCF_019059575.1 of Amphibalanus amphitrite. Lineage (NCBI taxonomy): Eukaryota > Metazoa > Arthropoda > Thecostraca > Balanomorpha > Balanidae > Amphibalanus > Amphibalanus amphitrite. Next base: position 144,622 of record NW_024882021.1, read on the forward strand.
GCGTGACGATCGGAGCTGCACCCCACAGCCGACACCAGGGGTCGATGGTCTGTGAACAGGATGAACTCCCGGCCCTCGACACTGTGGCGGAAGTGCCGGATGGCGAGGTAGCAGGCCAGCAGCTCGCGCCCGAAAGTGCTGTAGCGCGTTTCGGCAGGCTTGAGCGTCTTGGAGAAGTAGGACAGCGGTGTCCAGCAGCCGTCCACGAACTGTTGTAGGACCGCGCCGACGCCGACATCCGAGGCATCCACTTGGATGCTGAGTGGTGCACCTGGCAGAGGGTGTGCCAGTCGGGTGGTGTCCGCCAGGCGCGCCTTGACGGCGGTGAAGGTCGACTGGGCCTCGTCAGTCCAACGGACGGGCCGAGCGCTCTTGGCGTTGCGTTGTGTGATCAGCCGGTGCAGAGGGCGAAGCAGGGCGGCGGCGTCGGGCATGAATCGGTGGTAAAAAGTTACCATTCCGATGAAACGCCGAAGGTCGCGCTCGGTGCGAGGCAGCGGGAAGTCCCGGACGGCTGCCACCCGGTCCGGCAGTGGGGCGATGCCGTCACAGTTGACGTCGTGTCCCAGAAAGTTCAGCCGCGGAACGCCGAAGACGCATTTGTGGACGTTCAGTACCACGCCGTACGCGTCCAGCTGTTGGATCACTTTTCGCACGTGTCCGATGTGCTCCGTCTCCGACGAGCTCGCGATCAGTATGTCATCGACATATGCGAAACAGTGGGTGCAGTCGCGCAAGACCTCGTCAATAAAGCGTTGGAAGGTCTGGCCGGCATTACGCAGGCCGAAGGGCATGCGGACCATTTCCCACAGGCCGAAGGGTGTGGTGATAGCGGTCTTCGGCACGTCGGACGGCTCCACGGGTATCTGGTTGTAGGCCCGGTGGAGGTCGAGTTTGGTGAAGATGGAGCAGCCGTGCAGCTGAGAGGCGAAGTCCTGGAGGTACGGGAGAGGGTACCGGTCGGGGACGGTGGCAGCGTTGAGAGCCCGGTAATCCCCGCACGGGCGCCACTCGCCAGGAGTGGCCTTCGGTTCCAGGTGGAGCGGCGCAGCCCAACTGCTCTGTGACGGGCGGATGACGCCGAGCCGGTAGAGCTTGTCGAACTCTCGGCGAGCGACAGCAAGCCGGTCAGGAGCGAGACGGCGAGGGCGTGACTTCCGGGGCGGGCCCGTGGTGACGATATGATGCGTCACCGAATGGCGTACCGGAAGCGGACGGGAGGTGTCGGCCGTGACGCCCGGGAACTCCGCCAGCATCGACTGGTAGGGCGAGGCAGTGGGTCGGAGACCCAAAGAGGACACTACTGCAGTGGTGCCCCTCGCTCTGACAGTTCCATTGTCCTCACACAGCGTGCACCTCCTCACATCCACCGAGAGGTGGTGATGGGCCAGAAAGTCGGCGCCGAGGATGGGCACGCCGACTTTGGCCACCACAAAACGCCACGGCAGAGGCGAGCCACCATCCAAAGTCACACAGTGGTCAAACAGACCGATGACCGGCACGCTGGAGCCATTGGCCGCGGTCAGTCGGGGAGCCTGTCCGGCGGCTAGCACTGCGCCTCGCGGGAGCGCGTGAGGAGGCAGGGCACTCACTTGGGCCCCAGTGTCTATCAAGAATCGGCAGTTCAATTTAGTATCGTGCACATAAAAGAGCGGCGCCAAGTCCGGTGTCGGGCCTGATGCGGGAGGCGCAGGCCGGCTCAGGCCTCCGAGTTTCCCGCCGGCGTCCACGCACACGGCCCAGTGCACTTTCGGGCCCGCGCTCCGTAGGTGCGGTGGTACCAGCAGTAATCCTCCCGCTCGTCGCGGGAGGGCGAGGACGACCGGGAGCCACGCCTAGGCGTTCCTGGCCGCGAGCGGCGACCAGCAACTGCCCCCTCCAACCGCCGATGGGAGGTGTCCAGCCGGCTGATGACGGCGGACAGGGAAGCGATGGCGGCAGCTAGATCTCCGTCCCCAGTCGTGGCCGCAGGAGCCGGGCTGGAGTTCGCACCGACGGCGGAGACGGCGCCAGTGGGCCGAGACGCCTCCAGGAAGCGGTCAGCCGCCTCTGCGAGCTCTGCCAGCGGAGTGGCCTCCGGCAGGAGCGAGAGAGCGGCGCGGGCGGACTGCGGCAGCCGCTGGAGGAACAGGGTCCTCAGTAGGCCACTGTCCACCGACGAGTCGCCAGCCGTTGAAAGTTGTCCTCTCATATCGCGAAGAAGCTGGGAAGGCGACCTGTCGCCGAGCTGTTGATGCCGGAGCAGGGCCTCGAGGCGGCTGGCACGGGACTGGGCGAGGCGCTGGCGGAGGGCAGTGCACAGCCCGTCGAAGTCTCCTGGTGCACTGACGATAACGTCCCGTACTTGGGCCGCCACGTTGGTAGGCAGATTTGCCACCAGCAGCTTGAACTTTGTGACGGGATCGGCAATGCCAGCCACGTCGAACGCACATTCAACTTGGAGCAGCCAGAGGTCCGCCTCGTCCGGGGCAAACGCCGGCAGTCTGAATGAAGCAAGCGGTCGCGCCCGCTCGTCCGATGCAGCCGTGGTGGCAGGAGTGTCGGCCGACGCAGCCTCCTGCGAGGTGTCGCCCTCCATCACGGGCATGGTGTACACGTCACCGTACCGCGCCGCGTCCCCAGACCGGCAACTCGTCTGCCCACTGCGCTCGCTGCGCTACCGTGGTCCGGGGGTTAACACTGTACACTGAGAGCCCGAGACGACGCACTGCTCATCCCGGACCTGGCCGCTGCCCACTACGCTCGCTGCGTTACAGAGGTCCGGGAAGGCATCACAATCCGCTGGCGTGTTGATGGCGTACCCCCATTCAGCGGCGAATCCTGCGTGCCGCGGCGGATCCTGCGTGCCTTGGGGGTCCGCACCGCGGCGAAAGAAGGTGGAAGTCCGGAAGTGGCCGTCTGGCAGGTGAGAAGGCCAGTAGTGGTCCGTACCACAGCGGGGCCAGTGAGACGGCCAGGAGTAAGTGTCTGGCAGGTGAGTCCAGAGTCGGGTGTCACCAATGTGGCACGGCTGAAAGTAGCCGGTCGCCACTTGAACCGCTAGCAGTGTATACCGCTAGTAGTTCACCTCTCGTTGTGAGAGGGAGTGAAAGGATTGTCAAGGCAGAGACTACCATCCGCCACCGTCGGCACCACACAACTCCAAGGGAGGAGGAGACTCCCGATGTGGGCCCGTGTCGGTAGCTCTGAGCTTGACTAGGATGAACGAGTTACCGATCGTGGATCGTACTGATTTATTGAACAAAAATTGGCACACTATATTTCTAGCAAGGCTACCTTGCATAGGTAGTTTCAGCGTCTAAATGGTAATATTACAAATTACAGTGACAGTTGGACAAAGAAAAATTACTCCACACCTGCGCTCCTAGATTACCCTCTTAAGGCGTGACAATACAACAGCTACGGTTACAAGAGATAACATATAAGGCAGAAAACAATCACAAGACATATGTGTCAATCAATCACTGACATCTGCGTGCATCAAAAGGATTTACTAGTTTACGACGCCGCCGCTGGGTTGCACACGCTACGGCGCCGTCGCTAGCAACGGAGCGCTGTTGCACCCGCTACACTCAGATGTTACTGACTTGGCTTTAGGGAGCTAACACTGACTTCGTTGTCATGGGACGTTCTGATGATACCGACTTGGTGTCATTGAACTTTGGGGTAGTTGCCATAGGATGTCTGCAGTGACCAGGTGCATGGCAGCACAGTGGTCAGCTAGCTGGTTCGGGGCAATGACTATCCACAGATAAAAACAACGCGAGTTCGATCATCCGATCGCCAAACCGGATATGCGATTCGATCAGTGTTTTCAGGATCGCGGAAGTATCCCATGATCAAGGTTTCCGGAGTTCAGAGGTCCGTTGACATAACCTTACATGGCCCTGACACAGTCCGAAGTGTCATTGTGACTGAGTGGATTGATGCCTCGCTGACATGATTAGTTATTCTTTAGGTTTTTTTTTCAACTGGTCGGTCACTGGTAGAGTTGCATTATGGCTGAGTTGTTGACAAGGTTCAGTGGAACAAGATCGGTTCAATGTTTCACAGATTGAGATGTCATTTATTTGTGAGAGTACAACGTCGTTTACATCTATTCAGTTCTTACACAGGAATTTCAACATTTCAGAGCATGTGGCAGGTTTCCGGCAAGTCGAATTCAGGTGAAGTAATTCTCTCTGTGCTAGACACTTTGCCCTAGTTGATAGGTAAATTTCGTATTAATTAGTCATTATTGGTTAACATTGGATGGCAATATACTTTTAACTTTGCTTCGGTTCAAACAGACAGTCATCTCATCAGTCAGTTGAGGGTTGTGATTTGTGAAAATAATCCCAGTCAACATTGGTGATACTCCCGTCCAGTTGGAAAGTATTTGACAGAATAATGAAACGCATTTGTTATTTGGCGGGTGATGTGCTGGGCCAGAAATGTGGTTTCCGTTTATTGAGTAGGTCGTGCCGTCTGCCTACGTCCCTGAGAGAAGGGCGAGTGCTAGGTAGGACGTGCAGCCTACAGACGTCTCTTGGAGGAGGACGTCACCGGACCGTCTGCTCGCGGGGAGCAGGACGGCAGTCGCTACCCGGACGCGTAGGAGCTGAGGAGAACTGGTGATAGGGCCTGCCCCACCTATCTACCAGGGTGAGTAGCATGGCAGAGGGGGGTCCTCTGGGGGTCCATGCCCACCGAACATACACCGGCCGGGTATGGGTGGAATTCTCGGTCAGCTTACGCTCTAGGCATAAGGGCTGGGCGTGCAGTGACGGGAGCAGCAGGTCACTGGCACAAGCGACAATCCATGCTGAGGAGGTGTTCCTAGCATGTGAAAAACGGAACCATTTGAGCGTGTAAGGCGGCAAACCCCACCGCAAATACACTGCTACCGGAGTATAAAGAGTCGAACACTCCAGCGAGTACAAGAGAGAGGCCAGCAGCAAACCCGACCAACAGCTTGCTTGTTTGAAGGTGACGTCGATAGAAAATGTGTCTTATATAGGGTGATGACGACTCGATTGCTCGACTTTGTTGCACAGGTGCTGCAGGTACAGCAAACCCGACCAACAATTTACTTGCTTCAGGAGGTGACCGCAGTATCGATAAGGAAGGTGGGTTGTTTTATATCCGAGATAGGATGACTCGGTTGACTTATTTGGCACTGCTCAGGAGTTGCTGGAGCAGCAACCCGACTTACAGCTTAATGACTTTGGAAGGTAGTCGCAGCAGTCGATCGGAAAGGTATGATTCACATTCAAGGTTAGATGGTTAGATGATTAATTGGCTGCTTGTTTTATTGCACAGGTGTTGCAGAAGCAGCAAACCCGACCAACACCATAATTACTTTAGGAATTGTACTTCAGGAATTGACCAGTGTCGGATAATTGACCACAGTGTCGATAAGACAGGTGTCTTAGGAAGATGACTCGGTTGCTTTGCTTCGTTTGCACAGATGTTGCAGAAGCAGTGAAACCGATCGACGTTAACTTGTTTCAGAAGATGACCGCAGCGTCGATAAGAAAGGTGACTTGTTTGCTGTGCTTCGTTGCACAGATGTTGCAAAAACAGCAAATCCGACAAACAGTTGAAATGTGAGTAGACTTCAGGTGACTGCAGAGGGAAAGATAGTGTTTAAGACGGAAAGTGGTTTTCGTCTCGTTTTATCTCCATTCCATGGCAGGAGGTAGTACGACTCGAATCCTTGCTTAGCTGCACTTTGCAAGTCATAGCAAGTGCAAAACTCTTCAGGAGTCCATCCCGTGGCTCATCTCCAGAGTAGGAAGATAGACATAAATGCTTCATGTCCTGCTTCATCGTGAATTACTGCGTGGGTCTTGCAGTTGAGATAACAAGGCAAAGAAAAATAGTAATTCGGCCGTCAGCAGTTACCATGTGAGCTGACTGAAGCCGAAAGGTTTCGATTTCAGCGCAGGTACGAGGCACGAGACGTCCCGAGGGAAGGTCTTGCCGGTAAAGCTAAACCGAGCAGAACCGCAACGGTAAGGGACAATGCCAATGTAACGAAATATTGGATTGATTTCGTTGTTTCGACTTTCGAGTAACACTTAGGTTAGCAACGGTAAGGGACAATGCAACATTAACGAAATATTTGCTTGATTTCGTTGTCTCGACTTTCGAGTAAGACTTAGGTTAATGTTTTTATAGCAAGATTCTGGAGTAGCATCAACTGTGCAAACTGACCACACCTTTTCCTGTGGAACGATTTGAATATGAACCCGAAAGCCTATGCAGTTAGAACCTGCAATCCTATGTGAACTCGTTCAGCACTCATGTGAATCATTTGGCAATCCCAAAGCTGAACGAAGAGTCAACGTCATATTGAATGGAAGGTGTACCAGTTACTGTGGTTGACTTTCGTTGTATTGTCTGCAACAGACACCGCGCTGCCGAGTGGAGGTCCTGATGGATTTATCCAACCCTGCATGGAGCGCCACCATCTCGTGAGTGACCAGCGACGGTGATGTCGGGTCACGAACAAAAGTAAGAACAACCCTTGAGATCAAAAGATCAAAGCCAACGGGCATGTGCTCACTTGTTAAAGTCAAGCAGACGAGTTTGCTACAATCTGCTTCAGCGTATGCATGAAGGTCGTGATAAGGGTCAGTTGGTGCTCGAGGTATAAGTTGTGGTGAAGCAACAATCTTGTGCATTGCCTTGAAACTAGATCCAGCGACATGGATCTGTGCAGACCAAAAGATGCGCGGGCATAGAACCGGCATAGACAATAGGACAAACTGCTCGTGTGCTGCGATGCTTGCATCGTCTGGTCCCTCCCAATGTCCTCAGGTCATTGGAGCCAGCAGCAGAGTGCGTCCTACACAGGTATCTGAGATACCAAAAGGTCTACAAGCACCACCAATCTCTCGGCATGTCAGATTGACTTCAGCCTCAACACCTCACCCGAGCCCTTAGGACCAACATCTCGATGCTGAGTGCTGCCAGAGGTCGGAAACGCATCCTTCTGTTCTAACGGAGGCAAACGATCACTCGCCCGTCGGTTGTAACTTATCTCCTCCAGGTGTGGCGGCCATAAAGCAGACGGATGGACCCATCACGTTATCACTCGTGAGTTTTTAAAGTCGAAGCCCGTATTGGGAATCGTTAACAAGCGTACCCTTTACATTGCACGAATGACGACATGCTCCTTTGTAAATCGTTTCCGGTAAACCACGAAATTCCCATCCCAGAAACAGTCCACAGGTCAGTAGCAAGGAGATGTGGTTCCCAGAATAATATAAATGTAAAGGTGCAGTGATTGCCTTTTTCCAAGATTTTGTGAAGACGCCGCATTTGCCATTGTCTACAAGTCAAACTCGGTTTGACCCAGTCAGACTGTAAGTCTATTATTACGTACGTATACCCGTTCACCCCCTAAGGTTACAGTTCTTCGTTCGCCATAAAAATGGGAGGGATGTGAGAAATATCGTTTCCGTCTGCTCTGAGCGGCATCGGCGACTCTCATTATTTCCAGCGACGGGAAGCGCCCCGTCAGTCGGCCCGGAGGCCAAAGCCGACCAACCGGCGGCGGCTCGCGCGGTTCCTATCTCGCTGACCTCCACCGTTTGCACCACAACAAAAACACTCGACGAGGGTTAAGCACGTAGTGGTAGACAGGGAACGTGAGAACCTGAATGTAGGATGATCAGTTAACAACTGATAATGAGCTGACGCCTTTGTGCAAGACCGGTAAGACCGGTGTAAAAACGCACACACCAAGGGCAAACGACTGTCAGAGAGGTATAAAACGGGCGCCAGACGCAGCAGCGACTCACTCACACAGTCCACACCACACTCAACAACATCCACTCTCCAACACTCCACTCAACATGCACAAGTAAGTACCTACGTAAGAATGACTCAGACCGGACGGTCTGCCCCAGCCAGCTCTCTTGGAGCTGTGCTGTGGGGACAAGGTGACGTGATGTCTTCTAGGAAGTCCGTTTAACTTGCCGAACTATTCGGTATATGGTTGAACTGTTTGTTTTGTCTTTCGGCTAACCATTCGGTTATCTCTTTCGGCTTTTTGTTTGGTGACCGTTGACCGCCGTTGTCCGGTCTCACTGCGCTGTTTGTGTTTCAGCCTGCCCGCCATCATGACGCTGACCAGGGAGCCGATTGGCTCGGCTTGGCGGCAGCAGGCTGTTCTTTCGGCACTCTTCCGGCCTCTACAATATCGGCATACTCGAGTGCGATAGCAACTCGAGTGGGACTGATTTTCGGTCTTCTTTCGACACTCTTCCGTCTTCTTCGATATCAGCCTGTGCTAATGCAGCGGCTATTCGTGCAGGACTGATTTTCGGCCTTGTCTCGTTTAATGACTCGATCGCTTCCTTTTGACATTTTGGATTCGACCTCATCTTTTGGCTCATTTCAATATATCTACTTTTTGTTCATGTCTGTGTGCTGGTGGAATGGATAGTGTTAGAAGAAGAGGAAACACACACATACATCGATCTTGTTTTCAGTGCAGTAGTTAATATCCCTAGACAACACATAGAGTAATATAGTGAAGGACACAATCCCCTAGACATATCTAGCGATAAGACAGCAATGCAGCATAGCAGCATATACAAAGGGACAACTTTCAAATTACAGTACTTACTCACGCAAAACAAGTACTTGGGCGGCCAAGTTGGCCCATCGCTAAAATGTAAACAAAGAGCAGCCTTGGGAAATTTCGCCAAGGCCGCCGCACCGCACTGGCGATTTCCACAAGACTGTTGTGTTTTGTCTGTTGTTTTTAGGGCCTTGCAACAAGATTTCAGTGCTTGGCATTGGATTTGGATATGAACAAATTGAAGATTTGCTTTTCAATAAGACAGCAAGAGTTATCAACATTGCCAAAATTATTATATGGGTGTGATTTGAATAGCTTGTTTGCTGATCATCAAAATCTTGATGTTAATATCATTTAAATGTCAAAAGTTTTCCAGGGTAAATTTGAGTGTTTTGTTTCAATAAATTGAAATGTAAGTGCATCAGGCACAAGAGCTAAGTTTCAATCTGATTATTTTGTCAAGAGTGGTGAATCTAATGTAACGTCTTGCGAGAAAGCTTACCTAAGTGACTGAAGAAAGCGCTACAGTTTTTCAAAATCAATGTTGATCTGTTTTTTCGAACAACAGGTTGTACAACATGATGTGACATGACCTCTGTGCCCTGTACGTCACCCCTGCTGCTGCAGCAGAGCCCCAGCTTCAACTATAGTTTGTTATGGGTGGGCTCTCCGTGAACGTCTTGGTGCGTTTCTACATATTGTTGCTGTGAAAGGACTGTACATGAAAAAAATATGTAACTTGTATGTTTTTTATTGCCCTGGTACCTACTTAATGTATATTGTTGTTGTTTATGAGTGATAAATGAATATATTTTGAGGAAAATTGAGTCATTTCAGTTTTAGTTTGTGGAACAGAACAGAAGAAGCTGCTGAGTGTGGATCATGCTTCAATTGAGAGAATCATCCTCAGTTATCTACATATAAGCATGCTTTGTAAGCTCCTTGCATTTTGCCAGCTTCTACTTGCTAGTCAAAGTTGTAAGAAGGGTTAGGGAGAACAATTGGTACACATGCCACCATGTGCAATCACCAAACGAATGAACGTGAGGGCCAAGTCCTTCACACAGCATGGATACTTATAGGTACTGCACTAATATATAATGTTCATTATGTTCATATTAGCAACTCACCCAGGCATCCTGCCTTGTGGTATTTCTGAGTTTAAGATTTTGCAAGACTCACACTAATCAATAAGGTAAATTATATTGATATGTAGGTATGGATGAACAATGTGCAAAGGGGTCGCACGTGCCTGCTCAGTGCTCAGCCATGGATGCACGTGCCTTCTCAACAATGGTCGTGCTTGCAGACATCTCCATGGACGAACAATGTGCAAAGGGGGGGGGGGGGGGGCCGGGGGCGTGCCTCCGCGGCCGCCTGTTGGCTCAGCCGCTGCTGCTGCTTGGCGCCGCTGCTGAGCGCTGCCGGAGACGCCGCTCGCTGCCGGAGCTGCCGGAACAGTCACCGGAGCTGCCGCCCGCTGCCGGAGCTGCGGGAGCCGGGCCCGCCGCCCATCTGTCAGGACCGCCGACGGCAGCACGCTCGTCTGTCAGGGTCTGTCAGTGCCGGCAGTGGACGCGCGCGGGTGCGGGCCGGGTACGGACGCGCGCGGGTGCGCGCCAGGTACGGGTGCGCGCCGGCTATGGACGCGCGCGGGTGCGCACCGGCTATGGACGCGCGCGCGCTTGCGTGCCGACGATGGGCGCGCGCGCGCGCTTGCGTACCGACGATGGGCGCGCGCGCGTGTATGTCGACCATGGCTGCCGCCCGCTGCCGGAGCTGCGGGAGCCGGGCCCGCCGCCCATCTGTCAGGACCGCCGACGGCAGCACGCCCGTCGGTCAGGGTCTGTCAGTGCCGGCTGTGGACGCGCGCGGGTGCGCGCCGGGTAAGGACGCGGCGCGCGCGCCGGCTATGGACGCGCGCGCGCGCTTGCGTGCCGACGATGGGCGCGCGCGCGTGCATGCCGGCCATGGCCGCGCGCGTGCGCCCCAGCCATGGCCGCGCGCGTGCGCCCCAGCCATGGACGCGCGCTAATGCGCGCCGGCGATGGGCACGCACGTGCCTGCTCGGCAATGGATGAGCGACGAGCGTGCCTTCTCGGAAATGAGTATACATGCAGACATCTTCATGGATGGACGCTTTCAATATGTTCAATGTGTTGAGACGGATCTGAGTAAATTGGAGAGAAACTAGGATAGTTTTAGTCCTGCTCAACTGGTTCTGCCAATAAGTACAAACACCACCTTGCTGCCAACTGCTTAACAAATACCGCATCTGTTGTACCCTTGCATGATGCATATGTACATACAGAAACAATTACAGTCTGTTGAAATCTGAAAACATGCACTGCTGAGCACTGTGGATGAATCTGTATGAACCGTGTGGCCCAGCGAAACCTTCTGGACCAGGTTATAATTGACAGTGACTTAGTAATCAATCCTTGCGAAGAGAAAATAGATGATTGTGCCTTAGATGAGCATAATGAAGAAGCGTTCCTGAAGTTGAGTTAGTGGCTTTCCATCATCCATGCCAGATGGCCAAAACACACCATTTCAATACTGTCCCAAAAATATATTTCAAAACACTTATTGCATGGCTATACACACCAGCTTACTCGGTCACCACACTCAAACCAAGGCCATACAAGTAGACTCAAACACAGTCTACTGATACAAACGTCACTGGTCTCAAGTCTGTGCTCAATGCACCAGCTGTACACTACTCACAATACGTAAGGACTCAACGTCAGCCACCAATTTTCTACATCAAATTCACATCAGGTTTTCAAAGTAACAATGCATGTGCCACTTCTGTACTTTGTGCTACAAACACAGAATAAATGATATCAGTCAGCAATGCATTGCTCATTGTCAGCGAGTCTGCAAAGTCAGTCCGCAGGCTTTGCAAGTAAGTGCAAAGTCTGCGGAGATCAGTTGCTTTACACACCACCAATATCATGCTGCAATGTGCTCAAAATATGCCCATGCACCAACAACAAAGCACAACCATGAAGCACCACTGATAACACTTAACCTCAAAGCACACAACATGATAATTTATTTATTTTGAGTACCTACAGAAACAGAATGTCTCAAGGCCACTCGTGCTCACTCCGAAATCTGCCAGTCGCTCAGCCTTGAACATTGATATTATTTCATCTGAAATCTATTTTCTTCACTTGATCAAAGTTGATCTGCGTCATACCTACATCTTACAACGGATGTCTCGAATTATTGGTAACGTTCAGCACTTAGCATTAACATAACAAATGATAGGTAACTTTGATTCAACGTTCCATCAAAGCTTCTTCATTGCTGGAGCTATATCACTTTCAAGTTTAAGTGCTTGATCTAAGACATTCTTGAATTACACTCGGGATGAGCTTAGTTTGAAAGCACACAACATAATTTTTTAATTATTTTGATAACCCACAGGATATCTAGAAGCTACACGCACTGGCTACAAATCCCACAAGTCTTGAACATTCAAATATGAATAGGAACAGCTTTGTTTCGCACAGATTTCGCACATGGCGGGATGGCGCCATTCCGTCCCACTCATTCAGCCTCAGAAATTACAACAACACACTCAACTTACGGAATATCCGTCAAACAAATCTTATTTACGACGACACGAGCCAAGCTAACAACGCTTGCCAGTTGCGCTAGAGATATTGGAGTGGAGACGTCAGAGAAAAAAAGTCTTTAGATTTCTCCCATTTCCCCACGTAACGTTGAACGGCCGTTGCGGCCTTATCTGGTATGCGACGGCCTTATCTGGCATAAAAAATATCTCTAGAAGTCTCTAGCTAGTGTTAAGCCTATGGACTTATAGGGAAATGTATCCGAGTACTTGGTACTGCCTCCTCCAGGTACTGGCTGGCAGACGGATCAACTTTGGAGGCCCACCATTTGGAAATTAGGCAAGTTTGAGACGAATGACTTCGGATTGGGGCCTCAGCCACCTTCTTCTACACGTTTCACTGAGTAACTCCGAAATTTCGGAAAAAACCCTGATAATACCTTTAAGTGCCCATCGCGTTTACGCTCCGTATGTGAAACGGTCTTTAGTCAACAAATTCCGGCAGGCGGCTATTTTTCTGCTGGTAAAACTGGCCTCTGATCACGAATTTCATGTTAGTTTTGATCACAGATGATGTCTTTATCCATTTAGGCCAGGTCAGATCAGATCAGGTCAGGTCAACCATTAGGCGTCCTGCCGGCTATACCTACATAGTAGGCGTCAACGACAACTTCCACTGACGGCGTCGTAACAGGCTACGAAGGCACTAAATCTACTTCGTAAATGTTCAAATGGATGCTAGATTCGAAATCAGCCCGAAATACTACCCTAGAAACATGTAAAACTCGAAAAAGTGTCCCGAAGTCATGAAAGGTTAATGTCTAATGAGCTGACATTCAGGTGACCTTGACACCCACCGTAATGTATGATGGGACGAACATCATTTCACATGTTGGACGTTTATAACCACAAAAAGACTGAAAACGCACGGATAATGTGAGCTGACACGCTGAATAGCGATTCCGGCCAAACATGGCCTCGAGAAACAGGCCACAGGTCAAAGGTCACTTGGGTCAGGGTCATGAATATTTCATAGTACCTACGTGTAAAATTGATCAACTCGAGGGTACTGATAGTTTCGTCGCGATCGGCCGCTTTTTGCGCGAGTTTTTCGCGAAAAACCATGGGGGCTCCATCCGACTGCACCCCCTGGCCCCTACCTACACATGCGAGGGCTAATACATTCGCGAAAAAACACAGGAGGTTTTCAACCCTCCCCCCACGCACGACGTGGGTGTAACTATATTCAAAAATGAGTATTGACTAGTGAGACGTTCATCCGAAAAAGGCACATGTTCTATTCTCCGTCCCATTGACTTTATGCCTACCTAATGGAGAGGTTCTAAACTGTTTGTTACTGATCTGACCTTTGGTCACCGTTATAAAAGTAAGCGCTAGCAAGTACGTTTTGTTTTACAGTTTACCTACACATCCGTCGCGCTCATCCGTCGTGCAAAGCTGTCGTTCAGTCATAGCTGATAGCTGTGGAGAATATTTGAATTTGCTTGAGGTTAGGTCTCCCGACATGACTTGGTGACGTATCCTTGAATGAATGACCTCGAGACTTTTACTATATTTACGGAGATGTAAGGTCTATCAATGTAATTGTACATTCACACTTCACAGAGATTTTAGTTTTTACCTATCAACGTGTCCAATTAAGATACTCGGATAATGCCGAAGGAGCGTGAAAACGCCTCCCATGTCCCGGCTTGATTAGAATATTTCGGGAATTTTTAAGGTTAGGTAGCCTAAAGTCAATTCAGTCTCGTGACCTTTTCTATAACTATATAGACAACTCAATGAGAAATGTGGATGTTGCTTATTTTGCGCGATAACTTTGCCTGGTCTGTTCCAGCTCTTACATTCGTGATACCACAAACTACGAGAGACCACAAAATATTGTCTTCACTACGATCGATCGTATCGTAAAGGAGCCAACTGAGCACCTCCATAGTCATCCACCCGGCACAGGGCGGTGGCGGTGCTGTCCAGCATGTTCTTCTTGGTGCTTTTTAACCGTGATAATATATGCAGTGGAAGAGCCATCACCTCACGCGTGCGTCCACCGCTGCGGCGCCAGTCCAGAAAGGCAATCAGTATATGGGTTATCACACGCCAACTCAACCTACTAGAAGTGCAATTTTACGCGGCACCCCCTCAACTCGAAATGCCATTTGACAAAAGGGGAGCTCGAATGTTAGCAAGGATTCCAAATACCGGGTCGAAATCGTTCTTATGTTAACAGGTTGGCAAATAGTACATGGATAAAGTAGAAACACCCCGATAACCGGAGAAATGTTCTAATAACCGCAGGGTAGCACAGACATATCGGATATTCCAAAGTAAACTTTATTGATGGTTGGATGATCGCTGCAAAAGCGAAAATAGAAAACGGGAATGAATGCATCAATGCATGAACGGCTCATTCGTAAGTACTCAAAGCACTACTCGAGCCGGTTGCGGTGAATGTCACCGGACACAGTACACACCCAATGGGTGCCATTTGATCGCTGCTCTGTCGTCACTGAGATCACCGCGCGGCCGAGCCACCCCCCCCCCCCCCCGCCACCGCGCACGGCCGGCCGCGACCAACACTCCCGCCCAATGACCGGCATACGGGACCGCGCCACCGCCAGTCTCCGCGGAGACCCGGGCTGAGCGGCAGGCCGATCTGAGCACACACACGTCCCCAGAGGTACTGCCGCCACCGCCAGTCTCCGCGGAGACCCGGGCTGAGCGGCAGGCCGATCTGAGCACACACACGTCCCCGGGGGTACTGCCGCCAGCAGTGCGGCGGCGCCCGTCACAGCGAGATATCTGTCCCCACGAGCCGGGCCGGGCCGGGCTGACTACAGCTCGTCCCTGCCGCGCCGAGCCGGGTCGGCGTCCCGGTCCGACTCCGACTCCGAGTCCGAGTCCTCTGGGAACGCCCAGAAGGCGGACGGCAGCCCGAGCGCGTCCCGCTCGCGGAACACCACTGCCGAGAACGAGGAGACGCAGTTGC
Organism: Amphibalanus amphitrite; assembly: GCF_019059575.1. Classification (NCBI taxonomy): domain Eukaryota; kingdom Metazoa; phylum Arthropoda; class Thecostraca; order Balanomorpha; family Balanidae; genus Amphibalanus; species Amphibalanus amphitrite. Next base: position 159,787 of record NW_024882021.1, read on the forward strand.
CGATGAAGAGGTTGGCGCGCGCCAACAGCGCCAGCTCGGCGTGCGCGTCCGCCGGCCGGCCCGGCTCGGCCGGCTGCCACGTGACCAGCTCGAACTGCCGGGCAGAGCGGGTGTCAGCGGCGGACACACGGACGGGCGGACACACACACACGGGCGGACACACACGGACGGGCGGACACACACGGACGGGCGGACACACGAGCAGGCGGACACACGGACGGGCGGACACACTGACCAGTACCGCAGCGAGAACAGTATCGGTGGCCACGGCGAGGGGGCGCGGCAGTGGGAGCAAACGAACCCGTAATAAACCCCAGACAGGCGACAACAAGGGAGGCGCATGAAGATCACGAAACTCACTGAACTATTTGGATAGACGATGGTAAAAAGTGAATCATATTTAACTAAATAGTCGATGAAATGTCCCCCTGTCACAGCACTACGTTGCCACTCCGGAAAATCAATCCATTATCAGGCATGAAGGGCATTGTGCATCTGCCCACATAGAAGCAATCAGACGGGTGAATGGGCGACAAGTAGGAATGGAACCGTCCTCCATGTGTGTGCATGTGTGTGTGTGTGTGGGGGGGGGGGGGGGCAGACAGCTCGGTAGGGCTGGGCTGTGCGCCGCTCGCCACTGAACTCCCTCCCCGCCGTTGTCTTCACGGTCTGTCAGTGTCGGTGGGTGGGTGTGGAGTATCTCAGAGCCGGGCTGTGCGCTGCCGCTCACCTCCTGCTCGTGGCCGCGCAGCTCGCGGCGCAGACGGTCCAGCCGCTCGGGCGCGTCCGTGGCCACGTAGACGGCGGGCGCGCGCGTGTGGCGGGCGGCGCGGCGCATCTGGCGCGCCACGGTCGGCCAGTCCGGGTAGCAGAGTCGCTCCGTCAGCCGACCGTGCTGCTGACGGTAGCCCAGACACTGCGCCGACGAGAACATGTTGCCCGTGGCCTGGCGCGTGTGGGCGCAGGCGCGCTCCTGGTGGACGGCCGGACAGACATCGTGAGCTCACCGACGGCCGGACAGACACCGTGAGCTCACCGGCGGCCGGACAGACACCGTGAGCTCACCGGCGGACGGACACGGGCACCGTGAGCTCACCGACGGCCGGACAGACACCGTGAGCTCACCGACGGACGGACAGACACCGTGAGCTCACCGGCGGCCGGACAGACACCGTGAGCTCACTGACCCGGACGGACACCGTGAGCTCGCCGACGGCCGGACAGACACCGTGAGCTCACCGGCGGCCGAGCACATACGACCCGAGTACACACGTTACACAATAAACATCACAGACGTAGAAACCCATACAGAGCCATGGCTTAATAGCTAATGGGCCTTCTATGGGCCCGGGTAACCTCAGTAGCTACATATAAACCTCGGGGTTAGTCCGAACACAATCACCCAGTCAGGACAAACTCACCCAGCCGTGAGCTGTTGAGCTCACCCGGCACGGTGGTCGGACTCACCCAGTCGGAGCCGAGTCGGAGGTGGACGCCAACGAACGGCGCGGCCGGCAGCAGGCGGCGCCTCAGCTGGCGGGCGCGCTCGCGGACCGCCTCCGACCACTGGAAGTGGCGCTGCAGGCCGGCGTTCACCTCCAGCACCGGGTAGGAGGCCGGCGAGCCGGCGAACGCCAGCACTGAGCAGCCGACGCAAAGGGTCACATGTCACCGACACGACAACGTTAACAATCTAACTTCATTACTCCATTTTTGAGTTCCGTAAGAGGACCTTTCTTTTCGGACAAACAAAAACGGAGCTGAGGACTCGAACTTTGCTAAGTGAATACAATACGGCGTGAATACGGCGGGTAGCGGACTCACCGGGCCAGCTACGGACGGCGGGTGGCGGACTCACCGGGCCAGCGGTGTGGCGGGAGGCGGACTCACCGGGCCAGCGGTGCGGCGGGTGGCGGACTCACCGGGCCGACTGCGGACGCCGGGTAGCGGACTCACCGGGCCAGCTACGGACGGAAGGTAGCGGACTCACCGGGCCAGCTACGGACGGAAGGTAGCGGACTCACCGGGCCAGCGGTGCGGCGGGTAGCGGCGCCGCCAGCGCTCCGCCTCGCCGGCCACGTTCCACAGGTCGTACGACAGCGGGCTGTGCAGCTCCGAGGAGACAAAGTCGATGCCGTAGGTGTCCCAGAAGGGGCCGGGCGGGTTGCCGTTCTTGGCGGCGCACGGGTCGGTCGGCGGCTCACCGTACGCCTGCCGCTGCTGGTAGCAGAACGCTGCGGGGATAACAGGGCGCATCAGCGATACACACTACACAGCGACCGCTGCTGGTAGCAGAACGCTGCGGGGATAACAGGGCGCATCAGCGGTACACAGCGACCGCTGCTGGTAGCAGAGCGCTGCGGGGATAACAGGGCGCATCAGCGGGACACAGCGACCAGCGCCCCCCCCCCCCCCCACACACACACACAAACGCGCCCCGGTACGGTACACCGACGTAATCCAGCGGAAAGTCAGCGCTCCAGATGCTTGTCCCACAGTCTGTTAGACAGAAAGGTTGCCTATGGAGTCATGGACACACGATCCAAGTTCACGGTCCGTCACCCCTCTCAGCCACCATCCCGTCAAAGCAGATCCGCTGCACTCTTCAGACGGTGTGAATTGACTGCCGGACTTTTGGGGAAGGGAGGTGTGGCCCGGGAACAGCTCCCGACTTCCGACTGAGGAACTTTGGGATATCATTCGGCAGGACTGTGCCAACAGTCGAACGGGCGTGACCGGGGTATAGCCGCCTGTACTGAGCGAGTGAATTCACTCGCACGAGTGAACACTGTGACCAGCCCGATCGCATGTCCTTTGTCCTTCCCTACCTCATCTGCATTATTCAGTCGTGTTCGCGGAGCCACGAGACAGAACCTCCATTCCGATAGAAAACGTTAGGGCAATAGGCTATCCTAAGCAATAGGCATTAGGCTATCAAATAGGCTACCTCCAATGGCTGACTGATGGATGAAAGAGTCGAAGCCCGAGCTAAGCTGAGCTTGAGCGTAGGTCCCTAGCAAACCGTACGATCGGTTATTCCAGGAAACGGGAGAATTTAGATGCCAAGTTTAACGTGGGTACTGGGTACCTATCAAAATAGAACCCTCCCACTCCCCCCTCTTCCCCCACTCAACTGACTCCAACTGGCTGCGGCTGCTCCCCCAACCACAGACAATGCCTGTCAGGTCTCACAATATCGAGCGCTGGAGCGACTCGGACCCGGACTCTAACCACAGGGAGTCCAATGCTCCAACAACTGAGCTACAAGGCCCATAGGGATTACCTAACTGTTAAACTATTCGAAGGGCAACTTTTCTTTACATCACCTGGATACAAAAACAAGAATTCTTGAAAGTATCCTAACCAAAGTGCGAGTCAATAGGTGATTGCAGCCTTCCAGGATTCTAGGTGCTACAAAACGACAGCAACTTTGTTTAGAAACAATGCTTACAAATTCTCTTTGAAGGCGGCCATATCTTCGGGGCTATTTCACTCATAAATGTTTCCATGGTAATTGCAGGATGGTACTTCGCTACTTTGTCCACTCGAAAATACTCGTCGAACGGTACCTGAATCTGAAAAAGAAAATAACATCATTAGCTTTTCACACAAAACTGAGCTCAATGTTTTTTAATGCAATGCATTGTATTATCATCATAAAGGATAACATCAATTTCAAAAAGTGTCCGCTCATAAATAATGCCTATCGTTTACGAGCACTGGGCAGTACTCTTGCCTTTATAGTGCGAGCCGTCCACGCAGGAATTTTTTATGGAAAATGTGGCAAAGATGTTACAAAGATGAGTCGAGTAGGAATGAAAACCAATAAAAACGAATTACCCAGCTTATGAATGGAGTATTGTGAATGAAATGTGAATCTAAGAACCGATGAATATTAAGGTACCCTGGCTCGTATTGGTGTTTTTACAGCCGAGAACGTATAAGGGGGGAGGGGTCCATGGGACCCCCTTGCCGTTTCGCCCCTGATCGAGCTAGAGCTTCGCGAAAAAAAAAAAACGAGCGTGTTGCCCGTGACGATGATACCCAATTTTAAGGTCCTAGGTCATTGGTTGACCTTCCAGGTCATGTCAATGACCCAAAAGTCAGGAAAATCGGGACCCGTTAGAACGTCGTAAAGGATAGTTGCTATGGGTTTTTTCGGGGCGTTAATCACGAATATCATGTTAGTTTTAATCACAGATATCTTTATGCATTTACGCCAGGTCGGGTCAGGTCAGGTCAGGTCAGGTCAACCAGTAGAGGTCCTGCCGAGCATTTGTAGTAGGTGTCAACCGCCTCTGACAGCTTCGTAACATGTTACGAAGGCACCAAAACTACTTCGTTAATGTTAATATGGTTGCTTAATTCGAATTCAGCTAAAAAAACTAGCCTAGAAACATGTAAAAAAGTGAACCGAGGTCATCAAAGGTCAATGACCTGACCTGACCTTCAGGTGACCTTGACACCCAACCTTATGCGTGGGAACAACATCATATCATGTTTGAACGCTTGAAACCACGAAAAGGCTGCAAACGCGCGGCTAATGCGAGCCGACATACGCCAAATCGCAATTCCGGCCAAACATGGTCTCGAAAAGTAGGTTACAGGTCAAAGGTCATTTGAGTCAGGGTCATGCAATTTTCAGGGTAGGTGTGAAATTGATTAACGCGAGTGTACTGAAAGTTTCGTCGCGATCGGCCGCTTTTTATGCGAGTTATTCGCAAAAAAAACGAGGGGGACCGTTCGACTCCCCTCCCCCCTATACGGAGTACGGACCAGGGTTAAGATTTGTATTTATGATTAGTGGTTGATTTAAGATTTATGAGACCTACTATCTAAGGGTCATTAAAAAAGTTCGATGACCAAAAAGCTACATAAGCGAGACTAGATTATAGCAAGACCAGCTATGAATGTGGTCAAAAGTATCGGCTGGCAAAGGGGCATTTGTTCAGAATACGTGTTTGTTATTAAATGATCCATATTCCTTATTCCATATGCCTGCATGAGACCAAACATAGCACGAAAAACGATAGCAGAAGTCTTGACAAAAAAAAATCAATACCCACCGACTTCGGCTGACGCATGTGATATTCCACCCACGGTGCCAGCACTAGTGTCCTGTTGAGCTCCTTAGCGAAACTAAGGGTGCCCAAGAAGTAGTCCATTTGGTTTCCAAATCGACCTGCAAACAAAAGTACACTTATGGCCATCAGCTTTTCCTGCATTAGTGACCAATAAACAGCACATACATATTCCATGAGTGCCGCAAAAGCGGCAGCACTCAGGTCAGCAGCTGCCTCCCCGCATTGACCTGAATTGGCATGATCTTCCACCATGCACTGCTGGTACATACCACTGTGCACTGGAACACTCCGTGCTCCTTGGCCGGCTCTGGTGGTGGCTCCAGAAGTACTGACGAATGTGTGATAAACATCTAACATTTAGCACAGACGTGTAGCACATCCATTACACGACACTGTATGCTATTTACAAAGGGGCTCTGCCACACCCTCATGATTGGGGGTCCGACCCCATAAATGCACCACGTTATACGTCATCCGGCAGGCATTACGGAAGCGAAATAATCGGGGGAAGGGGGACCGGAGTCGGACCCCCGCGACCCCCGGTGGCGCAGCCCCTGTGTTTACGTGCCAGAGCAGCAGCTGAACACTCACCCATACAGGGACAGAACAAGATGTAGCCACGCTCGTCCACTTCATTGGCAGCCGATTCCTCACTTGTAGATGAAGCAATCAACAAACACAAAGTGCTCAAGAACAGGGCGGTCTGCCTCATTATTGATTCAGAATGAACGTTATACAGTAGACAATCTGAAACCATAAGAAAGTTATGGAAGACAATCATCGAACTGGGCGATAGTCCACCACTTGATGGTGACGCTCTATGCTATGACACGATAGCGATGGTGTGTTATGAATGGGCTGTTTGCCCATAACCATCACTGGTGTCAAGAGCGCCCAGTGGCGGATCCAGGGGGGGGGGGCAAAATGGGCATTTGCCCCCCCCCAAACGGCATAATTTTAACATTACGCCTATGGACGATGCATGGAAAGAATCGATAAATTGTTATGGTTTGCCCCCCCCCCCAAAAAAAAACTCTGAGCTGGATCCGCCTCTGAGAGCGCCACTTCCCCAATTGTTACTAGTAGGACTCTAATGATTAATTTTGGGATAGCAAAACCATCCTTACCATGCAGCGCCATAGAGCTAATGTTGAAATTATCAAACAATGGGTATGTCTCAGGCCCTACCAGCCCCATAAAAACCCACCCTATCGACGTCAATTGACTCTGTCCATTAACGTGCAATGGTGAAAAGCCAATGCTCTGTGTACTTACTGCGAATACATTCCTTTTTTTCTTTCTTTCCTGATAAATTTTGTCCGAATGGATGAATGGGTGGTTTTGGGCCCGGGTGCCGTCCGCTGAGCGGTGCTCGCAGCGAATGACGCCATGGACCCCCCCCCCCCCCCACCACCACCACCACCAACCTCGCCCGCGCCCGGCTCACTGGTTATAATTTGAATCGGAAGTTTACGTACCGCAGGTAAATGGCAGAACGGTCCTCATGGGCCCAGTGTGACCCTCTCGCCAGTTGCCAGCTAGCTTATCATAGGAACGCGGGTCAATTGACGTCCTCCGTTCCGTCATTTCCGTCCTCCGTTCCGTCATTTCCGTCCTCAGGGTAGCAAAATCCTAAATCCTTCTCCTCCATGCTTCCACCCTCCTGCTCCGGGCTGGACCGGAAATGTTATCCCATGCGGGTAGCTCCCCCGGGAGCAGGCCCATGGATGGATGCGGTGCCTGTCAGGGGGCTGGGTCGCCTGTCCTCGTGATGGGCTCAGCCTCGATGAGCCACCAGGACTTATATCACCAGGACTTTTACATTCCTTAAAAAGGAATGTAAAGGAATGTACCTAGAGGTCTCAAAACTTGCACATACATATATCTCATTTAGAATATTTGCTCGATGTAGAATATTTGCTTTTGTGTTGTCATCGAAAGTGAATAAATATCACCGAAGCATGCTGTGATGTCACTGGAAGAGAAGATAACGTACCACGCTATCAGTATCGACTGAGACACAGACTCAGACCGACACAGGCAGACTCAAACTGACTCGACCGACCCAAACCGATTCAGATCGACTCAGACCGACTCAGAACGACTCAAACTGACTCAGACCGACTCACCGACTCCATTCTGCTCGACTCGGACAGACTCAGAACGACTCAGGCAGACTCAAACCGACTCAGGCAGACTCAAGCTGACTCGACCGACCCAAACCGATTCAAATCGACTCAGACCGACTCAGAACGACTCAAACTGACTCAGACCGACTCACCGACTCCATTCTGCTCGACTCGGACAGACTCAGAACGACTCAGGCAGACTCAAACCGACTCAGGCAGACTCAAGCTCACTCGACCGACTCAAACCGATTCAGATCGACTCAGACCGACTCAAACTAACTCAGACCGACTCAACGGACTCAAATCGATTCCGATCGACTCAGACTGACTCAGAACGACTCAGAGAGACTCAGGCAGACTCAAACCGACTCAGACCGATTCAGATAGACTCAGACTGACTCAGACCGACTCAACCGACTCAAATCGATTCCGATCGACTCAGACAGACTCAAACTGACTCGACCGACTCAAACCGATTCAGATCGACTCAGACCGCCTCAGATAGACTCAGAACGACTCAAACTGACTCAGATCGACTTAACCGACTCAAATCGATTCCGATCGACTCAGACAGACTCGGAACGACTTAAACAGACTCAGGCAGACTCAAACTGACTCGACCGACTCAAACCGATTCAGATCGACTCAGACTGACTCAGCTAGACTCAGAACAACTCAAAATGACTCAGACCGAATCAACCGACTCAAATCGAACCGACTCAAACCGATTTAGACCGACTCAGACAGACCCGATTTGACCTGAATCATCAGACCTGAATCGGTTTGAGTTGGTCGAGTCAGTTTGAGTGTGCCTGAGCCGGTTTGAGTCTGCCTGAATTTGTCTAAGTCGTTCTGAGTCTGTCCGAGTCGATCGGAATCGACTTGAGTCAGTTGAGTTGGTTTGAGTCAGCTTGAGTCGTTCTGAGTCTATCTGAGTGGGTCTGAGTCTGCCTGAGTCGGTTTGAATCTGCCTGAGTCGGTTTGAGTCTGCCTGAGTCTGTCTGAGTCGTTCTGAGTCTGTCTGAATCAATGGAATGATTTCATTCGGTTGAATTGTTCTGGGTCAGTTTGAGTTGTTCTGAGTCTATCTGAGTTGTTCTGAGTCTATCTGAGTTGTTCTGAGTCTATCTGAGTTGGTCTGAGTCGATCTGAATCGGTCTGAGTCTGTCTGAGTCAATCGGAATCGATTTGAGTCGATTGATTTGAGTCAGTTGAGTTGGTCTGAGTTAGTTTGAGTCAGTCTGAGACTCTGAGTCGATCTGAATCAGTTTGAGCCTGTCGAGTCAGTTTGAGTCTGCCTAAGTCGGTTTGAGTCTGCCTGAGTCATTCTTTACGTTCTCTTCTCTTACCCAGTGACGTCACAGCATGCTTCGGCCTGGCACGGCGGCCTAATACAGGAAACCTTAACCTTGAACGAAAACGCTTCTGGTGACGCCAGGGTTACTGATACTGATTTATGCATATTTTTCAAATTTCAAGCAAAAACACCTACAGGTGAATGTTCTAAGTTTAATTTTGTAAGATCATTTAAAAACATCAATTGACCCACAATGACAATTGAATTGGCTTACATTCAGCGAGCATTAATATTGGAACACTTAAAACACACATAGAAATAAGCGACAGAGACAGAGGTCCGACAATATTCCTAAAATATTCCAGACATTTGCATTTGCCTGTGTAAAACCAATTGACCGTTGAAGAAAAAGCCGGCGCTTTGCAACAACTTGCAATAACAGCCTATGAGCCGCGCCGCTTTACTATCAAACGCTGTTCGGCTGCTATTGTCTACTGTCAGTCTGCTATCATTTGACGACTTTTCATTGGCAAACTTCACGCGGCCTAAGCTGATCGCCAATGAGCGGCCGAAATACGTCAGCTAGCAGTATGCATAAACGGCAGACTGACAATGAAATAAACAGATTGCAGCAAGCATTTTCATGAGATCATATATTTGTTGGCTTATCATAAAATTACGTCATAAGGATTATTGAATTTCACTCATAAATTTAAATCCTTTTTAAGGTTGTATTTATTCTAAGGTTACCAAAGTTGACTTAGCGTAATTTCACCTTCATTGCCTTCATGCCTTATCACGCATTGCTTTTAACGACGCAACAAATTCATGTCTTTAGGCATTTTATTATTAATGACGTCATTTACATCCAGCTGAGCGCTTAAAGAAAAGTAATTGGAAATAATGAATGAAAGATAAACAGAGTCGGCATTCGTGGCATAAATTGAGACGAAAACAGCGAGGTAGGTTGGATTGAGTTATGTGGCGTTTGGGAAGGGCTCTCGCTGATTTTTGCTTACCTAACTCAATTTTTACCATCGAGAAATGTTACCAATGGAATGCTCTCTCGATTGATGTGTAAATTTCGTAGTATTCTCTAGATATATTTTCAGGGTTCTAGATCTTCGTTTTTTCAGTATTTTGGCGCAATATCAGCATATGATATATGATATATTATGTCGTCACGGACGTTCGTTCGATGCATGTTTTTCTATCGATGAGGGAGGGATTACTGGGCATGATAACTGCAGCAGGATGACTCGACCTGTCCCAGCAGGACACCATGGGACTTAGCCTGTCCCGGCGGGACAAAGTGGGACTCAGCCAGCAAATTTTGACCCTTGATGACCTCCAGTGACCCCAATATTGCTCTTAGATGAAAAATGACTGAAATACTTTCAAAAGTACGCATCGAGAGCTATCGGCTGCTTTTTACCACGTCTTTCTAGCCCTCTTAGTTTTTGAGTTAGAGGTGGGTGGTAACATATGCCCCCCCCCCCCCCACTAGGGCGAAGTTGGCTGAGACCGCCACTGGGGCGCGGGTTAACGTCCCAAATCCAAAAATGATGTCCATTAGTGCAGCAAACCCTGCCCCTACCGCTACCCCTACAGCCTACCCCTACCACTACACCTACCCCTATCCCTACCCTTACCACTACATCTACCCCGTCCCTCACCCTTACCCCTACCCCTACCCCTACCCCTACCCCTACGTCTACCCCCGTCCCCCACCCCTACCCGTACCCCTATCCCTACCCCTACCTAACACCTAACACCTACCTCTGGTAGAAGTTCAGGCTAGGTTGGGTTAGGAGACCTTCGATGGATTTTCATGATATTTGCTGCAATCATGAGCATCATTTTTAGATTCAGGACATTGAGAAACATGGAACGCAAGAAAATTTACCCTGAAAAACCATGTGGAGCTGGACCTCGGTGTCACTAATACCAAACTTCAAGCTGATTATTCACCTGCCAAGGGTGCCAAAATGTATGGCTGGAGCAGCCGCTGCAACCTCTGCCTCCCTCCCGTCCCCTCCCCTCGCCCTGATCATGGAATTCAGATGTTTTGCATTGAGGGTGTTTGCTATGCGTTTTACTTGTGGTATGCATATGCAATTGCACTCCATGTTAGAATGTGAGCTGTCATTCTTCCAAGTGGAGTTGATGTGAAGCTGACGTAGCGTGTTTTACTTTCAGGCTCCCAGCAAGAAGACCTGACCAGCATGAAAGAAGTCGCTGAACATTTTTTTGAAGGGGTCGAGAAACTTCTCGAAGTATGGGTCGGCCCATATGATCACAGAAATCAGAAGAGTGACCTCAGGAACATTCCCAGGTAATTTTGAATAATATCGATGATTTTCCATTCCTCCTAGCAGGGCTGCGGAGTCGGAGTCGGAGTCGGAGTCGGAGTCGGTCGGAGTCGACAGTTGTGACCGGAGTCGGAGTCGGAGTCGGAGTCGATATTGGAAACCCCAGCCGGAGTCGGAGTCAGAGTCACCGAAAATCTGTCGACTCCGCAGCCCTGCCAGGTGTGCGGAGTCGGAGTCGGGAGTTGGAGTCGATCGGAGTCGACATTTCTGCCCGGAGTCGGAGTCGGAGTCGGAGTTGGTTTTTGAAAGCCGGAGTCGGAGTCGGAGTCGGAGTCGCCGTAAATCCATCGACTCCGCAGCCCTGCCTCCTAGTGTGTCGGGGTTTTATCTGAACCTCAGCATGGTAATGCGATCGTCCGCTTAGAGCACACGTTACCAGACCGTTTCACGGGAGTTTTGAATGGAACACATTCGGACTTCGACCCCTTCGACCTATCCGTTGCTGGAAGGCGTTGGATGGAAGTGGCGGGGTTAGAGACGTCGACTAACCCCAATAGATATTGACTTCCATTGGCGTGCTAATGATACTCTTCGTTCTCTTCGCCGATATTATACACACATTTGAATGGAGCATTTAATGAAGCAGTCGATCTTGCCTTTACTTTGCCTGTCATTTATGCAGGAAGTTTGAGACACGACGGCCTCCACCATTGCACTCAGGAGGCACTAAAACAGTCAATTCTTACCTACCTATCGAGAGGCACCTGAAACAGTCGGTTCTCCTCACCACTCAGAGGGCACTGAAACAGGCAGTTTCTTACCGCTCAGTAATATATGGTACTGAACTAGGCCGTTGTAAACAATTTGCTAAGACCTATGTTGTTGCTGGATTTTTGAACGAGGCCGAAGGCCGAGGTAAAAACTTAACCCGCGCCCCGCTGGGGTCTGCCGAGCAGCGCGCCCTGCTGGGGGGGGGGGGGCAATTTGCCCCCCCCTAAGATCTCGTGAACCACGCAACATAGCGACAAGCGGAAGACGGTGTTGGATATCCCCAACAAGGAACTACCTTGTGACCCAATTTCATTGACCTAGGTCAAACCGATGACGTCACAGGTTAGGTCAAATGTCGAATTTTCGCCGTTTACAGGCATTTCAAGAAATGCGTTGTGAAATCGAGTAAAATGCATTTCATTGAAAATCATCGACGGGGAAATGTTCGCAAACACATATTATGCTATTTGAGGTCACTGATACCAGGTCAGGTCACAGGTCAGGTCACTGAGGGTCACAATATGAAAATATCATGTGATGCATGTTTTATGGTCCATTTTATATACCAAATACGATTATGTGGGTCAGGCAGGCTTTGGGGTCAGTTTAGATTATGTTCCGGTGAAGGTCAGGTCAAGGTCAGGTCAAATTAGGTCAAGTTTCAAAGTTGATATTTTTGCATAAAATGGGTATCGATTCGATGCAGCTCGTCACGGGGAGTTCAATGGTGGTTTTTGTTTTGCGCTACGTGGTCTAGAATTGCTAAAAAATTGAGTTAAAATATGACGTCATCAATTTTGAACAGTTTTTTTCGCTATAACTTGGCCCAAAAAAGGAGGTGTCGATCTAAAATTTGGTTTGTAAATAGATGAGCGCAGGGACTATCACGTTTTTTCCGTTTTTTTCGAAATTCGGAAAAAATTTTGGCATTATTTTTGTGTTATTCTGATTTTTTTTTGAATTTTTGGGGGTCAAAATCCCAAAATTTTGAAAATGCGAGATAGCAGTTTTTGTAGCGCTGTCTTTTGTCTACATGACTATCTAAAGAACTTGGAAATTGTTTGGTAACTGTAGCTTTTGTGAGCGCTTCAAGATTTCATGTTTTTTGCTCATTTTTTGCTCGAAAATGACCCCAGTTTAACCTCAAAAATTCCTGACCTAAGGTGACCTAAGACTTGAAATTTTGTGTGAAGGTGTCAAATTGATGTCCGGGAAGGTACTGAAAATTTGGCGGCGCTGCGCGCCGCCGTTTTCTTGGTATTCAGGAAAAACCACAGGGGGGGGGGGGCAAATTGGCCCCCCAGCGGGGCGAGGGTTGATAAAGAATAAAGTCTTGATAATTTATCAACGGCCGATTTAGGTATGTGTTTTACTTTATGCCAACGTTTTCGGATTATATAGCATAATATAGCATTAACTTTCTAGACCAAAGCTCTCAGCCGGCCTTTTGAACGAGGCCATCCCAAAATATTGGCTGGAGTGCAAACTGGTGTAACATTTTGACCGTGGTCAATTTGCTTACACCAGTTTGCATCACGCCTCTCCGGCTAATGTATTTGAATAGGCCAGGCATACAGTAATGGCATGAGGCTTGAATATTCTCGAAAACAAAATGTTACACTTCACATTCCAGTTGCAGTCACACATCTCATAAACGCCTCGATTCACCTCGCAAACATACGTAGGTAACATAAACACACCGCCCTGATAAACACACTGGCCACGGGTGTTTACAGTGTCTGTGGGCGGCGACCATGTGCTCAACTGAACTGCCGGCCACGCTGGTAACGGGGGGCGCTGGTAACGGGGGGTGCTGGTAACGGGGGTGCTGGTAACGGGGCCGGCCGCGCTGGTAACAGGGGCGCTGGTAACGGGGCCGGCCGCGCTGGTAAGGGGAGGGAGGGGGCTGGTAACGGGGCCGGCCGCACTGGTAACGGGGGCGCTGGTTACGGGGCCGGCCCCGCTGGTAACGGGGGGCGCTGGTAACGGGGGTGCTGGTAACGGGGCCGGCCCTGCTGGTAACGGGGGCGCTGGTAACGGGGCCGGCCGCGCTGGTAACGGGGCCGGCCACGCTGGTAACGGGAGAGGGGGCGCTGGTAACGGGGCCGGCCGCGCTGGTAACGGGGGCGCTGGTAACGGGGCCGGCCGCGCTGGTAAGGGGGAGGCCGGGGCGCTGATAGCGGGGCCGGCCCCTCTGGTAACGGGGCCGGCCGCGCTGGTAAGTGGCTGGTCACGCTGGTAAGGGGAGGGGGGCGCTGGTAACTGGGCTGGCCGCGCTGGTAACGGGGCCGGCCGCGCTGGTAAGGGGGGGGGGGGGGGCGCTGGTAACGGGGCCGCCCGCGCTGGTAAGGGGGAGGGGGTGCTGGTAACGGGGCCGGTCCCGCTGGTAACGGGGCCGGCCACGCTGGTAACAGGGGGCGCTGGTTACGGGGCCGGCCGCGCTGGTAACGGGGCTGAACCCGCTCTGCGGCAGTTTCTAGCGCTTCTCGTCGTTTTACGGCAGTGTCCTTATATTATGCTAGTCGCCATTGCCTTGTATTGGATGATGGGCTTACTAAATGGCAATGCTGCGTTTCGGATGCGTGCTGTAGTGTGTGCCGGGATTGTGTTGCCCGTTGAGCTGTGACTGACGCCTCCGGCGGCCGCTGCAGGGAGGCGCTCGATGAGCTGATGGAGGATGCCAAGTGCGAGATCATCAGCACCCGCTCCAGCAGCCTCGTGGACGCCTACGTTCTCAGGTGGGTGCGCTCGTCTGACAAACGGGCCAATTGGTCGGAAATAGCCGGGATGTGCAAAGACCCGCCGCTCTTTGAGATATGAAAACGGGTGGGGATAGCAGCAGCACTTGCATCAATGGGCTCTAAACACAAGACACGACCTCAATTCTGACCCAACAAGACTGCCCTCAGACATTGTCGTCTGGCGATGTTCCTGACGATGTCGTCAGTTTTGCGGGCCTAGCGTTGTGTGGTGGCCCGCCAGAGGTGATGTTTGGCTCGTCCGGTGCGATGCTGGCCCCACTGTGCAGAGGGTGGGTGATTCTCCGGCCATGCTGTGAGACTACCCCCCGGCGCCTCGTGCGCCGCCGAGCGACACGGAGCAGGCTGCTCAGGAGTCAGTGTGGGGTCCACCCAGTCCGGCTCCAGCCGCGAGTGGAGACGAGTGGACCGTCGTCCAGCGCCGACAGGGTGGTCGGCGCCCCCCGGCGCAGGGTAAGGCGCCACTCACCCCGCCCCGCCCCCGACCGTCTACGGCGGTGCAGGAGGCTCTGCGGCGGGGGGAGGAGGAGAGGAGGGCACGTGAGGCGAGGAGGGCTCGCCTCGTCCAGAAGGCCCTCGAGGCTCCTCGAGGCTAAGGAAGCCTCGTCTGCCGACTCCGCCTCCGGGAGTGCCAACGCGGCCGCCGCCGCTGACACCCCGGAGACACCTGAGGCGGGGACTCGGCCCATCATGGGTCCCCCGCCGCCTCCTCCACCTCCGCAGCGGCGGCCACCACCGCCGCTGCCAGAGACGCCTGTGTCGAGGACACAGGCCGCCGCCTCGACATCCCCGTCGGGGCGGCAACAGTCCTCCGCGGCTCCAGGGCGCCTCGCCAAGCGGCAGACGCCCCCGAGCTGGTCGCCCTCGGAGGGTGACGCCCCTCGGGCGAAAAAGCCCCAGCAGGGCTCGAGCCACGCCCGATCTGCCTCCGCTGAAGGGAGGCTTCACCGAGAGGGATCGGGGCACCCCCGCATCCGTTACGGGGGGAGCGCCTCTTCGGAGTTAGAGGACCTAGTCTAGTCTTTCAGTCTAGTCATTTCCTCTTTTATCCTTTTATCTTTTTCGCGCTATTGCGCTTTTTTACCATGTGCATTTCTCTCGGTGTTTTTTACCTTTTTTGTGGTCAGTCAGGTATCTGCGTGCGCCTTTGCCTCATGTTATACGCGCCCTTTTTGCGCCTTTTTAACCACGCCTTTTATTCTACAGTGGAACTATAGAGGCCTCCGGGCCAACTACCAGGACCTACAGTCTCTTATCCGTTGGCGCACACCCCTTGTTTTAGGTCTCCAGGAGACCAAGCTAGCGCCAAACGTTACCCTTGCCATCAAGGGTTACTCCGTTTTTAGAAGAGACTTAGACACCCCGACCATTGCCCATGGAGGTGTACTTTTGGCAGTGCACCACAGTGTGCCTGCGCGCCACATTTCGCTGCAGACCCCTCTGCAGGCAGTGGCCGCTAGAGTTGATTTCAACCACCGGGAGCTGACAGTCTGTTCTGTATACCTTCCACCAGGTATAGCGCTCCCGGTGGTTGAGCTTCATCGACTTATCGATGAGCTTCCACCTCCGGTCCTGGTAGTCGGCGATTTTAACGCCCATAGCCTGGCGTGGGGATGCGACACGACTGGCACACGTGGTCGACTTTTAGAATCTTTTATCCGCGATGAGGCGCTGTGTATTTTAAATACAGGACAGCGCACCCATTTTACAACACCTCCGGTCAAACATCGGCTCTGGACCTGAGCTTAGTCAGTCCGCGGCTAGCTCAGCTTTTTACCTGGTCCGTCCATGACGACCCACTCGGGAGCGACCACTTCCCAGTGTGGCTGGAGCACCAGGAGTCCCCAGTGTCGGGCAACCGTCCACCTAGGTGGAATGTTCGGAAAGCCGACTGGGGCGAATTCCAGGCCGCTGTAGAGGCCTCTGTTTTAGCCAGAGCCGACGCCTCTGTGATGTCTACAGAGGATTTTACATGTTTACTCAATGACTCCGCAAACGGGTGCATACCCAAGACGTCGAGTCGGCCTCGTCGTCCTCCGGTCCCGTGGTGGACCAAGGAATGCGGAGATGCGATTCGTGCCAGGAAACGCGCTTTTAGAAAGTTTGACCGGAGTAGTACTACTGAGAACCTCATCGCTTTTAAGAGAGCGCGGGCTTTTGCCCGACGCGTTTTAAAGGAGGCAAAGGCTGTTTCATGGCGCACTTATGTGAGTTCCTTAAACCGTTTTACCCCTACGACCCAAATATGGGCACGCATGAAGCGCATTGAAGGCCGGTTCAGCTCTGTTCCGCTTCCGGTTTTAAGAGTGAACAACACGGACATATCTCACCCTTCAGACGTCGCAGAGACGATAGGTCGTGCACTCTATCAGCGCTGCCGAGGAGAGCCGTCCTCACGACCTGCACCAGCCGCCGTGGACTTCAGCACAGCTGAAAATTTGGTGTACAACGAGCCTTTCTCTATGGCTGAGCTCACGTCTGCCATCAGCTCGTTGCGCAGCGTCTCAGAAGGTCCGGATGCTGTCCACAACGACATGCTCCGTCATCTCCCAGCAGTTGCCCTCGAGGCGCTGCTAGCAACCTTCAATTCGCTTTGGGAGACTGGCACTTTCCCTGAGACCTGGCGGGAAGCCACTATCATTCCTATCTTGAAGGCTGGCAAGTCGGGACATGACCCTCTCCATTATCGGCCCATCTCTCTCACATCATCGCTATCAAAGCTGATGGAGAAGATGGTCAATGTGCGTTTTAGCTGGTTTCTGGAACATCATGGTGTTTTTACAAACGCCCAGTGCGGTTTTAGAAAGCACCGCAGCCCTGTTGACCACATTTTAGCCCTTGACACCGAAATACGCACCTGTTTTACTGAAAAGAAGCACCTTGGAGCACTGTGAGGCGGCCTATGATACAGTCTTACGACACAGCATACTTTCCAAAGTATATAAGTACGGCATACGCGGCCGGATGGGCCTCTTTATCGAGAACTTTTTATCGGGTCGTCGGTTTAAAGTCCGAGTTGGTAACCAGTTGTCTAGCAGTTTTATCCAAGAGAATGGAGTCCCTCAGGGAGGGGTGCTTAGTGTGGCGTTACTCGCAGTGGCGATTAACGATATCGCCGATGATCTCCCGGTCTCTATCGGCAGATCGCTTTTTGTTGACGATTTTTCCATCTGGTTCGCCGCTTCCAGCGCTCGGCACATGGCCAGACAACTGCAGCTTGCAGTCAGACGGCTTGAGAGATGGAGCCGCGACAATGGTCTCCGCTTTTCAACGAGGAAGACCGTTGCCATGCATTTCTGTCGCCGCCGCTGCGCTGACCCTACATTGGGTATCCGTCTGTACGGACAGACGATCCCCACGCAGCCGGTGGCGAAGTTTCTTGGTATGACGTTTGACGGACGTTTGACGTATAAAGAACATTTTAGAACGCTTCGGGAACGATGTTTTAAATCCCTGAACGTTTTAAAGTGTGTTGCCCGCACATCATACGGTGCGGATCGCAAAACTCTGCTCCTCTTGTACCGGTCGATCATCCGATCGAAGCTGGACTATGCGTGTTTTGTTTACGATTCTGCAAGTGAGTCCAGCAAGAAGTCCCTGGACGCAGTACATCACGCTGCGCTCCGCGTTGCCACCGGGGCTTTCCGCACTTCTCCAAAGAGTAGTCTTCTGGCTGAAACGAATGAGCCACCTCTAGCTCTTCGTCGCCAGATGCTGGGGATGCGTTACACTTTGAAACTTCGCCAATACCCAACGCATCCGACGTACCCGTACGTCTTTTCACGTCACGCTACTCGATCTGACGGGAGGGTACGACCGTCGTTTGGAGAACGCATGGGAGGTCTTTTTTCAGCTGCTAGCATATCCTTGCGTGGCGTCCGGCGTACCTGGGACACGCCCCCTCCACCCTGGAAAAACGCCAATCCGCAAGTGGACCTCTCACTATCGACTGTTAAGAAGGACAACTTGTTGCCTGCTGAGGCGCGAGCCAGAGCCTTAGAGCACATTGCCGTTTATGATGGTTTTATCACGGTTTATACAGACGGCTCGAAGACAACCGAGGGAGTGGGCTGCTCTTTTGTCGCTGGTCGTGACACCCGCTCGTTTTCTCTGCCACCTTCCGCCTCGGTGTTTTCTTCAGAGCTAGTCGCTATAGAGGAGGCTTTGTGTTTCATCGAGGTTTCTGGTAGTCCCTTTTACTTGATTTTATCTGACTCTCTTAGCAGCTTATTGGCCTTACGTACTTTTAACTCAGTTGACCCCATCGTGCGGGACATTTTGACTCGGCTTACGTCGGTGGAGCAATCTGGAAAATCAGTCCGTTTCTGCTGGATTCCCAGTCACGTCGGCATTGAAGGCAATGAGCTTGCTGATGCTGCTGCCAGACGCGCCGCCGCAGCACCCTGCACTCGGCGCTTGCCTCTGCCTGCCCGGGATTTGTATCCGCTGGTGCGACCCTTCATGCTTTCAAAGTGGCAGGCAGAGTGGGATTTGTGTGTAAGGAACAAGCTGAGAGAGTTGAAACCAACTCTAGAGCCTTGGCAGTCTTGCCTGCAAGGCAATCGTTTCCAGGAAGTGGCCCTCTGCAGACTCCGTATTGGTCACACATACGCGACGCACAGCTATCTCCTTTCAGGAGGTGAGCAGCCTTTGTGCAACAGGTGTTCTGTGCCTCTAACCGTCGCTCACGTTCTTTTATCTTGCCCACTCTTTGAACGGAACCGGACACGCTACCTGGGCTGTATTGCTCCTGGTACCACTATCCGCCACCTACTGGGTGACGAGTCACCCTGGGTTTTATCCGGCAATATTTTTTCCTTTATCCGTTCGGTCAACTTCCAAGTGATTTACTCAACCTGACCCAATTCCTCTCTAGTCTACTTGTCTAGTCAGTTGACTGTTACGACGCTCGTGCGCTGTTCTATCTTACCTTGTCTTTTTTATCAAGTCTTTTACTTTCTAGCCTTGGTATATAGAAGGTCTCTTGTTTTGAAACACTTGTTTTATTAGTGTGACGTTATGGGCGCAAAATGACCTTCGCAGTCGGCGCGCCCTAAAGCCCCAATAAACAAACAAACAAATGCTGTGAGACTAATGGCTGTCTCATCTTCCGCAGTGAGAGCAGCATGTTCATATCGCGCTGCCGGTTCATCCTGAAAACGTGCGGCACTACAACGCCGCTCAAATGTATCCCTCGCCTCCTGGGCCTGGTCAAGCAGCATACCGGCTTCACGCAGGTGGAGGTAAGTCATATCGAATCACCTTTTTTACTAATGAATGTTGCCCGGTGCATTCGTTAAGTGTTGGGGGTGTCAAGGTCTTGTAACTATTAAACTGAGGTTCAAGCAATTTTTTCTAGAATACCGAAACCAACTTTTCTCAAACGATTCTAAAAAAGCAATATCAGCAGGGCGGAAGAAGGCTCTGTCCCCGCCCGCTCGCTAGCTCGCAGGCTTCCCGGCCCCTGCCCCGTCCACCCTTATCCTTTCGTATGGTCTGCTCCATACAACGGTTCGGAGCTATGGGAGCGGGACGCCTTTTTCCGACACGGCTCATGGTGACGCTGTCGTGTTCGTGGTGGGCCTCAGGACATTTTCTACTCGCGGAAGAATTTCCGCCAGCCGAGTCTGCAGGACGAGACGCACCGCAGCTTCACGGCCGAGGTGGAGGCTCTGGAGAACATGTTCCCCAGTGAGTAGCGCGCGGCCGCTTCGCGCCGCGGGCGGACTCGGGCCAGCTGGTGTAATTAAGGATCTACATACTTTATTTACACTTGATAATGCTGTATTCATTTTTGTGACTTGCGTGGGTGATGAAGGCGGAAATTTCCTATGGGCAAGATTGAGGTATCGTCAGGGGCCCACAATATTGTACTGCGTCTGGCCAGCCAGTTTCAGTTGTACCAGCCCATATTCCGCCCAGCCCGTTGTTGATGGCCGCCCGCGGCGGGCTGTCGCCGCCGGCCGCGTGCCGTGTGCGCGGCGCTGACTGACCGCTGCCCGCGGCGGGCTGTCGCCGCCGACCGCGTGCCGTGTGTGCGGCGCTGACTGACGGCTGCCCGCGGTACGCCGCTCAGCCGGCCGCGTGCCGTGTGCGCGGCGCTGACTGACGGCTGCCCGCGGTACGCCGCTCAGCCGGCCGCGTGCCGTGTGCGCGGCGCTGACTGACCGCCCCCGCGGCGCGCCGCTCAGCCGGGCAGGCCTACTGCCTGGGCCGCCTGAACGGCGACTGCTGGTACCTGTTCGCGCTGGACCGTCCGTACGCGCTGCTGGGTGGCGGCCGGGTGGGCCCGCTGGCCACCCCGGCGCTGGCCGCGCCGCACCGCCACCAGCCGGACCAGACGCTGGAGGTGGTGATGACCGACCTGGAGCCAGAGGTGATGGCGCTCTTCCACCAGAGCCAGTGCGCCACCGCAGCTGAGGCCACCAAGGTACGAACTACACGGACACTGGCATCGACACCCTGACACTGACACACTGACATTGACACTGACACTAACGTTGGTATGCCTACATTAGCACAACTTCACTGACATTATTACGCAGACATTGTCACACGCTAGCCAATATTGCTATGTGTGTAGATGCGCATCTATGTTGTGTTAATGGAATGCGTGTTCATTATTGTTTAATGGCAAAATTTTTAGATTTACCGCCGTAGGCGTTCAAAGTTATCTTAAGGTGTATGTGTGTGTGTGTCATGTCGTTGGTTTCGCTCTGGCATCTGGTGGCGGTGGCCGCCGTGGTCTGGGTGTCCTCAACACCCAGACAGCGCCGCCACCCCGCTCCGTGTCGTTAGTTTCGCTCTGGCATCTGGCGGCGGTTGCCGCCGTGGTCTGGGTGTCCTCAACACGCAGACAGCGCCGCCACCAGTGTGTGCTCTGCCCCGCTCTGTTACATAAGGCGCTGATGTAACGCGCTCATATTCTGCCGCGTGCTCGGTTTGTGAGTCACGGGTGTGTGCGTCCTGTCCGGCTGACGCAGCTGTGAACCCTGGCCACTTACCGCTTGTCAGTTCCGGCCTTCTTCCGAAAAAAAACTGTGACTCTGCCACTTTCCAGCTGTGCGGTATATCCCGCCGTTTAAGACTTATGTATGTATTTAGGTGCTTCCACATGGTGGGTTTTCGAGCATTCACGTCAGTTAACATAAATACAGGTTTAAAATGCGTATGACAAGAGCAGGGCAAGATTTAAAACGCACATAAAAGACACGGCACATAAACGACAGGTACTACTTCGGTGGGCCTCATCTAGCCAACAGGTATGACCTCAAAGCGGCTTTGAAAGCGCCGCTGCTACCTGCGGCCGACGCTCGTAAGTCCGTGGGCAAATCGTTCCAGGCTCTACACGCACGAGGCCAGAAACAGCGGCGGCCAAACTCAGTGCGGACACGCGGCAGTTCCAGCAGTGTTTCCATGCTCGAGCGGGTGATGCGACAGGATACGTCAGAGCGACGAACAACTCGCTCACGCAGAGGCTCCGGTGCTCGATCGTCCATGAGGAGTGCTCGTACTAACAAGACATCATGTTCATAGATGGTCGTCAACTTTCAGCCATTTAAGCTCGTGTAACACCGGTGACACTCGCTCGCGGTAGCCAACGTTACTGACAATGCGCGCGGCAAAATTCAAAGCCTTCTGCACACGACGCCTCTGGGTAGCAGTGCAGCTTCCCCACACAGACAGACAGTACCGCACATGAGGGAATACAAAGGCTTCGATCAGCAGTCGCTTGGTTTCAGCGGGGAGACGGTACCTCATTCTGACGAATCCGATCAAAAAGCTGTAGCAGCGGCGCACAATGGCTGAAATGTGTGGCTCCCACGACAGACATGAGTCCACCGCGACACCCAGGATCTTGGCGCTGTGTGACGGTCTTATAAAGCTGCCATCGAAGTTGACCGAGAACTGCGCGTTGGTGGCGAGCCGCCGCGACTTAATGAGAACTAGCTCTGTTTTAATGGGGTTGATTTTGAGGCTGTTTTGAGAAAACCAATCTACAGCAATGGCCAAGTTTTGTTCAATGCGAGTCTGAAGATCTGAAGTGTTTTGAGGCAGGTCAGCGTCAAGAAACTGGGCATCGTCAGCGTATGTACATTATCAGTTTCCCGTGAGGAATACTTTGAGCCAAGTCGTTGGTAAACACCAAAAAAAGTACAGGGCCCAGAATTGAACCCTGGACCACGCCGTGCGTCACATTCAGAGTACTAGTCCCGCCACGCAGCGACTGTGTGCGACCCCGCAACCATGCGCCAAACCACTTATCGTCTATGCCATACCACCCTAGTTTATCTAACAGTCGGTCGTGCTCAACACTATCGAATGCCTTCGATGTGTCAGCGGTGACAAGCGACGTAACCAAGCCACGATCCATGTTATCAGACACGTACATGACGGCATCTAGCATAGCCGACTCAGTGCATTGGCCGGGACGGAAACCGAACTGCTGAGGACACAAGATATTGTGTGATAACAAATAGTCCATCAGCTGGTCACACACCACACGTTCGCATAGCTTGGTTACAGTAGGGAGAATAGATATTGGTCTGTAATTACATGGATCACTGGGGTCACCCTTCTTCAACAAAGGGATCACTGTTGCCGACTTCCATTGGGGCGGCACTTCACACGTTACGATGGAACTGTTTATAACGCGGAGTAAGTGGGGACCAACAACGGGAAACGTAGCTCTGAGGAGGCTAACCGTGATCCCATCTGCTCCACTAGCGCCCGAAGAGCTCATCCGCTGCAGCGCGGCCGACAGCTCTGGCAGCGTGGCCGGGCGCAGTGACAGCGCGCCGCTGCACACGCGCGGCGGCCGCGGCGGCAGGATCTCATTCTCACCGACGTATGACGCTGCCAGGGCCTGCGCCACGTCGGGGCCCACCGAGGCGAAGTGGTAGTTCAGCCTGTCCGCCCATTGGGGCTCTTGATCAGTCACGTTGTTGGTCCTTGGAGCAGGCTTCTTGGAGGCGATAAGGAACCTCTGAATATCCTTCCACGTTGTCGATCGCTGGTTTTTGAAAGAAGTCAAGAAGTAGGCAGAACAGGCACGGTTTAGCGCATTTTTGACTGCGTTCCGGCAGCGCCGATACTCCCGTTCTGTAGCTTCACAGGGAGTCCGGTCCTTATCAACACGTGCCTGGTCGCGCGCATCCATGGCATCTATGACGTCATCATCCTGTAGCCAGGGGTAGGAAGGATGCTTCATCTTGACTCTGTGAAGCGGCATGTGACGGTCGATGATGGGGCTCCAGATCGACAGCCAGGCGTCCCATTTATCTGTTGTTGACTCGGCCGCACTGACGTCCGCCCAGTCGGCCTGCAGCAGGTCCAGGCACAGAGCGTCACGGTTCAGGCGTCGAGTGGACCTGATGGTCACCTCCGCCGGCCGTGGTCGGAGTCCGGCGGCCGTCACGGTCATCTGAAGACATAAGATATCATATAACTGTACCAATAGGCAATATGTATGAAGCTACCGGTATTGGATCTCGGTGATGCTCGTTCACAGTGTCCGCCTATGTTGTGTGGTCCGGGGACATGTGTTCGTGCGGCGCTGGTGAGCTAATGTTTGTGTTTGTGCTGCAGCGCTCCGGCATCGACCAACTGCTGCCCGGAGTGCGGATCGATGACGTGCTGTTCGACCCGTGCGGGTACTCCATGAACGGCCTCCTGGACAACGTGAGTACCGAGTGCGCGCGCGCCGGGAGTGGTCGGTCGCCCACCGCCGGGCCGCCGCTCTCACAACTGCCCGGGGTCCGTAGCCAAAGGTGAACTCGTTGATATACATCGCTTCTCGGCCTTTTGGCCGATATCAAAGTGAACTCGATGATACTGGTCACTAAGGCAGGCATAGATGAGTGTTTACGGTGTATGTTGATGTTTCTGTTCATGTTTGAAAGTACCGGGTACCCCCTTCCCCCCCAAAAAAAAAACGTTCCGAGCTATGAAGCTCCAATGACAGTGTTACTTATGCCGTAGAAACTTGAGATTTTCGCGAGCAGCATGTAGTATTTCTGACATTGGTCGTACCAATTTTCAAACTTTTGGCTGTTCGTTCTTCTTTTATTGCACCTGAAGAAAACAAGTGATCAAATCGTGAATTCACAACATGTCACCAATCCATTTTTCCTCGATCAATTTTTCCTTGTTCGTAAACTAATGCGCATGGGATGGGATTGCTCCTCCTGTAACGGCGCTGGCCAGAGTTTGGTCAGCGCTTCCAGTACGGGATGCTTAGCATGATGCTGGCCGTAACCGACTTCCTTTACGGAGTTTCTATGATGGCCCTCAGAGTGTTAGCTTGCGTGCTGGTCAGTGCTCCCGCGAACAGCCAGGTTTTTCTGCTGCTGTTCCTGGGATATCCCATCCCTATCCCTATCCATCCCATCCCTATCCCTATCCCAGCTGTTCGCCTGGGATAGGAACCACTGGCTGCTGTAGTCTCTTCACTTCAATTGTTGAAGCGTGGACACCCTATACGTACTGTCCAGTTTAATCGAGACCACCTGTTGTAATTTTTAAATAAATGATAAATGCTCATTGATTGTTGGTTCGGTTTTAGTGCTGAAACTCCTATGCCAAACAAGCACTGCGCCAGGCTCTTTGTTACAATGGCATTCTCATGGTGCCTTTCATAAAGGTGCTGTATGAACGCTCCAGCTCTGAAGCGGCTAGTGCAAAAATTAAGATATCTATTTTGTTTGTGATAACTATGTAGATTAACCCGCGCCCTGCTGGGGGGGGGGGGGGTGTTTGAACACCCTTGTGGTTTTTCGCGAATATCTCAAAAACGGCGGCGCTCCCGCCGCCGTTTTTGGTACATCTTATCATACATCAATTCTACAAATGTTGTGAAAATTTCAGACCAAGGTCATTCAAGGTCAGGTCACCAGGTCACTTGAAGTGACCTCACCTCATAAAAAGTTTCAATGTCTGTCATAGCTACACCGAGTGACCGATCGCTTTGAAACTTTCAGCGATTGCTAAGAGCAATAGCATGTACAAAATGTATATCTCAGAATTTTGATATCGATGACCTAAGGTCAGGTCAATTTTGCGACCTCCCCATTATAAGTCAATGGGAGAAAATTGAAATGCGCCTCTTTTAGAAGAAAGACATTATGATTATAAACACTCCCAAACACCGAATTACAAGTGGTTTAGACACACTGAACATGAAAATGGTGTCCGTGACCCTTGTTTGTGCCCTGAGGTCATCTTAGGTCACGAATGGTATCTAACAGTTTGTCGCAAATAACTTTTGATAGAGGCACGCTAGAGCGATGAAAACGCCTTATATGTGTTCAGCTCGACGATACGGATCGACTGATATGCAACATGACCCTTTCCGGTTAGGTCATGACCTTGACCTGAGGGGGCGTTCCACGACAAATCGACAAATAAAAAATTAAATTTGCACCCTCATATTTTATTCTTCGTTGAAAACTGGTGTAAGGGGTTGTGATGGGCGGGGAAGCCAGCTGTGGCAAGGATTTTTTTCTTCGAACAACGGTTTCCGAGATTAGCCTCGGGCAATACCTGGAGTTCGCGCTGCAGCCCTATGTTTGGCGGCCTATAACTCAGAAACTATTGGTTTTTTACGATAAAAACTTTATATGGTTCAACTCACAATCAACCAAAAAACATTTTGGCTATCTCGGATTTTCAATTTTTGAAAATTTTGATCACGTGACCTTTTGTCCTATTTTTCGAAGAGTGACCTTGGTATTTTCCCCACTGAAAGTTGCAATTTTGTCTGATGGCGATTAAAGCCTTATCGATTGTCATTCATATGCGATAATAAAAAAGTGGTTATCGCCCTGCGTTGACCTCAGGTCAGGTCATTTTTATGACCTGTCCAGTGTCCATTATTATGAGCGGGACCGACAGCGAGATCTCGAGAATAAAGCAAGATAGCGACAAGCGGTAAACGGTTAAGGGTACACACGGATAAGGTCTATAACATTTACTAAGGTCATTTTCAGGTCAGGTCAAAGCTGACGTCACAGGAGCTAAAAGGAAGTCAAAATAGCGGCACTATACATATGTATGAAGTTTTTCTCGAATAACTTTCAAGGTATCCCAGCTAGGAACAAACTAATAGCACCATCGTGATCCTCTCGTCGATCCGCATCGAAACATATGTATGTTGACCTCGAAAGGTCGAAAGGTCAAAAGTTGACCTTAGATCACGTGACCTAAGGTCAACTTTTGACCTTTCGACCTTTCGAGGTCAACATACATATGTTTCGATGCGGATCGACGAGAGGATCACGATGGTGCTATTAGTTTGGTCCTAGCTGGGATACCTTGAAAGTTATTTAAAAAAAACTTCATATATATGTATAGTGCCGCTATGTTGACTTCCTTTTAGCTCCTGTGACGTCATCTTTGACCTGACCTGAAAATGACCTTAATAAAAGTTATAGACCTTATCCGTGTATACCCTTTACCGTCTACCGCTTGTCGCTATCTTGCTTTATTCTCGAGATCTCGCTGTCGCTCCCGCTCGTAATAGTGGACAGGTCATAAAAATGACCTGACCTGAGGTCAACGCAGGGCGATAACCACTTATTTTATTATCGCATATGAATGACAATTGATAAGGCTTTAATCGTCATCAGACAAAATTGCAACTTTCAGTGGGGAAAATATCAAGGTCACTCTTCGAAAAATAGGACAAAAGGTCACGTGATCAAAATTTTCAAAAATTGAAAATCCGAGATAGCCAAAATGTTTGTTGGTTGATTGTGAGTTGAAACTGTAGCAAGGGATTTAGAAGAAAGAATGAAGAAGGAATAAAAAAGCTGCATCTTCTTTGCGGTTCATCAAATACTGCGGTCCAATGTCGTTCGGCTGGTTGTAGCAGAAGAGAGAGGGAGCAAATTGCTGCTGGGAGATCCTGAGATAGCTATAGAGAGGGATCTTGATACAGATAGAGATCTTGAGATAGATGTCCCTTCTGGGAGAGATGACGTCCACCTGAGGGAGATGTAGATATAGATCCACCTTGCGTACAAATACATCTGATGGAAGATGCTTTTTAATTTAGAGGCTTGATGATTCTGTTCATTGTATAGACCATGATGCACGAGATGCTTCTTCACTGCTCGGATTAGGGATAGAGGGATCCGATCAGCTGGGTTTGTGTAGCACGCTACATCTTGAACATTTAACGTAGTATCTTTTCGGCACGGCTCGGTCCGGCAGTCCCTCTCCCTCGCAGTCCGGCCACACGCCTAGCTCGCTTTCCCACACCCAATTCCCCCCCCCCCCCAGTTCCCCTAATCTATCACTGTCCGCACAGAATGGGCAGCCGTTAAACTCCCATTAAGACGCGCGCTTTTGGAGACAGCTACCGCAGGATGAACGATTCGAACCCCAACAAGTAACAGCTGGATCAGTAACATTGTCAACAGCTCATGGACCCACGCCGAGGACAGATAACGGCTGGGAGCGCTGGATCAGTAAGATATGTCAACAGATCATGGAGCAGTGTCAAGGATGGATGCCGGCTGGAGCACACAGCCTCCTTTGTCGGGTACATCAGCCCAGGGTGAGTGACCCTGGCAAAACAACCGGGTGACCGACCTCACAATGGCCTCATGAGGTAGTTCCAGAGATCTCCGCAGAGGAAGAAGGCGCTGACTTACGGCCACACCCGGGCCAGTGGGCGGAGCAAGAGTGACGTCACAAGGGACGTTGCCGGCAGACGAAACGGAAGGAAACAAAAGTTTGAATAAAATGAAATTGAAGAATCAAAATTAAAACTCGAAAATCACAAACCTTTCGGGGATTGTTTTATGCCAGCGATTACTAAAATGATAAAGCACTCAACACGAAGACGATTCGACGGCCAAAAATTGCAGGCACAGAGGAGCAAGGTGACTAAACAGGACAGAGGGCGCCATCTTACGGCCCCACCCACCAGAAGAAGGCAGAGGAAGATGACGTCGCAAGGGCGTGGCAGTCACCCCTCCCCCCCCCAACTATAAAAGGGTGCGCCACCCAACCAGAGGCAGAATCACAGTCGAGCAGCCGAGAGTCACAGTCCACAGCTGGAGCCGGAGACGCCATCTGGGAGCCGCCGTCAGTCCGGGTCACCCGCGAGAAGCCTCTTCAGTTCGAGTGACCAGAGCCGGAGGACAACCGCCGACGCTTGAGACCACACTGAGAAGCGGAAGCGCAGAGAACTCCAGAATGTGAGTGTTGTTGAAAAGTCTGCTCAATCCCAATCCTTGCCCCCCCCCCCCCTCTGCCCAGCGTGCCGTGCCCGTGACGACTGCCAAACATTTTCGGTTACCATAAAATGCACTCTCAATTGGAATTGGAAAACTTAAATTACTTTGAACTTATTGGTCCAGACACCCTAGTAGCATGTTAGGATCTGAATTTCGAGGTCATGTCAGAGTCGCCAGCAAACCGTTATTGTCAGTGGGAGTTCACGATTAGGCCAAGAGCGAGATCCGAAAATTTACATAAGTAGCTCAGTGTCACGAACGCTGAAATTGATGACAGGATGCGTGACAACGTTGAAATGTCTTTGTCTTCGGTCAAGATGGTTCGTTCGATTTATTATGGGCGATGGCCAGGTGCGTTTTGAGGTTGGAACGTTTGTGAAATAAAGGGTTTAGATTCGTGCTGTACTCACTAAAAGTTGCATTGCGAAATCATTGGTAATATTGCTGTAATCTAAAATGGAAGCTAAAATGGAAGTCGAAATCAATTATAGAACAGGTAAATACGTTTGAAAGGAATGTAATGTTTTAAGGTGGCGACTGATTCATGCGATCGATCTATGAATATGGCTATGAATTATGATTTGCGACAGATACGAATGCTTGAGCGTACGGCGGAATTTTTCCTGTTACTTAGGTGCATAGTTGCGAGCAGTGGTTTGAGGTTGACGGTTTGACACTTTGCGACTTTAGATGGTCACTTTGCGTCATTGAAATTGCGAAATGTCGAGTAACAGGTAGATGTAGAAATGTTTGTGGTTAGAACTAATATGCGACTAATATAGGTACCGATCGTTGTGCTTTGTAGAATAAATACTAGAAAGGACCAGTTTTGTTGGGAAACGATCAAATGGGACAGGAGTAAAAAAAAAAAAAAACTTACGTGGAATGGAGCTGATGAGATGTCGAACAGGGAGATATCGAAGCGATATTTTACCAGATTCACACTCACTGACACAGCCGTTGAATCTCCCGGCCCGAAGAGACCGCACACACCAGTACTGCACCGCGAGTGATGACGCGCCCATCGCGGCGCGGCCTTGACAACTGTCGACTGTCGACGCGGCGCCGGCCGGCGGCCGTCGTAATCGTCGTTCCCGACACGGGCGTTGAGCCGCCAGAGGGCGCGAGAAGCAGCCACAACAGGGGCAGTGGGTTAGCCGTAATTGGGGCGCGGGCGGTAGGTGAAGGTCACGTATAGGAGTCTGGTTAGTTGCGGAAAGTTGCAACGGGATAAGAACGTAGACAGTTAAATATGATATGCTATATGATATCTAGGACTGCACTTCGTTTGATGCGCATTGTTTACTGCTAATAGGATGATTTAAATTAGATTCCCTATGAAAGGCTAGGGACCCTATGACAATATTCTGGCACTCTATAAAGATAATTTGTTTAGGTAACTAGTAGCCCATCAGAAGCTATCGAACGAGTTTCAAGGAGGCATTTCCGTTTGAGCATTCAGTAATTCACTATGGTACGGTGGATCACAACCAGACGGCAGATCGATGCGTGTTAATTGGTTCTAGATCATATGTCTGATTAAATCAAGAGCGGTTCAAGGTCTGCTAGGATTGTATACGAGAACTGATGATAAGGTTCACGCGTGTAGCAGCAATTAGGACTTGAGATTACGATTAGATTTGGTTAAATTATGCGTTTCTGCTATTCGCGTTCTTGCGAGTTAGCGCCAATAATTACTCCAACAATATTGGCACAGGGCATTGTGAGGCACAGACGGCTTGTTTGCCCGCCTCCTATGGCGTAACGTTTACCAGCATGACTGTATGAGACACAGATGCACTTCTCGAAACCCACGTCCAGACCGGAATAATAAGAGGGACACACCGTCACGTACGCAGGGCATATGCACGTTTTCCGCCAGTGGTACCGGCCACTGTTAATTTTCCCGCTTAGGTAACACTGGGTGAGAAGGCAGTGAGAGGTTTCTACGGCAGGGGGGAAGGGGAAGATTGGCACAGTATGCAGTGGAGAGTAAGTTATGCCAAAGGCAAGAAGCCGAAGGTCAGGGGTGAGTCACCCAAAGGGCGGATAAGGCGAGCCGTAGTGTCCCGGATAAGTCCTCATACTTATTTCGTAAAGGTACTCTAATCGGTACTGGACAGCCTCAGGGGAGGGAAGAATGTACTCCAGGACACGTAAGGCCTTGAATAGTAAATCCCATGGTTAAGGATAGTTCCAGGATATGAACTAGGGTCCCTGGGTCGTGAACGGGAATGTTACACGCGGACCGGAAGAGGGCATAGGTAATCTCTCCCGGTAGAGAGATAAGTCGGATATAAATCGTGTATGTGTGTACCATAAGTCTATCGGTCGTGTAGTGAATCCCATAAATTAGTAGGGTGGATATTTATGCAATTATTCTGGACGGCCCTGCGGTAAGTATCTTTGTCGCCGGTTAGCGGAGCATGCATATGGATTTCGGAAAGAGACATTTATCTCGCCGGGGAGATCGCTATTAGTCAGGCACCTAACGCCATCGGAGGGAATTCGAGGGGCGCTAAATAAATTTGGGGTGAATATATGACGAACGAACGTAGAGAGAGGATGAGAGTGAGAATGGTAAAGGATGAATCTTAGGATAAGGCCGATGGGAGTTTAGCGAAGCTCAGTTAGGACAGTCAAACTAATTAATCTCGAGGGCAACTTAAAACTAGCAACGCTAATACGAATTAAGTGGGCAATTTTCTTAATGGGAAGGCCAGTGATATAGGAATGGGTGACTGGACGAATGATCACATTCAATTTATCAATGTAATTACCACCCATATGTTTGGCAGTGGTCATCGGGACTTCGAATGCCCTGTCCTTCACCTGCCCAACTGTGCCGCAAACCCAGCTGATCGGATACCTCTATCCCTAATCCGAGCAGTGAAGAAGCATCTCGTGCATCATGGTCTATACAATGAACAGAATCATCAAGCCTCTAAATTAAAAAGCATCTTCCATCAGATGTATTTGTATGCAAGGTGGATCTCTAGACATCTCCCTCAGGTGGATCTCAACACCATCTCAAGATCTCTATCAGGTGGATCTATATCTACATCTATCTCAGGATCTCATCACTATCTGGATCTCTCTCTAGATCTATCTCGGGATCTTTTCCAAGACTCTCAAGCTCCCCTGTTCTACCAGTTCAACTATCGAGTTCATTCCAGCAGCAAATAGCTCTGTTCCTCTACAACCAGCTGAACGACAGTGGACCGCGGTGCTGGATCAACCGCAAAGAAGGCGTTTGATTACCCGCAAGGAAGCAGTTATTATCCTCTCTTTCTTCTTCTTTTCTAAATCCCCTCGCTACATTTGCGGCACAGTTGGGCAGGTGAAGGACAGGGCATTCGAAGTCCCGATGACCACTGCCAAACCTATGGGTGGTAATTACATTGATTAATTGAATGTGATCATTCGTCCAGTCACCCATTCCTATATCACTGGCCTCCCCATTACGAAAATTTGCCCACTTAATTCGTATTAGCGTTGCTAGTTTAGCTGCCCTCGAGAATCATTAGCTTGACTGCCCAACCTGAGTTCTGCTTAACTCCTATCGGCCTTATCCTAAGATTTATCCTTCATCATTCTTACGCTCATCCACACAAAGCATTTGCCCTCCATTCACTCACCCCAATCGATTTAGCAGCCCCCGAAATTCCCTCCGATAGTGTTAGGTGTCTGGCTGACGACAATCTCCCCGGCGAGATAAATGTCTTTTTCCGAAATCCATATGCATGCTCCGCTAACCGGCGACAAAGATACTTATCGCAGGGCCGTCCAGAATAATTGCACAAATATCCACCCTACTACTTTATGGGATCCACACACGTCCGATAGACCTATGGTACACATATACGCGATTTACATCCGACTTATCTCTCTATCCGGGAGAGATTACCTATGCCCTCTTCCGGTCCGCGTGTAACACCTCCGTTCACGACCCAGGGACCACCGTTCATATCCTGGAACTCTCCTCAGGAACTCTCCTTAAACCCTGGGATTTACTTTCAAGGCCTTACGTGTCCTGGAGTACATCGTTACCTCCCCTGAGGCTGTCCAGTACCGATTAAGGTACCCTTACAAAATAAGTATGAGGACTTATTCGGGACACTACAGCTTGCCTTATCCGCCCTTTGGGTGACTCACCCCTGACCCTCGGCTTCTTGCCTTTGGCATAGCTTCAACTTACTCTCCGACTGCATTGTGCCAATCTTCCCCTTTCCCCCTGCCGTAGAAACCTCTCACTGCCTCGTTACCCAGTATTACCTAAGCGGGAAATCTAACAGTAGCCGGTACCACTGGCGGAAAACGTGCATATGCCCTGCGTACGTGACGGTGTGTCCCTCTTATTATTCCGGTCTGGACGTGTGTTTATGAGAAGTGCATCTGTGTCTCATACGGTCATGCTGGTAAACGTTACGCCATAGGAGACGGGCAAACAAGCCGTCTGTGCCTCACAATACCCTGTGCTAATATTGGTGGAGTAATTATTGGCGCTAACTCGCAAGAACGCGAATAACAGAAACGCATTATTGATCCAAACCTAATCGTAATCTCAAGTCCTAATTGCTGCTGCACGCGTGAACCTAATCATCAGTTCTCGTATATACAATCCTAGCAGGCCTTGAACTGCTCTTGATTTAATCAGATGATCTAGAACCAATTAGTACGCACCGATCAATCGTCTGGTTGTGATCCACCGTATCATATTAAATTACTGGATGCTCAAACGGAAATGACTCCTTGAAACTCGTTCGATAGCTTCTGATGGGCTACTAGTTACATATACAAATTATCTTTATAGAGTGCCAGAATATTGTCGTAGGGGTCCCTAGCCTTTCATAGAAAATATAATTTAAATCATCCTATTAGCAGTAAACAATGCACATCAAACGAAGTGCAGTCCTAAATATCAAATAGCATGTCATATTTAAAATTATGCATTAACTGTTTACGTTCTTATCCCGTTATAACTTTCCACAACTAACCATGCTCCTATACAATGACCTTCACCTACCGCACGCGCCCCAATTACGGTTAGCCCACTGCCCTACTGTGGCCGCTGCTCCACTCCCGACGCTGCTCTCATGTGCCATCTAGCGGCGCACGGTCCCGCGTCGCGAACGACGATTACCACGGCTGCCGGCCGGCGCCGCGTCGACAGTCGACAGTTGTCAAGGCCGCGCCGCGATGGGCGCGTCATCACTCTCGGTGCAGTACTGGTGTGTGCGGTCTCTTCGGGCCGGGTAGATTCAACGAATGTGTCAGTGAGTGTGAATCTGGTAAAATGTCGCTGCAATATCTCCCTGTTCGACATCTCATCAGCTCCATTCAACGTAAGTTTTTTTTAAACTCCGTATCCCCTTCGATCCTTCCCAAAAGATATGATTTTTCTAGTATTTATTCTACAAAAGCACAACGATCGGTACCTATATAAGTCGCATATTAGTTCTAACCACAAACAATTCTACATCTACCTATTACTCGACATTTCGCAACTACAATGACGCAAAGTACAAGGACCATCTAAAGTCGCAGTGTCAGACCGTCGACCTCAAACCACTACTCTCAACTCTGCACCTAAGTAACAGAAGAATTTCCGCCGTAAGCTCAAGCATTCATGTCTGTTGAAAATCATAACTCATAGCCATATTCATAGATCGATTGCATGAATCAGTCGCCACCTTAAAACATTACATTCCCTGTCAACCGTATTTACCTGTTCACTAATTGATTTCGACTTCGCAATTAATTCCTACAGCAATATTACCAATGATTTCGCAAAGCAACTTTTAGTGAGTACAGCACGAATCTACACCCTTAATTTCACAAACGAATTCCAACCTCAAATCTTAATCGCACCTGACTACCGCCGATAATAAATCGAACGAACCAGCTTGGCCAAACACAAAGACATATTCGTTATTCAATGCTGACACGCATCATGTCATCAATCTCAACGTTCGTGACAATGAGCTGCTTATTCAAATTTTAGCATCTCGCTCCCGGCCTAATCGTGAATTCCGACGGACAATAACGGTTTGCTGGCGACTCTGACATGACTTCGAAATTCAGATCCTAATATGCTACTAGGGTGTCTGGACCAATAAGTTCAAAGTAATTTAAGTTTTCCAATTCCAATTGAGAGTGCATTTTATGGCAACCGAAAATGTTTGGCAGTCGTCACGGCACGGCAGGCTGGGCAGAGGGGGGGGGGGGTCAAGGATTGGGATTGAGCAGACTTTTCAGCAGCACTCACATTCTGGAGTTCCTCTGCGCTCGAACTGAAGAGACTTCTCGCGGGTGACCCCGCGGACTGACGGCGGCTCCCAGATGGCGTCTCCGGCTCCGGCTGCAGACTGTGACTCTCGGCTGCTCGACTGTGTCACTCGGCTGCTCGACTGTGACCCTCGGCTGCTCGACTGTGTGCCTCCTGGCTGGGTGGCGCACCCTTTTATAGTTGGGGGGAGGGGGTGACTGCCACGCCCTTGCGCCGTCATCTTCCTCTGCCTTCCTCTGGTGGGTGGGCCCGTAAGATGGCGCCCTCTGTCCCGTTTAGTCGCCTTGCTCCTCTGTGTCTGCAATTTTTGGCCGTCGAATCGTCTTCGTATTGAGTGCTTTATCATCTTAGTAGTCGCTGGCATAAACCAATTCCAGAAAGGTTGGTGATTTTCGAGTTTTAATTTTGATTCTTCAATTTCATTTTATTCAAACTTTTGTTTCCTTCCGTTTCGTCTGCCGGCAACGCCCCTTGTGACGTCACTCTTGCTCCGCCCACTGACGTCATCTTGGTTGGGGGGGGGGGTCTGTAGAACAGCGCCTTCTGTCCGCGGTGGGGACGTCCTGAACTACGTTTGTTTCGGACAACAGCGCTTTCTGTCCGCAGTGGAGACGTCCTGAACTACGTCTGTTTCGGAGGTTGTCTGCTAAGCTTAGCAGATTCCGTTGCAGTGAGACGCACTGTTGTGCTACCATGGCTACGTGAGACCCAATGTGCTACGTGCCTTAAGCCTGCGCGTGGTCTCACAGTGTGCCGACGTTTGCTTGTAGCTTCAGCTGCTTTGCAATGACTACCAATGACTCATCCTGATGTGACTGTCTTCAGAGGTGCTTGTCTTAATTGGAGTTTAATGGCGGCCCATTCTGTGCGGACAGTGAGAAATGATTGGGGAGGGCGGATCTGGGGACTAGTGGGAGGAGGGAAGGAATAATGACAAGGGAGGGAAGCGTGCGGCAGCGCTCTGCTCAGCTGCGCGTCACCGTGCCGGCCGTGCCGAAAAGATACTACGTTAGATGGTCAAGATGTAGCGTGCTACATCTTCAGTCCAAACAACCCTAGTTGCGTCCTCGCAACTCCTACAAAAAAGTCACATCCCTTACTCATCTAAATCTCTACAATCATCTGATCTTCAGCAACGCCTACAACATGACATCGTATACCTAGTACAGTACACACACGCACCTGTTGTTCCTCGTCCCCACCTTAGTTTTTCGTTCACCAGATCCGGGTCGCGTGCACCAACCACTTTGGTTAGTCCGATGTCATCGGTGGCCGTCCGGTAAGCGGCTTCTCAGGGGGGGGTGAAGACCTCTATAGCATCCCAGGTGGGCGGCCTCCCCAGCAGTTCGGGTGGCGGCCTCCATGGCAGCCCCGGGTGGGCAGCCTTCACGGCAGCCCGGGTGGCAGCCTGCCATGGCAGCCTGGGTGGGACGGCCTCCGCGGCAGCCAGGGTGGGGAGCTTCCACAGCAGCCCGGATGGGGGGGGGGGGCTCCATGGCAGCCCGGGTGGGCAGCTTGCACGGCGGCCCGTGTGGGCAGCCTACGTGGCAGCCCAGGTGGATGACCTCCTTGGCAGTCCGGTTAGGCGACCTCCATGGCCGGCCCTGCCGCGACCTCCGTGGCAGTCCGGGTAGGTGACCCTCGTGACAGACCCGGTGACAGTCTCCGTGGTAGCTCAGGTAGGCGACTTCCGTGGCAGCTCAGGTGGGTGACCCCCGAGGCAGCACGCGATGGCAATGCATCTTCCGTGGCAGCTCATGTAGGTGACTTCCGCGGCGGCTCAGGTGAGTGGTCCCCGAGGCAGCACGCGAGGGCAATGCATCCCCCGTGGCAGCCCGGTTGGGTGACCTCCGTGGCAGACCCGTGACAGCCTCCGTGGTAGCTCAGGTAGGCAACTTCTGCGGCAGCTCAGGTGGGTGACATCCGAGGCAGCACGGGATGACAATGCATCCTCCGTGGCAGTTCAGGTAGCGACCTTTCGGCGGACTAGGTGACAACCTTTTCGGCAGCCCAGGTGGGTGATCTCTGCGGCAGCCCATCTGAACTGAACGCTTGGCAGTGGTCTGGTAGCATCCTGGTACCATCTCCTTGGTCACCAGCTTGATCATTGCCTTGGCTGTTTGGTGAAGACGACCGTGTTTGATTTTGATCGAGTAAAACCCCTGTTTCTAATATTGCCTGTTCTCTTATCATCATTACTCTAGACAGTTTGAGCTCTCCTTTGCAATACAGCAGCTGACCTTGACTTGTACTTGTTGTACAGCCGAACGTAGAAGAATTGATATGCTGATGATGCAAACAATTTTCAAGTTTCGTTTCCGGCCTGACTTCTATATTAGTCTGATCCTTCGTTTCATGAGACGGCTTCATTTCCCTATCTTATCTTCAACAACTTCTTCTATGTCCTTTTCAGTATTCGTAAGACCGCTTCTCCTCATCAGCCACCATCATAAGCTTCATCTTCACACAGTTTTCTTTAGCTCCTCCTTTACCTTCACGTCGACCCCTGCAGCACGTTCATTTCCACTGCTGCCAGTATTTCGAACACCTGCTCTTTTCTTCAACTTCTTCCTCTTCTCCATACGGTTGACTTTCAATTCATCAACTTCGGTTCGGCGGCTTGTGCCAGTCTACCAGCTTCACAATTTGAGAATTATCAAAGCCCCACGTTATGGGCGCCATTTGTAGCAAGGGAAAGAAAGAAAGAAAAAGGAATAAAAAAGCTGCATCTTCTTTGCGGTTCATCAAATACTGCGGTCCAATGTCGTTCGGCTGGTTGTAGCAGAAGAGAGAGGGAGCAAATTGCTGCTGGGAGATCCTGAGATAGCTATAGAGAGGGATCTTGATACAGATAGAGATCTTGAGATAGATGTCCCTTCTGGGAGAGATGACGTCCACCTGAGGGAGATGTAGATATAGATCCACCTTGCGTACAAATACATCTGATGGAAGATGCTTTTTAATTTAGAGGCTTGATGATTCTGTTCATTGTATAGACCATGATGCACGAGATGCTTCTTCACTGCTCGGATTAGGGATAGAGGGATCCGATCAGCTGGGTTTGCGGCACAGTTGGGCAGGTGAAGGACAGGGCATTCGAAGTCCCGATGACCACTGCCAAACCTATGGGTGGTAATTACATTGATTAATTGAATGTGATCATTCGTCCAGTCACCCATTCCTATATCACTGGCCTCCCCATTACGAAAATTTGCCCACTTAATTCGTATTAGCGTTGCTAGTTTAGCTGCCCTCGAGAATCATTAGCTTGACTGCCCAACCTGAGTTCTGCTTAACTCCTATCGGCCTTATCCTAAGATTTATCCTTCATCATTCTTACGCTCATCCACACAAAGCATTTGCCCTCCATTCACTCACCCCAATCGATTTACCAGCCCCCGAAATTCCCTCCGATAGTGTTAGGTGTCTGGCTGACGACAATCTCCCCGGCGAGATAAATGTCTTTTTCCGAAATCCATATGCATGCTCCGCTAACCGGCGACAAAGATACTTATCGCAGGGCCGTCCAGAATAATTGCACAAATATCCACCCTACTACTTTATGGGATCCACACACGTCCGATAGACCTATGGTACACATATACGCGATTTACATCCGACTTATCTCTCTATCCGGGAGAGATTACCTATGCCCTCTTCCGGTCCGCGTGTAACACCTCCGTTCACGACCCAGGGACCACCGTTCATATCCTGGAACTGTCCTCAGGAACTCTCCTTAAACCCTGGGATTTACTTTCAAGGCCTTACGTGTCCTGGAGTACATCGTTACCTCCCCTGAGGCTGTCCAGTACCGATTAAGGTACCCTTACAAAATAAGTATGAGGACTTATTCGGGACACTACAGCTTGCCTTATCCGCCCTTTGGGTGACTCACCCCTGACCCTCGGCTTCTTGCCTTTGGCATAGCTTCAACTTACTCTCCGACTGCATTGTGCCAATCTTCCCCTTTCCCCCTGCCGTAGAAACCTCTCACTGCCTCGTTACCCAGTATTACCTAAGCGGGAAATCTAACAGTAGCCGGTACCACTGGCGGAAAACGTGCATATGCCCTGCGTACGTGACGGTGTGTCCCTCTTATTATTCCGGTCTGGACGTGTGTTTATGAGAAGTGCATCTGTGTCTCATACGGTCATGCTGGTAAACGTTACGCCATAGGAGACGGGCAAACAAGCCGTCTGTGCCTCACAATACCCTGTGCTAATATTGGTGGAGTAATTATTGGCGCTAACTCGCAAGAACGCGAATAACAGAAACGCATTATTGATCCAAACCTAATCGTAATCTCAAGTCCTAATTGCTGCTGCACGCGTGAACCTAATCATCAGTTCTCGTATATACAATCCTAGCAGGCCTTGAACTGCTCTTGATTTAATCAGATGATCTAGAACCAATTAGTACGCACCGATCAATCGTCTGGTTGTGATCCACCGTATCATATTAAATTACTGGATGCTCAAACGGAAATGACTCCTTGAAACTCGTTCGATAGCTTCTGATGGGCTACTAGTTACATATACAAATTATCTTTATAGAGTGCCAGAATATTGTCGTAGGGGTCCCTAGCCTTTCATAGAAAATATAATTTAAATCATCCTATTAGCAGTAAACAATGCACATCAAACGAAGTGCAGTCCTAAATATCAAATAGCATGTCATATTTAAAATTATGCATTAACTGTTTACGTTCTTATCCCGTTATAACTTTCCACAACTAACCATGCTCCTATACAATGACCTTCACCTACCGCACGCGCCCCAATTACGGTTAGCCCACTGCCCTACTGTGGCCGCTGCTCCACTCCCGACGCTGCTCTCATGTGCCATCTAGCGGCGCACGGTCCCGCGTCGCGAACGACGATTACCACGGCTGCCGGCCGGCGCCGCGTCGACAGTCGACAGTTGTCAAGGCCGCGCCGCGATGGGCGCGTCATCACTCTCGGTGCAGTACTGGTGTGTGCGGTCTCTTCGGGCCGGGTAGATTCAACGAATGTGTCAGTGAGTGTGAATCTGGTAAAATATCGCTGCAATATCTCCCTGTTCGACATCTCATCAGCTCCATTCAACGTAAGTTTTTTTTTTAACTCCGTATCCCCTTCGATCCTTCCCAAAAGATATGATTTTTCTAGTATTTATTCTACAAAAGCACAACGATCGGTACCTATATTAGTCGCATATTAGTTCTAACCACAAACAATTCTACATCTACCTATTACTCGACATTTCGCAACTACAATGACGCAAAGTACAAGGACCATCTAAAGTCGCAGTGTCAGACCGTCGACCTCAAACCACTACTCTCAACTCTGCACCTAAGTAACAGAAGAATTTCCGCCGTAAGCTCAAGCATTCATGTCTGTTGAAAATCATAACTCATAGCCATATTCATAGATCGATTGCATGAATCAGTCGCCACCTTAAAACATTACATTCCCTGTCAACCGTATTTACCTGTTCACTAATTGATTTCGACTTCGCAATTAATTCCTACAGCAATATTACCAATGATTTCGCAAAGCAACTTTTAGTGAGTACAGCACGAATCTACACCCTTAATTTCACAAACGAATTCCAACCTCAAATCTTAATCGCACCTGACTACCGCCGATAATAAATCGAACGAACCAGCTTGGCCAAACACAAAGACATATTCGTTATTCAATGCTGACACGCATCATGTCATCAATCTCAACGTTCGTGACAATGAGCTGCTTATTCAAATTTTAGCATCTCGCTCCCGGCCTAATCGTGAATTCCGACGGACAATAACGGTTTGATGGCGACTCTGACATGACTTCGAAATTCAGATCCTAATATGCTACTAGGGTGTCTGGACCAATAAGTTCAAAGTAATTTAAGTTTTCCAATTCCAATTGAGAGTGCATTTTATGGCAACCGAAAATGTTTGGCAGTCGTCACGGCACGGCAGGCTGGGCAGAGGGGGGGGGGGGGGTCAAGGATTGGGATTGAGCAGACTTTTCAGCAGCACTCACATTCTGGAGTTCCTCTGCGCTCGAACTGAAGAGACTTCTCGCGGGTGACCCCGCGGACTGACGGCGGCTCCCAGATGGCGTCTCCGGCTCCGGCTGCAGACTGTGACTCTCGGCTGCTCGACTGTGTCACTCGGCTGCTCGACTGTGACCCTCGGCTGCTCGACTGTGTGCCTCCTGGCTGGGTGGCGCACCCTTTTATAGTTGGGGGGGGGAGGGGGTGACTGCCACGCCCTTGCGCCGTCATCTTCCTCTGCCTTCCTCTGGTGGGTGGGCCCGTAAGATGGCGCCCTCTGTCCCGTTTAGTCGCCTTGCTCCTCTGTGTCTGCAATTTTTGGCCGTCGAATCGTCTTCGTATTGAGTGCTTTATCATCTTAGTAGTCGCTGGCATAAACCAATTCCAGAAAGGTTGGTGATTTTCGAGTTTTAATTTTGATTCTTCAATTTCATTTTATTCAAACTTTTGTTTCCTTCCGTTTCGTCTGCCGGCAACGCCCCTTGTGACGTCACTCTTGCTCCGCCCACTGACGTCATCTTGGTTGGGGGGGGGGGGGGTCTGTAGAACAGCGCCTTCTGTCCGCGGTGGGGACGTCCTGAACTACGTTTGTTTCGGACAACAGCGCTTTCTGTCCGCAGTGGAGACGTCCTGAACTACGTCTGTTTCGGAGGTTGTCTGCTAAGCTTAGCAGATTCCGTTGCAGTGAGACGCACTGTTGTGCTACCATGGCTACGTGAGACCCAATG
The DNA here is from genome assembly GCF_019059575.1 of Amphibalanus amphitrite. Taxonomy (NCBI): domain Eukaryota; kingdom Metazoa; phylum Arthropoda; class Thecostraca; order Balanomorpha; family Balanidae; genus Amphibalanus; species Amphibalanus amphitrite. Next base: position 201,423 of record NW_024882021.1, read on the forward strand.
TGCTACGTGCCTTAAGCCTGCGCGTGGTCTCACAGTGTGCCGACGTTTGCTTGTAGCTTCAGCTGCTTTGCAATGACTACCAATGACTCATCCTGATGTGACTGTCTTCAGAGGTGCTTGTCTTAATTGGAGTTTAACCCGCGCACCGACGGGGGGGGGGGGCGGATATCCGCCCCCCCTGAGGTTTTTCGCGAATAGCGGGAAAACCGCGGCGCGTAGCGCCGCGAAATTTGGTATGACTATAACCTCATCACTTTTACACATGGTGTGCAAGTTTGAACCTCCTACCTTTTAAGGTCAGGTCACCAGGTCACTTTGAATGACCCAACCTCAAGTCACTTTTTTGCAACTTTGTCACCGTGCCAGAGCTACAGTAGATGTCGGAGGCCTTTGAAAGTCGCAGGATATTATTAGATCATTAGTAGCTACAATTTGTATATCTCGGAATTTTGATATCGGTGACCTAAGGTCAGGTCAATTTCGCGACCTCCCCATTATAAGTCAATGGGGGAAAATCAACTCCCTGTTTTTACCACTAAAACGGGTCGGAATGGCCCCATATACCAAACATGACTTCATATACGATCAACCTTCACTACCTTGAGGTCTGTTTTGCTGTTGGGCAGCTGTGAGGTCATGTGACGTCATCAAAGGTCACCAAAGGTTTTTGGCCAATAACTCCGTACAGGAACAAGATACAGACGCGTGGATGGTCTCATTGTGTTCAGCTCGTCAAGACGCATCGAATGATATACATGATGACCTCGAGGTCACGTGACCTGAGGTCAACCTTTGACCTTGACCTTTCGAGGTCAACATGTATATCATTCAATGCGGATTGACGAGAGGATCACGATGATGCCCTTAGTTTGTTCCTATCTTGACTAATTCGAAAGTTATTCGAGGAAAACTCTCTCCATATCTAGCGCCGCCATTTTGGCTTTTTCGACCCCTGTGACGTCATCTTTGACCTGACCTGAAAATGACCTTAGTAAAAATTGTAGATCTTGGCCGTGCGTATCCGATGCCGTTTACCGCTTGTCGCTATCTTGCTTCGTTCTCGAGATCTCAGGGGGGGCGGTCATCCGCCCCCCCCCCCCCGTCGGTGCGAAGTTGGCGCAGACCCCCGTCGGTGCGCGGGTTAATGGCGGCCCATTCTGTGCGGACAGTGAGAAATGATTGGGGAGGGCGGATCTGGGGACTAGTGGGAGGAGGGAAGGAATAATGACAAGGGAGGGAAGCGTGCGGCAGCGCTCTGCTCAGCTGCGCGTCACCGGGCCGGCCGTGCCGAAAAGATACTACGTTAGATGGTCAAGATGTAGCGTGCTACAAAACATATGAAGCTTTTATCGTAAAAAACAATAGTTTCTGAGTTATAGGCCGCCAAACACAGGGCTGCAGCGCGAACTCCAAGAATTGCCCGAGGCTATATCTCGGAAACCGTTGTTCGAAGAAAAAATCCTTGCCACAGCTGGCTTCCCCGCCCATCACAACCCATTAGACCAATTTTAAGCAAAAAATAAAATATGAGGGTGCAGGGCACTTGTCGATTTGTCGTGGAACGCCCCTGAGGTCAAATTTTCAAGTTGACCTTTCAAGGTCAAGTTATAGTTCATTCGATGCGTCTTGACGAGAGGAACACGATGCCGGTGAAAGTAAGCTCGTACAAGGCTTGGGTCAAAAGTTATTGCAGAAAAAAACTGTTTCCGAAAAAAATCGGCTATTTTTGCAGTTTTTGCCCCCTGCAGGCAAAACCGTTGACGTTAGGTCAAATCTGAGAGAATTACTCAGAAAGGGCGTCAATAGGGCTATCGAATGCACTTTTCCGCGGCGCTGTAGCTCTATTGGTTCCCGAGTTATGCGTTGGCTTCTTGGAAATTTTCGACATTCGACCTGGAAATCGGCGAAATTTTCCCATTCAATGACCTCTGGTGACCTGACCTGACCTGACCAAAAAATTGACTGAAGTGATTTCGTCATTATTTTTTACGCTCTTTCGAACGCCGGCTTCCGCGTATCGCTACGTGGCCCAGGAGCCGAGTTACAAGGGGGGTGTTCAAACACCCCCCCCCCCCCAGCAGGGCGTGGAAATCCAGGACCCCCAGCCGGGCGCGGGTTAAAGTGATCCGACACACTTAAGCGTCGTTATGGAAAATAATCAAGTTAGTATTTGATTGTTAAAGACAGGAAAAGTTAACAAGTTTATGTTTGAATAAAATCCGTCACAAGCAATATATTTCAACCAAAGTTTGCCATGGCATCAAACTATGTCAACCTTCGATATCACCAAAATTTTATGTATTTTGGATGATATAGAAATGGCCGACTTTTAAGCTTGGAACGTGTTTTTTTCGTCACCCGGTATATGTGTTTGAATTAATTTATTCAGCTTTTCAGCATTTCTCGACTCGACAACTGTGGTAAATTAAATCGCATTGTTTGTTTTCATTTTCTAAATTCTATCGCACCTCCCATACCTTACAATCGGTGCCGTATCACTCGTGCCAGGTTTTCGATCCGCAACAGGGGCCGGCGCTGGGCCGGGGCCGGTGTGGTTTAGCTTAGAACCACATAAATGAAACAATGTTTGACGAGTATTACCTATCATCGAAATGTGCTGCGACACAACAGCATCCTTTGCCCCCAATCGTAGGTATTCGATAAACAATAGCAATTTGTTCGAAGAACACATGACTCAGTGTCGAGCAGGGCGGGAGGGGGAGGGCTAAGTATGTAACCGAAGGTTTGTTGTCAATAGTTAAAACACTATTCTTTAGAATTGTGTTTTTCTATTGAAAAACAAATCTGAGTTCCCTGACAATTTGGCAAAAGTTGCCTGAGATAAACGGTGTTGCGCAGAGCTTCTTCAGGCAGCACCGAAACTACCATTCCATTTTCGATGTTTTTGATTTAGTGTTCATTACAGTTGAACTTAGCTCATTTCCATTGTGAAATTAAGAGTTGAACTGATAAATGGTCATGGTCAATAATGGCCATGGTTTTTTTCGAAAATATCAGGAAACAAACCTTTTTTTCTTTCTTTTTTCCTCCCTTTTTCCGTTCATATTTTTTTATTGAGAGCGGTGCAATATCAGACAAGCTCGCTGGCTGGCTAAAACGCGTGCTTAGTTGAAAAACGTACCTACTTGGAGCCAAACACATTTTGAAAAAAATATAGTAGTGATTTCAATATAGACCAAAATTATAAGCAAGTTTCGTAGCAGATTCCCTTGATCGATCGTCGCTATAGTAAGTGCGACTGCGCCGTACAGCAAGGAAGTGACAGGAACCAAATGAGGGTCCCATTATTTATAATGCTTGCAAAAAGTGGGATTGGGAAAGGAAAGGCAAGGAAAGCCACTTATGCGTGGATTTACCCGAATACATGGTATGGGGTGAATAGGATCAGACGACAGAACACAATGGGAGGGGAGGAAGGGAGTAAATTGTAGAGCTGCTTAGTCGATCAGTCAGTTTCGCCCCCACTGAGAAAGTGTTTGGCCGTGTTGCATTGACTGGCGATCGCCTGTGTGACTCGTGCTCTCTGCCTCCTGCTCACCAGGATGTTTCGGAGCTCGTAAGTAGTCGGTCCCAGCCCTGCATGTCACTGCTGGTTTTCAGTGCTCACTGCTCAGTGCTCACGTAGTGCTGCCGAATCCCCCCCCCCCCCCGTTGTTCGTGTTTATTAGTGCGTACCGTCGCGAACCGGTTCTCTCTGACGGTGTTGTGCTGCCCCTGTGCCGGTTTTTCACGGGGATTAATGCATCGTTTTTTCCCCCATTGGATAGTTTTCAAGGGGTGAGGACGTCGTTTGAAAATGAAACCACGACAGATCGCGACTTTGTACCGCAATTAATAGCTTGTTTATAATAAAAAAATGGACTAGCGAGAGTCGTGCCGGAATCAGAATCCATAGGGTCATACATAGGTGTAGGAACGTTTTCGAAAGTGGGGGGGGGGCAGGCTCCCAGGGGCCCAAAACCTCACCTACCCCCAAAATCCATTTTCTCCTCGGATTTCGGCCACTTTATTTTCGCAAGCATGCTCAAATCGGTTTTTAAAAAATGTGACAAGAAAAAAAAATCGGCCAAAATCTCAGGGAGACTCCCGTCCAGAAATTAACTCTGATGGACCCGTCCCCCTGGCTTCCGCAGCCGCGTTGGCATTAGGGGCGGATCAAGGAAAACTCCAACACGGGAGGGCCACGAATCGCAGTGGTGCCCCTACCTATGCACAAAATTAAAAACTCAACGGATTTCGGCCACTTAATTTTGGTGGTGCCCTTTTTCCATTTTTATTTTATTTTTTGGTCCTGGCAGGCCTGTGGTAACCCTGGCGGGCCTGTGGGGCCCCTGCTAGGCCGCAGGTGCCCTTGGCAGGTTTGTGGTGCCCCTGGAAGGACTGTGGTGCTCCTGACGAGCCTGAAGTGCAAGCGACAGGCCCATGGTGCCTCTGCGAGGCCGGTGGTGCCCCTGCGAGGCCGTGGTGCCCCTGCTAGGCCGCTGGTGCCCCTGGGCCCTGACAGGACTGTGGTGCGCCTAACAAGCCTGAAGTGTCCCCGACAGGCACGTGATGCCCCTGACAGGCCCAAGGTGCCCCTGCAAGGCCAATGGTGCCGCTGGCAAGCCTGTGGTGCCTCTGGAAGGCCTCTGGTGCCCCTGATGGGCCTCTGGTGCTTCTGGGAGGACTGTGATGCCCCTGGGCCCTGATAAGCCTGAGGTGCCCCTGACAGGCCCGTGATGCCCTTGACAGGCCCAAGGTGCCCCTGCGAGGCCGATGGTGCCCCTGGAAGGCCTTTGGTGCCCCTAGAAGGCCCGTGGTGCCCCTGGCAGACCTGTGGTGCTCTTGCTAGGCCGATGGTGCTCCTGACAGGCCGGTGGTGCCCCTGTCAGGTCTGTGGTGCCCCTGGCAGGCCTGTGGTGCCCCCGGGCTCCAAGGGGGCATGACCCATGTGACCCCCCCCCCTGGATCCGCCACTGGTTGGCACCCATGCGAATTCCAGAAGCACCCAAAAACATTTTGTTTCAATACGAGCGAGCGTGAAACGTTAAAAGCGAAAAGTCAGCAAAAGGTGTGGGGGGGGGAGTTAACATTGCTAGCCCCATCCGAAAGTGGGGGACCATGCCCCCTCCCCCCCCCCCCCTAGTCCTACGCCTATGTCAGTAACCGATCAACTAATGCAAGGCCGCCTAACATAAATTGTTAGTTTACGCCGTTTACGCATTCTGCTGCGCCAGTATTGTCTCTCTTTGTAGCGCGCGCTGCCTCTAAGCTGCCACTTATTGCTTCTGACAAAGTTTCCTTTCATTGGATGTAGGAAAATTACACCAATAACGATGAAGCACAAATGGAAATCTTCATGAAAGGGCAGGCCGGAGAACAGTCAAGTTTGTTCTTCGCCTTGATACCTACCAAGACATTTAAAAGTTCGGCAAAAAGTAGGGGTGGCCAGTTAACATTACTGGCCCCCCACTATGAAAAGTGGGGGGCCGCTGCCTCCCCCCCGTCCCCCCGTTCCTACACCTATGTCATGTCTCTTAACTTATTATTTTTCGGGCCTTTTTCGTCTCTTACAGCTTTTGTTTTGGAGTACCTAACTACCCAATAGAAATATTGGAACTTGGCCAAATAATGAGGCTCATAGCTCCTTACCTCTCCGTTCTTGCATAATTATGTCGCTTAGGTTGGTCGTGGCATGCCAGTCTATGCCCTATGGTATACGAGTCTTATGTTACTTGACTGTGGCGCTAGTCTATGTATTAGCACTGAGTATGTACGAGTATGGTATACGAGGACTGAGGAGTGTGTGGCACCATAAAAAAACTATAAAAAACTGTGTGCCACTTATAGTTTATGGCACAGTGGTGTCTCGTGCTTTAACGTTTTCTCATGCACGGTGATACTTATCGGCATTAGTCCTGTTGTTTTGCACTCCACAGTCCATGCTGTCAGCGCCAGGGTCACTAGTTGCATATTGGTCTGACTGCCATTGCACGCTGCACAAATATTGCTCTCGTGCCGACAACGTCAGAATCGTAATGACTTCTGAGACTACAAAGAAGAAATGCAAACAATGACTTATCTAGAAGGGACCGGATTTGGCGGATCGACCAATGGCAGATTGGCTTATGACCAATAGCCGATTTACCGTTACATTCTGGTTCCGAGCAAATGTCCTTGTGACGCATGGCCCGTGCTCCTTTTTCATCTGTGACGGCATCTTTTGACGCATTCTGGAATGCGAAGCATATGTAATCCACTTTCGTTACAGTGCTGCAAATGTAACTTTAACATGGACCCAATCTTATAAGTGCTTTAGAATATATATGACAGCAGTGGCTGAAGTGAAAATACTACTGGTATCACGTCTGGGGCATTCCACGATAGATCGACCAAAAAAACTTAAAATTTACACCCGCATATTCTATTTTTTGCTTAAAATTGGTCTAATGGGTTGTGATGGGCGGGGAACCCAGCTGTGGCAAGGATTTTTTTTTCTTCGAACAACGGTTTCCGAGATATAGCCTCGGGCAGTTCCTGGAGGTCACGCTGCAACCCTATGTTTGGCGGCTTATAACTCAGAAACTATTGGTTTTCTATGGTAAAAACTTGATGTGGTTCAACTCGCAATCAACCAACAAACGTTTTGGCTATCTCGGATTTTCGAATTTTGAAAATTTTGATCACGTGACATCTTGACCTTTTTTCGAAGAGTGACCTTGATATTTTCCCAACTGAAAGTCGCAATTTTGTCTGATGACGATTAAAGCCTTATCAATTTTCATTCATATGCGATAATAAAAAGTGGCTTTCGGCCTGCGTTGACCTCAGGTCAGGTCATTTTTATGACCTTCCCATTATTACGAGCGGGAGCGACAGCGAGATCTCGAGAACAAAGCAAGATAGCGACAAGCGGTAAACGGCACAGGGTACACATGGATAAGGTCTACAATTTTTACTCAGGTCATTTTCAGGTCAGGTCAAAGATGACGTCACAGGGGTAAAAAGAAAGTCTAAATGGCGCCACTACATATATATGAAGTTTTTCTCGAATAACTTTCAAAGTATTCCAGCTAGGAACAAACTAATAGCACCATCGTGATCCTCTCGTCGATCCGCATCGAAACATGTGTATGTTGACCTCGAAAGGTCAAGGTCAAAAGTTGACCTTAGGTCACGTGACCTTAAGGTCATCATATATATCATTCGATGGGCCCTGACGAGCTGAACACAATGAGCCTATCCGCGCGGCTGTATCTCAAACCTGAAAGGAGTTATTAGCAAAAAACATTTGGTGACCTTTAATGACGTCACATGACCCAAGAGCAACGTCACAGTTGACCAAGAGCAAAAAAAGGTCTGAAGGTAGTCAAAGTTAGTCGCTTATGGAGTCATTTCTGGTATATTAGGCAATTCCGACGCGTTTTAGTGTAAAAATAAGGGAGCTGATTTTTCCCCAATTGACTTATAATGGGGTGGTCAAGAAATTGACCTGACCTCAGGTCATCGGTATCGAAATTCAAAACGAACTAGCGCTAGGCGAAAGCAAACGGATTGGTGCCTATCCTACGTCTCTTTCTTTATTAGATCAAAAGGTACAGCCAAAACTATTTTGACTTCCTTTTTACCCCTGTGACGTCATCTTTGACCTGACCTGAAAATGACCTCAGTAAAAATTGTAGACCTTATCCGTGTGAATCCTGTATCGTTTACCACTTGTCGCTACCTTGCTTTAGTCTCGAGATCTCGCTGTCGCTCCCGCTCGTAATAATGGACAGGTCATAAAAATGACTTGATCTCAGGTCAATGCAGGCCGAAAGCCACTTTTTTATTGTCGCATATGAATGACAATTGATAAGGCTTTAATCGTCATCAGACAAAATTGCGACTATCAGTTGGGAAAATATCAAGGTCACTCTTCGAAAAAAAGATCAAGATGTCACGTGATCAAAATTTTCAAAAATCGAAAATCCGAGATAGCCAAAACGTTCGCTGGTTGATTGCGAGTCGAACCATAAGAAGTTTTTACCATTGAAAACCAATAGTTTCTGAGTTCTAAGCCGCCAAACATAGGGTTGCAGCGTGACCTCCAGGAATTGCCTGAGGCTATATCTCGGAAACCGGTGTTCGAAGAAAAAAATCCTTGGCACAGCTGGCTTCCCCGCGCATAACAACCCATTAGACCAATTTTGAGCAAAAAATAAAATATGAGGGTGTACGGCTTTGATCAATCTATCGTGGAATGCCCCGTCTGGAAATGCTACCAATTGCCGTGAATATAACAGTACGCCCTCGATAAGATTGGGTCATGGTCTGTTTTAGCGACATTTGGTATTTTTATGCACCTTAGACTGGAGTGAATCCTGCCAGCCATTGCAAAAAGATATCTGTGTGTGATTTTTTTTTCTCACATTTTGCATTGCTCACCCAATGCGTCGATAAGTAGATGTAGTTCATATCATGCAGCAAACCTTGATGTATGCCATTGGTGAACTAAAGTGCACGAAAAATAGCTGTACACTCCTGTGCCGCTCGGTCACTGCTGATCTGGGTCACTAGCACCACTGACCTGGGTCACCAGTGCCGCTCGGTCACTGCTGATCTGGGTCACTAGCACCACTGACCTGGGTCACCAGTGCCGCTCGGTCACTGCTGACCTGGGTCACTAGCACCACTGACCTGGGTCACCAGTGCCGCTCGGTCACTGCTGACCTGGGTCACTAGCACCACTGACCTGGGTCACCAGTGCCGCTCACCTGGTCCCGGTTTCTGTCCCCGCTGACAGGCCGCCGCCGCCGTCCCGCTGACCGGCCTCGGCTTCCGTCCCCGCTTAGTGCTGACCCAGGGTAATATCACTGACCGGCTGTCCCCGCTGACCCAGGGTAATATCACTGACCGGCCTCCGCCGCTGACCGAGGGTAATATCACTGACCGGCCGTCCCCGCTGACCCCGCTTACCCAGGGTAATATCACTGACCGACCTCCACTGCCGTCCCGCTGACCCAGGGTAATATCACTGACCGGCCTCCGCTTCCGCCCCTGCTGACTCAGGGTAATATCACTGACCGGCCTCCGCCGCCGTCCCCGCTGACCGGCCTCCGCTGCCGTCCCCCCAGGGCTGCTACGTGACGATCCACATCACGCCCGAGACTGAGTTCAGCTACGTGTCGTTCGAGACCAACATCCCGCAGTCGTGCTACAAAGACGTCATCAACCGCGTCGTCGACTGCTTCAAGCCCGGCAAGGTGCTCGTCACCGTCTTCGCCAACAAGGTGGGTAACTTTGCCCATCAACTGGGCGTCAGTTAGCTGCAGCTGAGCTGGCTAACTCGTCCGCTACTTAACTAGTTAAATAGCAGAGCTGCTGTGCTGTCTGGAACTGCGTGAACATTTCGGACACTTGATCTAAGGGTAGGACGAACGTAAGGCGAACGTATGCGACCAGATATAGCTACCACAGCCATTGCATTCGTAGTTTCTTTGAAATTAAGCGTATACCGCCACAACGATCACCGAAAGCCCCTGTTTCGTCCTGAATGCTCATTGCTCAGTGGTGATTCTGGCTCGTACAGAGGTGCGAACTCCCGGGACAACCTCGGCACCGTCCGAGCTCCGCCTGACCCCTCCGTTCGGTGCCCCCCAGTCGTCGGAGGCCAACGAGTTCGCGCGCCAGCTGAAGCTGCCGACGCTGCGCTCTGAGTACCGGCAGCGCGACCTGCAGTACTGCAGCGTGCGCGGCTACGACCTCGTCTACGCGCTGTTCGAGGAGTGGCCCTCCTAGGGACTGGCGCCGCCGGCCCGCCGACGGCACCGCGTCGGCGGACGGCGGCCGCACCGCGCCGCACCGCACTGCGAGCTGAGGAGGGACGCTGGCCGGCGCACACCCGCCACCTGCCGGCGCGTCGACGCTAGCGTGGATAACATCTCCTGAGCCGAGTCAATTAACACGAGTATGGCTGCGTGGATGGGACGGCCGCGGCGGGCGGTGCGCGCCGCCGGTCCGCGGCCGTCGGTAGGCTGCAGCGGGCGCCGCCACGTCCGGGCCGCCCGCTGCCCTCAGGTTCACCCCTGTGATAGTACCGGTCTCCTTCAGGGATGGGTTGTCGTTGGTCGGCCGTGTACTGTGCTGTGTTGGCTGCGTCCAGAGCTACGTCGGCTCGCTAGTCGCTCCTCAGATCTCAATGTGTCGTGTACAAAGCGGTGTCGGCCCGTCTGTCCGCCGCGCGGGCCGTCTTTGTTGGCGCTCCCGTCTCCTTGGTCCTGACACAATGCTCGTCCTGTGTTCACGCTCTGTAGCCTGTTGTGACCCAAAACCGGCTCAGTTTTGCCCCGCCTTGGCAGACCTTCGGGTACAAGATATTAGGATATCGTTACTCAGATACCAGGGAAATTGTCGTTCCTGCTTAAATCCCCCATTTTCTTTAATATGTTCTCAAAAACAAAATTAACGGGATTCGAATGTTAATAGAGTTTTTGGGGTGAATTTTTCACTGCCTTGCTTTGTATGCATCTGCTAAGAAACAAAACGTTTTTTTTATTTATCGGGGCAGCTTTTACCAGGTGCACTTAACATTAACAATTGCTTAACAGTTAATATGCCTTATTGCTATAGATGCAGATCCAGAAGGGTAACCGTTCGGGAGATATGTTGCATGTGCTTTTAGCGTGCATGAACGGGTAGGTCTTGTAAACGTTTAGAAGGGCTATGTTTTGCCATAATTCATCAGTAAAGGGAATGTTAGCTGTTGACAGTTCTCGTGTTTTTCCCCTATTCTTGACGAATGCTAGAAAGAGAACTGCTGATGTTTTCCTTGATATTGTTGTTCTTAATCCTCTGGCTGGACAACATAGGACACGTTCGTAGGTACCACTTTTTCTTGCTCCAGTTTGGGAGCGGCCAGACCCCTTACTTCAGCAGTTTGTGGTTCATGCGTCTTCTCATAGAAGTACCCTTGTGCTGTTAAACGCTGATTTTGTTTATATTGTATGCAGGCATTAACTAGAAGCTCTAAATAATTTGGTCTGACCGCGGCTGTCCGGGTTGTTGGTTCAGGAAGGGTCGGAGTACAGGGGAGTACTAACTTTTCGTGGTGTAAATAGGGAAATTTGGTTAATATGCAATTTACGAGGTTTCTGTTTTTTTTCCGAACTTTAGAGATTCCGGTTTATAAAAGCCGAGCCGTGGCTGTTGCCTTATTTCGGATTTCACTAATAGTATGTAGGACGCTCAGTGTGGCAGGGAAATGCTGCCGCAATTTAGGGTATTATGGACTAACCGTAGCTATTGTTCCTTATTCGGATAGCTCTGCAGTGGTTTATGGCCGTTTGGTGCTTTAGACTGAAGTGAGACCTCTGTAGTTCAGATCTGAAGTAGTTTAGGTGAAAGCCATTTCGAACGTAACAATTAATGATAGTTGAGATCCGATTTTGAACACAGCTTTTGTGTTTTGAAAAGTTTCCTTTCGGTGTATTTTTTCGGTCCAGCACGATCTATTCCCATTTGTTCAGCATTGAGGCGAATCTCGATGGCCTTTTTTGTGTGTATTATACTGCATGCAAACCAGCTAGGTGGCCTAGACTATTCATCCTCTTTCTGTACTTTCACTGAGCCAGAATCTAACATTATTATTATGTGTTAAATTGTAGTCCAAATCATTTTACGTCTGTTGGTAATTCTAGAATGAATTTTACCACAGGTTGTCGTTGGATGGCGAATGTCGAATTTACGCTGATTGCACTTCTGACAGCCCTCTTCAAACCGGAAATAAACAGCATCCTGAAAAATGAATGTGTCTGCCATTTCCTCAGCGCTGAAGTTCAACCGCCTGTGCCGTTACCAGCCAGGACTGAGCTGGGGTTTACAGTAGTGTGGCTCTTTATTGTAGGGTAAGGGCGGGTAAGAGTACGCGGGCGATAAGAGTACGCATCAGCTGTTTCGGTTGCTTAGCAACGCGGGTTTGTCGAGTTCATGAAGTGACATGAAGCCGCCAGTGCGTGCATGTCACCAACGGAACGTGGGCGTTGAGCGGCGACGCTGTTGAGTTTAAGGCGATGAATATTATTTTCGAGCGTTGTGATATTATTATGATATGGTACAATAATTTTGATACTTGGCAGTTGAGACAAGGTACATTTCCGTGATTGTTGTGGGAAACTTGTGAGGTTATCTGGGGAAATACTGTACAGTGCAATATTCTGTTTGCGAAGCTTTGCACAACGTTTCGGGGTTGTTTTGTGCGCGAATTGCATGTACGGTAAGAGGACGCACTGTTCAGGAGGGTAAGAGTACGCAGAATTATACATTAAATCGAATATACAGAAATATAGAATTATTAATCTATCGCTCAATGACGATTGTTTTGTAGGTATATCATCAATGGAGCACTGTGATGCAGATGCGTACCCGAAATTCTTCCAAATACGAGTTATTCTCCTTTTTGATTGTGCATTTTTTTTTAGAAACACACGACATGATTATTTCCTGATTTATAGACTTGAAAGATTTATTTTATGTTTTTCTTTTTGGATACTAGAATTAACTTAAATGCCTTCTGAGTTTGAAGTTAAGCATTTGGACAGTGCAAGCTGCATAGGTGTGTGTTCATATGCTTGCGTACTCCACCCGCCTGGCGTGCGTACTCTTACACACCCCATATGGTAAGAGTACGCAAGTGCAACGGTTCAGAAAATGTCAGTTTTAGACCACTTCCATTTACGCTGAAGGATCGTTGCCCCATGGGTTGATGGCTAATTCAATGAACTTTAATATTCCCTATTTGCGATTTCTTTCCTTCAAATATTAAACAAATGAGAGCAAGAAATCCACTAAGTGCGTACTCTTATACGACTTCACCCTAATGCTGGCCAGCGAGCGCGCCGTCCGGTGGTGGTTCGTGGCAACGCCTACGACCCAGCTCTCTGGTTTCCGTCTGCGACTGTGTGCTGACGCGTGGTGAAATGTTTAAAGGGACACTCCCACCTTAACATTAGTTTTGAGTTGAGATAGCCAAATTGGTGGCCATGGCCTGCAAATACCGGTTTGGGCACTCACAACATCGAAAAATGCTTTAATTCGAAGATATGGAATTTCAAACTTGCAGTTTTCGGATTCTAAGGGGCTAATGCATTGGAATGCCCCCTTAGAATTTGTGACGTCAGCGGAGATCTAACGATTTTTAAATCTTAGACTAAAACCATCGTTAACACGTGGTGGTATGCATATTTACGTCTGGACAACGAGTTGCGTTGGAGAGGCCGGAAATAGTGGCGATTTCAGGACCGCAAGAATGGACCGTCATTGGAATGATTCTTTTTTAAACCGTGCACTGTTTTCGGCTGGAATTTAATAGTTACTACAAAATATTTTGTAATTACGTTTTCACAAAGAATCAATGCCATCAGGGCTAAATTTTCAATACTATTGCATTTTGTCAAGAAGCATATAGTGCTGTTATATTGCAGTTTTAGCGCGTTTGTTACAAAATATGAAGCGAATTAGCGTCAGTGCCAAGAGTAAAGGCCTGGCTACACTATGCGTTTTCTGCGTGCGTTTTTGCAGGTTTGCGTGTTTTGCGTGATATCGTTCTAGGAAAAAAAGTTATAAACAATATAATTTTCACTTTGGTTATATACAAAAGCTAATATTACTCTTATGTAACTAAAATTTAAGATGAAAAACATCACAAAAACGTAATATCGTTCTTTTTTCTAGAACGATATCACGCAAAACACGCAAACACGCAAAAAACGCACGAAGAAAACGCATAGTGTAGCCAGGCCTTAATTCATCAGTGCCAGAAGTTGAGGGAAAGCTATGCTAATTGCTCTTGTCCATCCACTAAAATTTATTAAATATTTTGCTTTGTGTATTCCAAAAGGAGAGGGAACTATTTCATTTGTGCCTTCATGTCAGAATTGAAGGTGGATCATTAAATTTTCAACGCAGTTTACAAACAACCATTTGGTCTTTCTCGTTTATAAGCAGTGACTAAGAAAAGGTTGATCAATCCTGAAGTTCAGTCATCGTACCTCAACTTGGCAGCAAGATCCCCAAGGACGAGGATATATTTTATACATGTCCTGTAAATCAAACAAACAAGCATTTGGTCTTCTCGTATATAAGCAGTGGCTAAGAAAAGGTTGATCAATCCTGAAGTTCAGTCATCATACCTCAACTTGGCAGCAAGATCCCCAAGGACAGAGGATATATTGTAAACCTGTCCTGTTAATCAAAACATTTTTGTGCCTTCAAAGGCTTAAGTTATCTGTGGTGTGTTCGGAGTTAGGCTGTATGGCCATTTTTGTTGTGTTTATGTGGAGATTGAATATAACTGTGACCCTCTGCTTGTTTGTATACTTGCGGTGAAACAGGGAACAGCACATTCACATAACATACTCATCTAGCACCTAACTCATAGCTGTACCCTGCAGGATCTGTACTTGTTCATGTCTCGAGCATTAACAAAGCACTAAAGTAGCTTAGTAATCATTTCCCACATTTTCTGAGCATCTAACATGACATACAGCAGTGCAGAGCAGCTTCAGAGAAGAAACACTTTAAATGCACAGACTCACACCAGCCACCCAATGAGCCAGTTCCTCAGTTGACTGTTTCCCTGGACACAGCTTGGCAATGTGAGCTAACTTTTGGCAAGTTGAAGGTTAGCAGGTAAGATTGAGTTAGGGTGAGTACCTACCTATAACTGGGTGCTACTGCCATGCAGGTCTTGGGTAGGCTGCAAATATGTGTGATGATTGAGGTTAGGTCAGCTGTCAGGTTAGTCAGGTGCAGGTATGCTCATTGCTCAGGTCACATTTTTATGGACATTTGGCAAATTAAAAAACTAACAATCTGATCTAAGCTAACCTGACTACACATACACAACTACTGACTATAGGAACTGAGCACCTACCTACTTGTGCCTACATCTCATACCATGTCAAAGTAGAGTTCCTTGGTGGAAGATTACCCTCAGTACTTTTTATCCCAGCCCCTGTGAAGAAAACTAATACTTCTAAGCTCTGAGTCACTGCTGGCCATCCACAGGAAGAAACGCTGAGACTGAGAGCTTTGCCATT
This sequence comes from Amphibalanus amphitrite, assembly GCF_019059575.1. Taxonomy (NCBI): domain Eukaryota; kingdom Metazoa; phylum Arthropoda; class Thecostraca; order Balanomorpha; family Balanidae; genus Amphibalanus; species Amphibalanus amphitrite. The sequence goes on from NW_024882021.1 coordinate 216,500, forward strand.
GTATATTGGACCAATAATGACTATCACAAATGACTATGAACACATAATATGATCACATCATTGCATGGATTGTCACATTGACAATTTTACTACAATCCTTTTTTCAAGAAATACAGTGATGATGATTAACATCAAAATCAACATAAAGTGGATTTAGTGATCCAAGCTTTCTCCTCCAGTAGCAATGGAATGATCACATGTTTCATTTGCCAGACACTGAGTACCTGATGCACATTACAACCTGCATAGCATCTAAGCATAGTAAAACTGCCCAAGTCCATTCATTCTAGATTTTAACTTGATAGTTAGCACCAATTTATTTTGCTGTTGTAAGTTATCATCCAATATTCAAATTTCATACCAATACACCAATATGTGCTCATCAGTCAACATTTTCTGGCATGATCCTGCTCAGCGTGCTCTTCAGTATTGCTCCAAGGTCTGCAATATTATAGCTTGTTTTTGGACAATAAGCTCTTTTAATTTTACTTTTTCTTGCTGATATATGAGCCCGATCAACTTGCGTTTATCAACCAAAATTTCATAACTTGTTCAACTTGATATTGATATTGCTCAGTAGTCAGGACCTCTGTCAGCCTCCTGTATACTTCAGATTGTTTTCAGTCAACATGCTTCTTAAATATGATATAAGTCAATCTTAAGGGATTCAAAACATCCAACAAAACGACGTACAAGAGCAAGAAAACCACCAGATAAACTAAAAAATGGCCTTGGAACAGAGCCAAGTGTGGTGCTCCATTTGTTTGTTTACAATGATTGTAGTGCTGATGTATTTTTAGGACTCTGAACGTCGGCTTATAAAAAAATGAAACGTTTTTACAAAAGTTGTAAGGCAAGTAATATTTATCTGAAAGAACTAAAATATTCAAAAGCCAAACACTATGAAATACATGAATCGGAACGAAAAAGTAACCCAAAAATCCAGCCTAATCACCGGCTCCTAAAACTGCAACACAATCAGCACTTTTCCCCGCAACTCGTTGTCCAGACGTAAATATGCTGGTGGTATACGCTGCTTTGCGCGCAACGTCTGCCGCACTTTAAGGCTGCCAAATTATTGCTTCCAAATAAAGTCGCTAGTAACAGGGGAGATCCCAAAAAGTAAACAAAAGTAAAAGCCTAATATCTTGAAAACCAGTGAATATTTTTCGGTGAAATTTGGTAGATATTCGTTTTCGCTCTTTCTGAACCAAGGGACATAACTTTCATGCCATTTCATTAACTTTTTTGAAGGTGGGAGGGTCCCTTTAAAAGAATATGCACTAGTCAAGTTCGTAATTGGGCCGATGCACTAAAATCCTCCTCGGCACAGGCCGTTGGTACGTAGTTATGTGTACTTCTGGTGTTACTCGGCCAGCTGCTCCTTAATCGATATTTTGTCATTTCTTCTTACATTTACATTATCCATTACACATAAGTAGTTGTCTGCTGGGAGGTGCTTGATCGTTTGTGAAACCCGTTTCCTAAACGTAACCCGTTTCATTTGAGAGTATGGTCGCACTGCCTCATGTTCAGCCTTAAATTTTCATATATTTTTTTCTCAGTCACTTAATTTCTAACTTCAAAGTTTCTTCATTATATGACTGGCGGATCGGCGTCCTATCAATGCCCCGGAACTGGAGGACCCTTTGCACCGAGCAGGTTCTACAGAGCTGTCGTGGTTCACGATGTCCCATATGCAGGACGGACAAATGCGGCTCCCGTCACATCCCAGCGGCCAGCCCTCGGGTGAGACGTTAGCGCGGTGTGTAGAGCCCGCCGTAGGTAAATCGGGTAAATCAGCGCGTCTCAGCCGGCCCGAAGGACACGAAGCCACTCGCCACTCGGATGACCGGCCACATCACCGCTCCGACGAACAGCCCGGAGAATGTGCTCCGAAGGAAGGCGATGCTCTCTTCCCTCCCAGCCGCTGGCGACTTCTCGGCCTGGAGCACGGAGGAGAGCCGAGAGGCCTCAAGAAAAAGAACGGAAGGATCTGGCAGATTCGCAGATGGTGGAGTGAATCGAGGGACGTGAGGGGTGATGGCTCTCAAGCAGTGTGCTACATCACTGGAGGCCACGATGGTGAATCAAATATATCTGTCGAATCCAGTAACAATAAAAACTGTTTCCTCCCAAACCTCCCTTAGTTCCCAAACGCTGGCGGTCGTGGAGAGCGGGCCATAGGCAGTAGCGGCGGAACACCTTCAATTAAAGGGGGGCACTGCCGACTTTTGGTCCCATTCTTTCCATGCAACGCCCATAGGGCTAATGTTATAATGCCAAAATCAAAGGGGGGCACGGTGCCCCGGTGCCCTCCCCGTTCCGCCGCCTATGGAGGGTGGTCTGTATTTAGGCCCTTGGGGTGGTCTATGGCCCAGGCCCAAGCTCGCTGGTTTAAATTATGTAAGGAACGCAGCAGTGATAGCTGGTGATAGTGATATCTTTTTATTTACCGATATTAATTTTAGTAGTGATAGTGATACCCTTTTACCTATAAATCAAATATTTGTTCGGACACTAGCCCCGCGTTCGATGTCTCTCGGACGGCGAATATTCTACGCCGTCCGGCCAATCACGTTTCATAACCGCAGCCGAGCCCCCGCTGACCTTGGACGTTATTGGCCGGACGGCAAAGAATCTTTGCCGTCCGGGAGACATCGAACGCCGCCTAGGTAACCCTGGACTGAAATTCTAAATGTGGTCTGTGCCTCTGTGGTCTGTGATTTGGCAAACGAAAACTACCTGTGGATCTGCGAAGCCATGCGTGATGCGAAGGGTGAGTATTGAAGCATCCAAGAGCGCAGCATCCAAGGGACGCAACATCCAAAACCTTAGCGTCCAGCGATCAAAACGTCCAAATAACATCCAAAACCGACCCCTTAGGGATGATTCAGAGCATCCAAGAGCGAAACATCCAAAACTGCAACATCCAGGACCACAGCATCCAAAATCGTATCATCCAAATTGGCAGCAACCAAGGACGAGGAATTGCAGCATCCAAGAGTGAAACATCCAAGGGTGCAGCATCCAAAACCGTATCATCCAAAAAACATTTTTGGCACCGCAGCATCCAAGACCGTATCATCCAAAATAGTGACATCTGTTGTACAAGCTGTAAACTATTAGTTCAATGGCTGTCCGATAGGTGGTGGCACGTACGGTTCATAAGTGACGGAATTGTATGACATCACTGAGTCTCTATACAGTGGCATCCCTATAATGACCTTATATCCTCAAGACGGAGGTGCGTAGCTGCTGGTAGCGACATCGCTGCGATACCACTACAAACCTGACATATGACATGAAGACGCATTGCAGCGTATCCAAGCGCGGCACGTATGTAGGTAGGCTGAAATGTCGATAATGGAGACCGATACCGAAAGTGGGTTTATTAATTGCCCTTTGTTTTCACACCAGAAGTGCCTAATAAGTCGTGAAGTGTCCACTATTCCCGTAACCAAGCCTCCGCAAGGATCTTCATCTCACCGTCAGATCGCGCTTATCATCGTCAGCTCCTCCCGTTCCTTCACAGTTAACCTTTTTCCTGTCCTATGTGATATATTCCATGTTCCAGAGGGCAAACAATATAAAAATAGCCGTTTATACCAGGGGTGCGGAGCCGGAGCCGGAGCAGCCGGAGCCGGAGCCGGAGCAGTAAAACAATATAGCCCGGAGCCGGAACCGGAGCCGGAGCCGTCAAAAAAGGGGGTGACTCCAAGCTCTTTTTTTAAGAAGAAAAAATTATTGACCTAGTTTGGTTTGACAGTACAGTAGGTCTACTAAAAAAGTCCCCCGCTCCAGAGGCGGCCGGCCGGCCGAACCCCCGGATTCCAGCCCCGACTCTATTGCGCAGGCCGCGGCAGCGACACGGGTCAGGTCGCGGCGCCCGGCGAGTGGGTCAGTTGGCGGCGGCCGGCCGTGGAGTGAGGACGCCGTGTGTGGGGCGCAGAGATGCCGCAGTGAAGAGGAGGGGAAGATAATGACTCTGCACGATGCCGGAAATGATGCCTTTGTGATCTAAATTAAACACCTGCAGTGCATATCCTCCCTTGCCCCATTCCTATTTTATCATAATCCTTCAATAATCCGTAATGGCCATTCAACGCAAGCAAGCAAACAAAACAACCCGTTTAGCGGCGACATCATCTCGGATAAAAAAAGCGACAGTGATGATTAGAATAGACTTAGCGCGAGGGCAAATCGAGGGGTATAACTATATGTATCACATACCGAGTATTGTATTCCCATCTAGCGAATTAAGATTGGGGATCTTGTCCAACAAGTCAGTGGCCGTTCTAGACACAGAAAAATGCTTTGTTTTCGGTCGCATCATTATCTGCAATAATTCGAAGCGAGGTTAACCCTCGCCGGCCGAGAAGAAGGGGTGGATGCAGCCACCATGTATTTTTTTTTTTTGCGGTAGCTCAAAGCACACTGATGATAGAAGGCTGACATTTCACATGCCTTACATTTCATTCAAGCTGGATCACTTGACATCAACCACGTTTTCATGTCAGGTCACTTAACTATGACGTCTTAAGTAAACCTCTGCACGGTTGTCGGTTATAAAATGATGCAATCCGCAATGCACTTAGTGTCATATAAGCATAATGGGGAATTATGGAAACTGTTAATTTGGCGTCGGAAATGATCTGAAACTATACCTCAAGCACATGAAATCGTGACTTCATACATTCTTGGCAAGGTCTAATGCTTCACTTTTGCATTGTTCACCTTGCGTGACGTCATTTATGACGTCACTAGGATCATACGAGTTCTTTGTCAATAACTCTCGATCAAAATGAGCTAGCCAGTCGGGACAGCCATCAATGGACTTTGCAAGACTTGCCGAATCAAACGTTATGGCAACATGTCCTCCTTTCAACAGCTTCGTGACCTGCGTTGCTCTAACATGACATTGACCTGAGGTAAACATCCTAAATTGCTTCACCTAAACAAAAAAGCATATAAATCGACGCGTCTGAGAACAGAAAACACGATTGTATCGAAATGACGATAATGCGTTTAGTTTTTTTTTTTTACCAAAAACCGATGAAATGCCTTGGGGCCCTTGACCTGCCCTAAGAGGTCACTGATATTTTAAAATGGGGTACCAGTCGCTGCGTCACGTAACGACGCAAGCGCTCGTTTTTTTTCCGCGAGGCTCTAGCAGCTAGCTCAATTATAGGAGCTAAACATGGGGTCGGGGAATCGCTCCCTTCTCACTCACTATTTGGCCAGGATAGTGTTTGCAATTATTGCTAAAATCTAGCATTTTAAGATTTAAAACGACCCATTTTTTCCCGCCCAAGTCTTTCAATTCAAGGTCATAACACCAGGTCACGTCAAATGACCTTACCTCAAGGAAAGTTCCTGTGCTCATATCTAAATACACCGACTATCCGATCGCTTCAGAACTTTCAGCGATTTTCATGGGCAACAGTATATGTATTTGAAACGTTTACTTTGCAAGTTTGACATTGTTGACAGAAAGGCCGGGTCAATTTTGAGATCGCTCAAGTCAATGGGAGAAAATTGAACTGCGCTTTTTTGGACGGAACGCATAATAAACACTCTAAAAACATACGGTACTTGATGAGATACAATACTGAATGAGAAAATTGTTTGTTTTGTTGGGGGCCATCTTTTTCGGTCTGAAAAGGCCCTTGCAGAGCTATGACATAACTATGCTCTGGTGTAGTAATTGGGTTGTGCGAGACAGCGACAGTGATCTGCGGAAGCGAGACTGTTCCCGTGGGACGATTGCCCTGTCGGGACGGCCTAGCCGTCTCCCAAATGGTCACCCGAAGAGGATTATGTGTCCTGGAATGGATCCGACATCAACTACAGGTTGGCTGGTGGGGTGACCTCCAGTCCAGAGAGGGAAGCATGAAGACTAGGGGCGATGCGGATTGGTTTTTCCTGAGGATAGCGAGGACGGAAGGAATCTAGCACCCTTGAACCTTCCTTATACTGAATGTATCTCAGGCTGTTAAATCTCCTAAGCGTTTTTTCTCGACATCGTCAAGGTGTCGTTAACAAAAACATGAAATCAGGGGCGGGAGGATAAATTAAATATAGAAATTGTGGCCAACAGAACATTATCAGCTGCGTTCAACATACTCGTAAGCATGTTCACACACACCCAGCTTACATATGAGCCATGTAATAATTATTTTTGATAGACATGCTTAAGTTATGAAATCATCTGAAGTGTTTGTAAAGTTCCACGATACGGATCTAATATCCTGCTATGCATCATGACCATTTCTGGTCAGGTCATGTCTTTGAACATAGGCCAAATTTTTCAAATGACCTTTGAAGATCAACTTTTGATTCATTCGAAGCGTTTTGATAAGAGGAACACGAGGCTGGTAAAATTAATTCCATGCAAGTTTTAAGCTAAAAACTTTTAAGTGTTTGTGGAAAAGCAATTGGTTTTCTCATAATACCGATGGTGGCAGTTGTTGTTATTTACATGTTAAGCCGTTGACCTTAATTAAATGTGACAATATTATTCAGACATAGCGGTAAACGAGCTGATTGTTGTGTTAGGTTAGGTAGGCTCTTTCGGTCGATTTCAGAGTGGGAAGGATGATAGGAATTAGGGGGAGACAGGGGGCCTGGGCGGGAGTCCTGGACCTCATGCTCCGCTGGGGCTGAGCCCATCACGTGGGTTGGATTGCCCTGACACATGGATAGCCCTGGGCGGTGTTTCACGGCCCCGCGCTGCAGCACGCTGCGCTGCGCTGCTGCATTGTTGCGGCGGTTGATATGAATTCGGCTCCACGCTAGCGTTGCGAGCTTCCGAGTCTGTTGATGTTTCCATAGAAATTGGAAACCCAATGCACCGATGCGCGCAACGCACCCTGTCTAAGCAAAATTTTACCATCGATGACCTCTAGTGACATGACCTCTGGCTATGACCCGATCCAAAATTGGCTGAAGTATTTTTTCTTCTTTTTGCTACTTTTGACGCTACTTCGAATACCACTTAAATGCCCAAAGCTGAGTTATAAGAATGATGCTCAATCCCCATTTCCCCTCCAACAGGGCGTGAGAGTCTAGGCATTCCTGTGGGGCACGGGCTAACAATGACTATCTCATAATCATTGTAGCCATGAACATCTACTGCCATTCTTTAACACCGGTTTCGCTGCGCTGAGCGGTGGCCGTCCCGTTTGTTGGATTCTACAGCTTGAGCTGGCTGGCGGAAAGCGTTACCGGCCGCTCGTCCACCGCCCGCGGGCCGGACCGAGCGGTCCCGCTGACCCTACCTGACCCGAGCTCGGCGCGATATGGGACAGGCAGACGGGGGTTCGGCTCAGCGAAGGCAGCGCCCACTGGTGCTGGGGACTTTTTTAATAGACCTACTGTACAGTCTGTCTTAAAAGTACCGCGCAAAGTGACAGTGGATCCATCAAGCCTGACCGAGTAAGGACTGCTAAATTTGAGTCACCGAAGCAATGGACATCCTTGTCCATTACCTATAGGTCAATTGGTTCGGTGACATTCAATTTATAGCAGGCCCTTCCTCGGTCAGGCTTGAAGGATCCACCGTCACTTTGCGCGGTACTTTTAAGACAGACTGTACAAGGCCATGTGGTATTCACTACCTATTCAAATTAGCCTTGTTATGCAAATACCTACAGAGGCAACGTGTACCAATCCAATTTCAATCGCCCTTTCTCTTCCACCCGTAGGTATTTAATTAATCGCATAGGGGATGTACCTACTCAGAAGGAGCCGGAGCCGCCGGAGCCGGACCATTTTACTCGGAGCCGGAGCCGGAGCCGGACCGCCTGAAATTTCCACGGCTCCGCATCCCTGGTTTATATGAAAAAAAAGTTTTAGGTAACAGATTTTGACTGAAGGGAGCCACGACATTACTTTTACCAGCAACGTGTTCCCCTCGTCGAGTCGCGTCGAATGAAATTCGGACTTCTAAGGTCATTTGGAAAATTTGACCTCGGTTCAGGGCATGGCCTGACCGGAAAGGGTCATGCTGCATATCAGTTGATCCGTATCGCCGAGTTGAACACATCTGACATGTTTTTACCGCTCTAGCACGTCTGTCGTCTCTTATATGAATTCAAAAGAAATAGTTAAAAAAAACTGCTGGTGACCCTTCATGACCTGAGATAACCTCAGGGTCACACAAAGGGGTAACGGGTGCAATATTCGGGTGTGTCATGTTTTCCAATAAACCGATGTTTGAGAGTGTTTATAGATAGCATGGGCGTCGAAAGCGGGGGGACGGGGGACCCCCCCCCCCCCCCGCCGGCAGTCGATGAATCCGGGGGGACGTCCTTTAAAAAAATCGGCCATAAAGGATTTCAAAAGTGACTATTTGCAACGGTCATTCAATAAGGAGTCATGTAAACAGAAATAAACCATTTTTAAAAGAATACCTACTGATGCTGGTCAGTTCGACGGAACAACTGAGCACTCAGACACTTCAGCTGCTCAGGTACAGCCCACCGCTAAAGTAATGTAGGGTTTTACCAATCTCAACGGTTGGCTTTGACTGGCGATTGTTTAATGCGGAGTGATCGAAAAGAAGATGTCAACAGCAAGTTGCAGCTGCAAGGGTGACGATACATATACCTAAGCTACATTCAAAGTTTCATTGTAGTCTGGCTAATCGTTCCTAAGCTTCACAAGCAGAACATAGTCATACCCATGACTGAAACCCCACATTACTTCTGCTGTGGACTGTACACCCACAGGGGCGCGGGAACTACTTTCCGACTGGGGGGGCACACCATAATAGAGATTAACCTAGGGTAGGTACCCCCAAATCTAGTTTTCTCACCGGTTTTAGGCCACTTATTTTTCACCCCTCGGCTTTTTCAACAAAAAAAGAAAACATTTGCAAAAAAAGTGTGGTATTCCGTCTCAAAGCTGTGGGGGCACCGCCCCCACGGCCCCAGAGTTGGGGGGGCAAGCTGCCCCCCTGCCCCCCCGGCTCCCGCGCCTATGGCTGATGAAACCATTATGTGTCTTCCAAACATTAACGGAAAGTTAAATATTAAGGTACTGATTAGCTCTGGACATCTTAGAGTTTTAAACTCTAGCCTTTTAGAGTTTTAAACTCGAGTTTTAAACTTCAGCCTTTGGTGGGTGTAACACCCACCAAAGCCTGAAGTTCGGTCCTCTGGGTGGGGTGACAGCTGCATAAGCCATACATTCGAATATTCACAATACTCAAGCAAGACCCCCAGTCCCCACTTCTAAACGTTCATCCTCCCGTGCTAGGCAAAACGACAGCCGAAGGGGCTCACCAGTTCATCATGACCTTAGAGTACCTGATGCTGGTGTGAGAGGTCAGAGGACCGCCACGGTCTGGGATTTTTTTTATTGGGTTAGGACTTTTCGGTCTGACGAGACCATTTCAGAGCCGGAAGGAGATGGGAATTAGGGGGAGCGCGAGGGGGGACATTGGTCTGGGCGAGCATCCTGATGAGTCGACGAGGCTGAGCCCGTCCAGAGGGCAGGCCAACCAGCACCCCAAGCACACACCAGTCACCGCACCCGGTTACGGTCGTGCTCTTATCGGGGGTTCCCGCATGGGATAAAGTTGCCCGTCCAGCCCGGAACAAGGAGTTGAGGCGTGGAGGAAAGGGATTTGACTGTCCTGAGGATAGAAATCACGGAACGGTGTGTGGTATGAGAGGGTCCAGGAGGTTTGAATACTCAGTGTGCGCCTATATTGGTCTGACCTCTTTACTGATACAACCACCGTCCACCAGTCACAACGGTCAACAGAACCTACAGCTCTTATCCCACCTGCCCACGATCGGCTAAAACGGCTTCATAAATTTCGACTAACCAGTTAAGAGCAATGAGCATGACTTCAAGCCAGAGAATGTCGACTCTGACTTCGGAGTCGAAGTACAAACGACTTCGGTGACTCCAGCTCCGACTCTGGCCAGAGCTGTCAAGTCAAGCTGACGAGCTGTCAAGCTTCGGCTCCGATCCCGCAGTCCTGCACTTGCACTACACAAAATTTCAAACTTCTAGGAAATAAGTTATACGGTTAAAGGACCACATTTTTTAGAGGGCTATTTGACTTTGTGACCAGACCTTAGTTAAGTGTTAAGGAGCGGACCTTAGTTAAGGAGCGGGTTGGATGCCATGCCACATTTCGAGTCGGGAGACGTCACTGCAGACTTCGAAACTCCAAAATGACTTTATTAAGCGGATTGATAAACTATGGATATCTATGGAGAAAATCCGGGAACAGCTCAAGCCAGTAGCGGCGGAACACCTTCAATTAAGGGGGGGGTGGGAGCTGCCGACTTTTGGTCCCATTCTTTCCATGCATCGCCCATAGGGCTCATGTTAAAATGCCAAAATCAAAAGGGGACACGGTGCCCCGGTGCCCTCCCCGTTCCGCCGCCTATGGCTCAAGCGGCCACAATAAGCGGCTGGATTTATTATTCGAGGATTTATTAAGCAGATTCCACTGTACAGCATTGAAAAATAAGTCCACTGCAGGCCTGCGTTGCTAATGGGTAGGTACATCGAATAGTGACTATTTGCTTAGTTTTGATATGGCCCGAGTTTTGATATGGCCGTGAGGAAAACAGTGGGTTCTAATACCGCCCGGTCGGTATTAGAACTGCCCTACCGGCCGATTACCTACTGACCGGCCGAATTTATACGGGCCGGCCTTACGGGCCGGGCAGCATTAATACGGGCCGAGTTTTCAAACGGACCGTAACGTTAAACATACCAAATGTTTAGTGTTCTACAAAAAGCAAGACTGTAGAGCTTTTGCGTGTAGATCTTTTGCGCTGATGTTGAAAACACTTTGGATTATGGGGCTGCGGATTCCGGCGAAGGGGGGGGGGGGGGGAGGCAGGGCATGTGCCATTGCAGACGTTGAAAATCCCAAGGTGTGCAAACTGCAAACACTAATTTTTGCACATCCACATTTCATTGCGGGCTCATGCGGGCTAATAAGGGCTCTCACAGGCGCTTGCTTGTCTCAGCCCGATGCTCGAGGGCCCCAGCCCGAGCCTGATGGCCCCGCACCGGAACTTTAAGTCCTAAACAGGTACAGTCACAGCAGAAGTAATGTGTGGTTTCAGTCATGGGTATGTTCTGGTTCTGAAGCCACGATTAGCCAGACTGCAACGAGACTTTAAATGTAGCTTACATGTATCTTCACCCTTGCAGCTACAACTTTGTCTATTGACGTCTTCTTTTCAATCAGTCCGCATTTAAAAATCGTCGGTCAAAGCCATCCGTTGAGATTGGTAAAAACACACATTACTTTAGCGGTGGGCTGTACGTGCGGGTGTTATCTTGCAGGTTATCTCAGGGCCCCATGGGCCAGTATCGAAAGGCTCTCGCCGGCTCGATACCTGGTGGGGGGGGGGCTATTTTTTGCCCCCCCCCCCCCTCCAGACTTTTCGATATATCTCCAGAACCGCTGCGCCGATCGTCACCAAACTTTCAGTACCCTCCCGGACATCAATTTTACACATTGTGACCAAAAATTTTTCCAAAGGCTATGATAGGTTGGCCGGAAATGACGTCAGAGTGACGTCATGTTCTGCCGTTTTCGACCCAAAAAAGGGTTTCGCGGGAAGAGCTGTCAGGCCTATAGCTTTGCAAATACAGCAAAATGATAAAGACATAAAAGCTGTAAAATGAACAGGACTACAAAACTGCTATCTCGGATTTTTGAAATTTTTGGATTTTGACCCCCAAAAATCAAAAAATAATTATTTTTGATAAAATTATCGAAAAATCCAAAAAGTTTTTTGAATTTCGCAAAAACCGGAACATATGTGATAGTCCTTACCGCCTTCCATCCACATACCAAATTTGAGATTGATACCTCTTTTTTTGGCGAAGTTATAGCGAAAAAACTGTTCAAAATTGATGACGTCAAATTTTCAAACTCAATTTTTAGCAATTCTAGACCCCGTAGCGCAAAATAAAGACCACCATTAGACTCCCCGTGACGAGCTGCATCGAATCAATACCCATTTTATGCAAAACTATCAACTTTAAAATTTGACCTTTTTTGGCCTGACCTTGACCTGACCTTGACCTGCACTCCACCAGAAAGTGACCTAAGCCGTACCTGATAGTCTTATAACCAACACCATTGAGTTGGAAATGAAAAATTGGCCATAAAACATGCATCACACAACCTTAGTAAAGTTGGGCTCATGTGACCTGACCCGTGACCCTTGGTGACCTGACCTGTGACCTGACCTGGTATTGTCAGTGACCTCTAATAGGAAGATATCTACTAGGCAACTGACGCCCTATCGCTGATTCTCGACAAAATGCGTTTTCCTCGGTGTTATTGTTGGGATATTGTGACCGCGGACCGGCCGTGTGGGGCCGTGGAACAGGATGGGTCGGCGGCCCGGCCGTCCGGCCGGCGAGTCGCCTGACCGCCGCGCGTTCACCGCGCATGCGCTCTGTGCCGTGGTTATATAAGGGCGCGACCGTGACCGGACTGGGTCACCGTTCCGTGCTTCTATCCTCAGGATACTGAAATCCTTCTCCTCCACGCCGCAACCCCCCTCCGGGCTGGACAGGCAACTTTATCTCATGCGGGCTGCTCCCTTGGAGCGGCACCGCTGCTCCCGAGGGAGCGCACCCCGTAGCCGGGTGCAGTGAGTGCCTTGGGGCTGGGTGGCCTGTCCTCTGGACGGGCTCAGCCCCGGCGACTCACTAGGGTGCCTGCCCAGACCAATGTCTCCCCCTAATTCCTATCATCCTCCCGGCTCTGAAATGGTCTTAATGGACCGAAAGGGCCTAACCCAACAAAACAAACAAACAAACAAAAACCGGACTGGGTCAGTCGGCGGGTCGCCGTGTCCGTGCTTGGTCTTCGGTCGCTGGAAGCACAATACACCGTGTCGTGGTATATGCAGCTTTACTTGGCCCTAACATATTTTGGCGCGGTCGGTAGGACCAATAACGTAAAAGGGCTGCATATGAGATTTTAAGAAAGAAGATTACTGTGAGAGTTCTGTGACGGCCTACGCAAGCTCACGGTGGAAAAGGTGGACGGAGCCGGTGAGTGGAGACTTTGGGTGATGAGAGGTTCTCTCCAGTAGAGTTCAGTATAACAAACTATGGATTTATCTACCATTTTCCTTTCAAGAGCCTCGAAATTTAGTGGAGAGTCGGGGGAAGTGTGGCAGAAATGGTTCCGCCGATTCGAAGCTCAGACGGCGAGCATGAAAGCCGGGGACCAGCTGGCGGCTATGGTGGGTCTTTTGGACGGAGTCGCACTGGACACATTCGCGTCACTCACCGAAGAGTCACGGAAGGACTACGGCAGGGTGGTTGAAGCACTGAAAAGTCGGTTCGGTCGGCAAATAAGCACGTTGCAGGCTCATGCCGAACTCAACCGAGTTTGCCAGTCACCTTCGGAGTCTGTTGAAGACTTCTCAGCCAGGATCAGAGAGCTGAGTGGGCTAGCCCAGCTGGCTCTGCCCAGCGAACACTGCGCTATGGAGGGGTTCCAGTGCGGCCGATTCATCTGTGGCCTCCGTGACACGCAATTGCAAGAGAGGTTAATCAGCCAAAACGTATCCACACTGACTGACGCGGTACGCGTTAGTAAAGAATTCGAGGAGACGAGGAAGACGATCAAGGCAGTGCGAAATCATGAGATCGACGTCATCGGGGCGGTCCGCCCGGTCGGGGGTGAAACAACCGCGGGTCAAGCAGAAAAGACTGTGACGGACAACAACCGGCTCACAGCCATCGAAGATCATATTCGCGGGCTACACGAGTCGATATCGGCCATCACAATGGCGCCGAAGACGACAACTGATGCGGGTAAGTCTCGCCGACTTCCCCGGTGCTACCGCTGCGAGCAGCCGGGTCATTTTCAGCGAGACTGCCCCGAGCGTAGCCGTGGTTCACCTACCGTCAGATGCTTCGGCTGTGGAGAATTGGGTCACCTCAAGCGACACTGCCCCATTTCATTGCCGTCGACAAGGGATGGGCGCGCGCTGCCGCTCTGCTTATGTTGCGGGCAGCAAGGCCACTGGATGGCGGGGTGCCAATACTTCCAGGGTGGCAGCACTGGCGGAGACCACTCCGAGACAAGAGCTGCTGATCCCCGGCGGGGCGCCGGTGCGCATCAGGAAAACTGAACCGGACTGGAGCCGTGGGACAGGTCCCAGTCCTCTCGAAAGCGTCCCCACTCACGGCGTCGGCCGTTCGGGTCGTCATTCACGGCGCTCCGACATGGGCGCTGGTGGACACTGGTGCCGACTTCACCATGATGCGAAGAGGATTTTATGAGGGGAACCCAGCACTCAGAGCAATCCGGCTCAGCCCGAGCGCGCGCAATGCTATCGGAGCGGGAGGTACCTCCCTCCAGGTAGTTGGTGAGTTGGAAAACCTCTCATTATGCATTGATGGAGTCAGCTTCCGATGCCCGGTAGTGACCGTGGCAGACGACCTCGTGTACGACGTGATACTAGGTCGCGACTTCACGTGCATGCATCGCACGGTCATCGACGACGACGCTGGCTCATTCAAGATTGGAACCATGAGCGTTCCCCTGCCGAGCCGGGAGCAGGTTCGACCAAGACGTGCGCGAGTGCGATTACTGTCGAACGTCGTCATTCCAGCACGGTCAGAGAGCGTGGTAGCCGGTAAGCTGGAGAGAGTGGACGGCGTGCAGAGTGATGAAATGGGTGCAGCCGGGATATTCGAGCCATCAACCGTAGCGGAGCGGGAGGGACTCCTGACTCCAAGGGCTCTGGTCGTTGCAGACGACGACGGGTGCGTCTCGATCATTTTGACAAATGTTGGGTCTGAAGAAGTCCGTGTTCTCAGAGGCAGTGACCTAGGGACATTTTATGATGCTACAAACGAGAAGCACTGCGAGTACAAGTTGTGCCTGGCTGCAGACGGAGGCGTTGAGGACAGTGATGATGATGACGTTGATGATGTGAGCTGCAGAACAGGAAGGCGTCAGAATACGACGGTGACAGAAGTACTTGATGTGGACGGATCGGACTTCTCAGCGGAAGGAAAGGAGAAGCTCAGAACCATTCTCAGCGAATATGCAGACATCTTCAGTCGGTATGCGGGTGATATCGGCAAGACAGCTTTGCTCGAACACCACATCGACACAGGGGAGGAGGCTCCCGTGAAGCAGAGACCACGGCGGGTACCAGTTAAACTCCGCGAGCAAGTCGAGATGCAGAAGACGCAGATGGTGAAAGATGGAATAATTGAAGAGAGTACAAGTCCTTGGTGCTCCCCAGTCGTCCTGGCCAGAAAGAAAGATGGAAGTTTCCGCTTCTGCGTCGATCTCCGCGCGATCAACAGCCGAACTCGCGGAAGTGCGCATCCTCTGCCGAGGGTCGACGAGGCGTTGGATACCCTTGCGGGGGCAACGTGGTACACGACGCTCGACATGGCGACCGGTTACTGGCAGGTCCCGCTGGCCACAGAGGACCGGGAAAAGACGGCGTTCTCCACGGGCAAAGGACTCCATCAGTTCAGGGTGATGGCCATGGGTCTCAAAAATGCTGGAGCCACATTCCAGCGACTCATGGAACTGGTGCTTGCAGGTCTGGACTCGAAACGCTGTTTAGTCTACCTTGATGACATCATCATATCAAGCAGATCCGAGGATGAGCACATCGCAACGCTCCGTGATGTCTTCAAGCGAGTGAGGTCGGCGAAGCTGAAGCTGAAACCAGAAAAGTGCCGCCTCGCAAAGCGCGAAGTTACGTTCCTCGGTCACCGGGTCGCAAAGGAGGGACTCCTACCGGACCCACATAACATCCAGAAGATACTCGACTGGGCTCCACCGAAGACGGAAGATGGCATGAAGAGCTTCCTCGGATTGTGCGGATATTACAGCCGTTTTGTCCCACAATACATGGATCTCACGAAGCCGCTGAGGGAAGCCAAGGTGGTGGGTGACCACCTGACGTGGACGCCGGAAGCTGAAGCAGCTTTTGAGAGTCTGAAGCAGGCGCTGACTGCACCTCCCTACGTTCCGTGGTACATTCGTCTTGTACACGGATGCATCCGACTCTGCAGTCGGTTCAGTGCTCGCGGAGCGGGTGGGTGACACGGAGAGAGTCATCGCCTACGACAGTAAGGTGCTGACAAAGCAACAGCGCAGATGGCCAACATATGATAAAGAACTCTGGGCCATCGTTCACGCCATCCGGCGATTCAACCAGTACACAGTTGGAGCAGAATTCGAAGTCGTGACCGATCACAAACCACTCACGGGTGTACCGGAGTCCATCAATGTGGAACGTGACGGGACGGGAAGACGTGGCCGGTGGGCCATCGAGCTGAGCTCTTACCAGTTCCGGGTGGTTGTCCGGCCGGGCCGTGATCACGGCAATGCTGATGCGATGTCCCGGCAGCGACCAGTCAACGGCAATATCTGGACGGGCAAGCGCAGCAAGTCTTGTCCCGCCGAAGCCGGTCAAGCACCCGTGCATACCGCAGCTACAAGAGCCCAAGAACCTGCTTCTGGTGAAGAGGAGGCATGTGTGGGGAAGACTCGAGGCGCAGCAGAACTTGACCAAGTCTGCGCACTGCCTACTGCGCCACCTAGTGCGAAGGATGACCAGGCGGGACGCCTAATCACTGAAGCACCAGGACAATCGGAGTTGCAGACGGCGCAACAAGAGGACAAGGTCCTCAGTGTCATGCGGAACGCCTGTCTGGGCAGTCGGGAACCACCGCCCGATCACCCTCTCGCCGAGTGGGAGCTACTGCGTGGGAGCTGGACGCAGCTCGAAGTGCGGGAGGGCGTTCTCGGCATGAGGACGAAGTGGGGCTTCCGGGCCCTGGTCCCCGATTCGATGCGATCAAGAATCATGACGCTCGCCCACGACCATCCGACGTCCGCACACTTGGGACGGAGTCGAACAACGGAAAGAGTGCGACAGCGCTTCCTCTGGCCCGGCATGTTCGCGGACATCCGTCGGTACTGCAGCACGTGTGACCTTTGCCAACGGCGCCATCGCCCTGCACCGAAGAAACGGGCTCCTCTGGTAACGGAGGTCACGAGTCAACCATTCCGCAGAATTGCGATTGACATCACTGAGATGCCGGTGTCGGAGAATGGCAACCGATATGCAGTAGTCATGATGGACTATTTTTCTAAATACGTCCGAGTGTACCCAGTCAGACGGCAGGATGCCGAAACCGTAACCACGGTGCTGTTGGATTGGGTTTACGACATGGGGGTGCCAGACAGGATTCACTCGGACCAAGGAGGCCAATTTGAGTCTGCATTGTTCCAGTGCATGTGCAAGCGACTGGGCATCCAGAAAACGCGTACAACGCCCTATCACCCTGAGAGTGATGGTATGGTAGAGCGTTTTATGAGAACACTCAAGGACATGGTCGCCAAATACGTTGACCCTCAAGGAGCGAACTGGGACGCTGACATCAAGGCGTACTGCATGGCTTACAACACCTCTGTGCACAGCGTCACCGGATATTCCCCGTTCTTTCTGCTGCACGGATTCCACCCGAAAACGCCACTCGATGCGGTCATCAACCCTCCGGATCGGGCGGTAAATATCCGGTGCTACCTTGAAGAGCGTCTAAAGGCCATTTCAGAGGCTTATCAGACGACTATCAGGAAAACCCGGGCCAGTGTTACGGAGGCTGCGACCCGATTCAACCAGCGCGCGAGCGGAAAAGGGTTCGAGGCTGGTGACCGGGTATGGATTCGGGATAATAGGGTCTCGGTCGGCGGGAAGCTGAAGCTGGGACTGTACTACAAAGGCCCGGGCACCATCATCGGCCGCCTCGGAGGAGAGAGAGGAGTAACGTACCTCGTCCGTGACGACAAGGGCAAGGAAAAGGCTCTGCACTTCAACCAGCTAAAGCCAGCTGTAGAACGGGAGCCCCACAAACAGGAAACGTCTGGAAGCACCCGGAGGGACGACGCATCGGACACAGCCACAGAAACGCGTCCCAGGAAGCAGACGGGGTCCGAGGAGACTGGACCGGATCCACTAGCGTTGTACTACCTCTGCCGGCGGGCCCGAGATCAGGTGGGGAATGGGGGTACATCTGTGCGGGGCGCGTATGTGACCAGGTCTGGCAGAGTGTCGCTCCCCCCAGATCGTTTTCAATCCTAGGCCTCGGATGCTCTCGATGTGCATCACCAGTGTCTGAATCAGTTTGTATTTCTGGTCGCGTTCCGGTCGCGTAGTGTGTCGCGTTTCTTTGTTACTTGATCAAGTGGAAACGTTTCTTTTATGGGGGGAGGAGTGTTGGGATATTGTGACCGCGGACCGGCCGTGTGGGGCCGTGGAACAGGATGGGTCGGCGGCCCGGCCGTCCGGCCGGCGAGTCGCCTGACCGCCGCGCGGTCACCGCGCATGCGCTCTGTGCCGTGGTTATATAAGGGCGCGACCGTGACCGGACTGGGTCAGTCGGCGGGTCGCCGTGTCCGTGCTTGGTCTTCGGTCGCTGGAAGCACAATACACCGTGTCGTGGTATATGCAGCTTTACTTGGCCCTAACATTATAGCGCATTCCCTAGAAGACCCGTGAACGGTGAAACATTTCATCTTTGACCTGACCTGTGACGTCATCGGTGACCCCGAGGTCAATGAAATTTGGTTTCCTTCGACAAATTTGACAGGCCTTTCGAACGCCGTTTGAATTTTGCGGATCCGTCCAGTAGTTTCGGAGATACGAGGGGGGCAAAAAATAGCCCCCACCAGGTCGCATTATAAACAGACCCCACCAGGGCGCGGGTTAAGGGCCCCAGCCCCCTTAGGTCTCTTGGGGCCGAAGTCTGAGGGCCCCGCACCGTTACCTAAAAGCCCAGTTATCCCAGCTGGCCCCGCCAGTTTCTAAGGGCCCTCGCCGGCTCTGGAGTGGTGAGGATGACCCGGATACCATTTACTGAAATGGATAGGTCATCTGAGGTCAAATATGGTAAAAAGTAGTTTTTCCACGATATAATGGTGCTTAAAACTAGTAAATAGTGTGGTACCAAACTGTCATGACATGTCGATCGCTAGGTGCAAAAAGACCTGCTTGGGTCAAGACAAGACCTGACTTTGACGTGGGTCGAATAGTGAAAGTGACCTACCGACTACCGAGGTCTATCAAATACATATTTCGAACCATCTCGACGGAAAAAGGATGGTACAAATTTTATGTCTAACGAGTTCAAAACGATTAAGCTAAAACGGTCGGAGCTTGGGCGGGGAAGCTACCCCGCCTGCCCCCCCCCCCCCCCATCCCCGTGGCGACGATAATGATTGAAGCCCAGAGGCTTTGCCTGTAACCGTACTAAGTTGAATTATCGGGCTGCAAATGTAGGTCCAGGTAATCGGTCGGCTGCCATTAACCCGCGCTGGGGGTGGGGAGGGGGACTCTACAGAGAACTCCCCTCGCTTTTCTGCAACATCTTCTAAACGACTGGGCGTATCCATGCACACGAAACTTGCAGTACCTTGAACCTTCGGCTCCATCACTTTGACACCTCGTGTTCCAATGAAAATGTATTCGCTTCTCATAGGTCAACCGGAAATAACGTCAGAGTGACGTCATGTTCGGCCAATTTCGATGCAAAACATTCAGCTATGGTAATCGCTCCCAAGAGCTTAGTTTCTTAACTAAATCATTTTTCTTAGATGAGAGAACTCAGAATACATACGGATCTGTAGGGTAAGGACTAAGGTGGGGCATTCCACGATAGATCGTACCAGGCCCGTCACCCTCATCTCTCAGATTTGAATGAAAATTGGTACTAGGGGTAATCATAGGCTCCAAAAACACCTGTCAAAATTTCAGACTTCTCAGATGAAAACTTTTTGAGCTACATTGCATAATAGTTTCTTAACTTCAGATTGTAAGGGTGAGTTTGATGAGCTATAACTCAAAAACGAGCTAAGCAAGCAACAAACGGTAAACAGCTTTGAACTAACGATGAATCAAAGATTAATACAACTTTTTTAAAATTGGAAAGAAAAGCTTAACATATTGAAAAAAATCGTAATATTTTTTTTTAAATTGTCTATAACGGCCCTTGGGACCAAATTTTTTGCCGTTTTTATTTCTTCAAAATAAAGTTCAGGTCATTTAAAATCGACATGCAAAAAATTGGAAAGGTGTTCTTTCTATAAGTTCCTCATTTTAATGCATACAAAATGGGTTTCCGGGGGGTCGGTACGACCCCAGCTCGCCGTTTCGCCTCTAATGGAGCTAGAACCTTGCGGAAAAAACGAGCATGTGCGCCGTTACAAGATGCATCGAATGATACCACATTTTAAGGTCTCGGGTTCATTGGTGACCCCTGAGGTCATTTCAAGTGACCCAAATTACGGGTCCTGTTTTTGGTAGATAACTTCGCAACAAATGGTCGCAGAGCTCCGATTTTAGCATCTTTGTGTCTGCCTAGCTCCGGCGCGTCGAATGGTATACTGTTTGTTCTGGTGAGGTCAGCTTAAGTCGCTGATCTCGGGTCAGCACACTGCCGTGTATTTGGCTCCGCTCTCCGACCGGGCGGCCCAGCCGGCAGCCAGCCCCCGGGCATCACGTGACCGCCCCGAGTCCGCGGCAAAGCCAACCAGCGCGGCGCTGGACAAACAGCGCCGCCACAGAGATGGTGAACAGTCGGGTCAGGCCACAAAGCTGGGTGAATGAGATCATATTGCACATCATTCGATTCGCAAGGTCTTCCCGAGTCCATTGGTAGCTTTCCCGTCTCTCTAGCTCAATTTAATCGAGAGTTATTGACGAAAAACTCTTATGACCCTAGTGACGTACGAGTGACGTCACGCAAGGTCAACAATGCAAACGTGAGGCAAAAATGCCTTAAATTGGACTTTCAGTAACCAGTGATGTCACCAGGCAGCTTTACCACGCCATTTGTAGGCTCTCTTCCCGAAATCACAATTCGGGACCATTACGGTGACGCAAAATAAGTACATTTATAGAAAGAACACCTTCCTAATTTCTTGCATACTACTTAATAATGATCCAAAAATGTTTTTAAGCAAATAAAAATTCAAAAAAATTTGGTCCCAAAGGCATAAAAATACAAATGAAAGGAAACTCGATGTGTTATATATCAAAAATAGTTTATATTTCAAAATTTTAAAAATGCATATTATTCTTTGTTTCAATGCAAGTTCAATGCCGTATAGCATTTGGCATTTGGATTATCCTTCTTAGAGTTACAGCCCGCCAAACTTGGCGCTGCAACGCAAGATCAAAAACATGTTATACATTATAACTCAAAAACTACTCATCGGATTAGCCTGAGATTGTCACAGGAGGATTCAGAGCCCCTGATTACCCCTTAGACCAATTATCATTAAAATCCGAGAGATGAGGGTGTCAAATTGGAAAAAAGTGGTACGATCTATCGTGGAATGCCCCAGGTGCCTAATTAGCGACCCCCTTAATTTGAACCGTCATTGCTCACGCTCTATGGGTGCCACTGTATTACTGGCTTGATCTTCGAAGAGATCGTACATTTTGCTATTAAAATCCATTCATTTTCTGCACCAATATCCACTAATTTATTTGCATTGAGCATTTTGGCAAACCATTGCAAAAACGTTTAGGTATAGGGAACTCGTCCCGATTAACGACCACGGTGAGGGTCGCTAATAAGTCTATGGGTTTTCCCATAATAAAAATGGCAAAAAAAATGCGACGCTTGCAAATTTGCAATATGGTTCCAAACAGGCAACTTATACGCAAAGCACTCAATCATTGGAACAGGAGCGTTTGTCCAACACCTTTATGAAGGTGAAAACTGATCACGTGATGCACCAAAGGCAAAAATAAGGCGAAAACCCATATATCGCGGGCTATCTCGCATGATATTCGAGGCCCGCCCTGGATTCGGCATCGGCACCCCTGCAGTCGGTGACGACAGTTGGTATCACCCGCCACACATCATTAACTTCAGCAACACCTCATTTTAACCCGCGCACCGACGGGGGTCTGCGCCAACTTAGTACCGACGGGGGGGGGGGGGGGCGGATGACCGCCCCCCCCCCTGAGATCTCGAGAACGAAGCAAGATAGCGACAAGCAGTAAACGGCATCGGATACGCACGGTCAAGATCTACAATTTTTACTAAGGTCATTTTCAGGTCAGGTCAAAGATGACGTCACAGGGGTCGAAAAAGTCAAAATGGCGGCGCTAAATATGGAGAGTTTTTTTTCTCGAATAACTTTCGAATTAGTCAAGATAGGAACAAACTGAGGGCATCATCGTGATCTTCTCGTCAATCCGCATCGAATGATATATATGTTGACCTCGAAAGGTCAAGGTCAAAGGTTGACCTCAGGTCACGTGACCTCGAGGTCATCATGTATATCATTCGATGCGTCTTGACGAGCTGAACACAATGAGACCATCCACGCGTCTGTATCTTGTTCCTGTACGGAGTTATTGGCCAAAAACCTTTGGTGACCTTTGATGACGTCACATGACCTCACAGCTGCCCAACAGCAAAACAGACCTCAAGGTAGTGAAGGTTGATCGTATATGAAGTCATGTATGGTATATGGGGCCATTCCGACCCGTTTTAGTGGTAAAAACAGGGAGTTGATTTTTCCCCCATTGACTTATAATGGGGAGGTCGCGAAATTGACCTGACCTTAGGTCACCGATATCAAAATTCCGAGATATACAAATTGTAGCTACTAATGACCTAATAACATCCTGCGACATTCAAAGGCCTCCGACATCTACTGTAGCTCTGGCACGGTGACAAAGTTGCAAAAAAGTGACTTGAGGTTGGGTCATTCAAAGTGACCTGGTGACCTGACCTTGAAAGGTAGGAGGTTCAAACTTGCACACCATGTGTAAAATTGATAAGGGAATAGTCATACCAAATTTCGCGGCGCTACGCGCCGCGGTTTTCCCGCTATTCGCGAAAAACCTCAGGGGGGGGGGGGCGGATATCCGCCCCCCCCGTCGGTGCGCGGGTTAATTTCTGTCTGTTTCCTTTCTTTCCCTTCTTGAGCTATTTGCGACCGTGTTGGGCGCAAATAGGAAATATGGGTTGCGACACATTTTTGACTACCATGCAGTGCACAGTAACAAAATTCACTACGGGAAAACGGCAATCAATTGGAAAAGGATTGTCGATTTAGAATAAAAAAGGTGCATTATCTTAATGTGCATCGCATCAGATAGGGTCCAAGACTCCAAATGCACACGTTTTGGATAAGAAACTGGCCATTTTTATCGCAACTCCCCTAAAACGTTCCACCAGAAGCACCAACAACCGGGAAAGAATTTAGTTTGATAACCAAAGTATGGCAGACCTTTTGACATTGTTTTTACCCCGATTTATCTTCCCAGCTTTTCTGTAGGGAGGTAGGTCGCAAATAGGAAAGGGTCGCTAATTAGGCACCTTACCCTACAGTGGGGGAAGCCGGGGGAAGCCCGGCATAATAAGCTCTTTTTTATTTTTATGACATACCTTGCGTGATGTATAAAATGTTGATACCCTGTTAGCTTGATAAGTTAACTGGCCGTGTTGTCCCAAACACGGTTGCCTGGCCGTGTTGTTTATGTTTTTTTTAGATTTCACCTCTGTCGATCGTCCCCCCCCCCCCCCCAGTCAAAAATCCGTGGCGACGCCCCTGCCTGCAGCCTCAACGAATAACTTCTAGTAAAGTTATCCATCAAACCAAATACCATCGACCTCCTAAGTCCTAACCTTTCGGTAATGCCACCAGGCGCCAACAGCTAACAGCTCTGTCCGCAATTCATTGCTTTGTTAAGTGCATCTGTACCGGCCGAGCAACGAGTTGCCACGCGGCGCGCAGCCGGCGCCAAGTGCAGCTGCACCTAGCCACCTAGCGAGCGAAGAGCTAGCACGCGGCGCGCCGATTTGGCGCGCTTTTGGTTCCCGCGCTTTCCTGCTATTTGGCGGGAGACAGAGTGGCGGCGGCGGCGGCGGCGGCGGCGGCGGGAGCCAAGGGCGGCGCGACCGTGGGGGCAGTGGGGGCAGACTGCCCCCACTGGCAGGAGGCCGTGGGGGCAAGACTATGTTTTTGCCCCCACAAAATTTGGCTGATGTTGAAAAGGGAACAGAAGAGCAGTGCAACATTCATGATAAGCGGTTATAGTACGCCTGTTTTTGACGGTCCCCGTATCAAGTGCATCAGCAAAACGTTCGTTCTCGGACCGTCTGTCGCATATCTCCTATTCCCACTCATTCTCCTACTCATGTTCATTCACCGTGATTGACTCCCGACAAATCATCGCCGTCACTTGCTGACTGTGCGTCCAGTTAGCGATGGACATTGGCTACAGACTGGTAGGCCTCAATCACCCTTAATCGTCGAGAATGGTCACGTGCTGACTAAATACTAAGACGTACCCGTATCGGAGACCTCTATGTTGCGGCGTTAGCCGTCTCTGTAGGAAGCGGGCTCTCTAGCAAAAGCTATTTTGTCTACAGAAATTAGTTACTGTGGAGCATATTGCTACCAGCCATGGCAACCGCGTAAGCTCAGTTACGAACCAATTTCAGCGTGCCTTTAAGCAAGAGAGCCTATAAACGTAAAATTTAGGTGAAAACGAACTTATGGGACACCCTGTAGATATCCACACCAATCTCACGTGCTTTTAAGCATTTTTGGGATGTTTCGGTTGGTTTCAGGTTCAGTCCGAGCTCAGTCTGGGTTTCGGTGGTTTTGCCCGGTGTGTGCCCTCAGTTCCGTTCATTCAATGCTGGCCCAAGGCAACGCAAGAGCGCTGCCGGCATCTAGTAATTAAGACATGTTTTCCCATCCTGAGGCTCTTAAATGAATGCTTAGAGCAAAATGGATGCCAGAATCGTGATCAGCGGCTACGAAATCATCACAAAGGACTTTTCATGTGTCAAAGTCAACCAAAGGTCATTCGAGGCAGGGGCCCGGGAACGATTTTGAAGTTGGGGGGCGAGCCTAAAATACCTGACATGATGCATATGAAACAGTGGCATAGCTAGGGGTCTAGGGGGACACGTACCCCCCCCCCCCCATCGGGTTCAAAGGGACCCTCGGGTCCGAGGGGCCCTGCGGCGCCATTTGACCGCTGAAGGTTAACGATGGCCATATTACTACTCAGAAGGGCCCATGGAGCTCGTTAGATTACCTCATGGGCCCTAAATAACCACACTAAGATCTCCATAAGGGTCCCACACCGGCTTCTGAGGGCCTCTTGCGGCTTTTAAGGGCACCTCGGTGGTCTCCAAAGGCCCGTTACTGGCCTCTGAGAGGTCTTACTGGCTTATGAGAGGCCAGTCCTAGGGGCATTTCCCGCCTGTGATGGTCCCACACTTATTTTTCTGAGGGCCCCATAACGGCAACTGTGGGACCCTCGTCGGCGCCTATGAGGGCCCACACCGGTGTCTCTGAGGGTTTCACACCCTCAACTCTGAGTGCCTACATGACCATTGCCTATTAAAGCCCTATATCGGCGGTTCTGAGGACCCAACCAACACCTGCGCATCTAAAGGCCACCCACTGGTGACTTTTGAGGGCCCCACACCGGTGACTCTGAGGGCCCCACCGGCGTCTGACAGTACCATGCTGGTCTCTAAGGACCCCACAGGACTTCTTCTGCCGGCCTAAGGACCCCTTGCTGGTCACTGATACCCCCTGCCGGCTTGTAGAGAGTTCGCGTCAGCAGCTCTAAAGGCTCCACACCCGTCTGTAACGGCTCCACACCAGAGTCTATGAGGGCCCACATCAACGCCTGTAAGGACCCTCATCGGCGCCTCTGAGAGAATCTATATACTGCACCTCTGAGCGCCCACACCGGCACCTGCATGACAGCCCCACACCGGTGCCTCTAAAGGCCCCTTACCGGCGGCTCTGAGGGCCCTAGGCCGGTGATTCTGAGGGTGCTACCGAAAACCGAAGGCACCACACAAGCCCTTGGTGTCGCTGAGCTTTAATCCCATACCGGTCCTCCGAGGGCGCCACGTCAGTGCGCTCATTGCCCCACGCCCCTCCCTCACACCCGGAACTAGGTTATAACTAGTCTATAGCAATAATTTTACCACCGCTGTACGTTAGGTATGTATTTAATCTCAAAGTTGACTCAAAATGGTCCAGTATAAAATCTGGCCTACCAAACTTATGGCCAAGGTCATGCCCAAATCAAAGCGGGATGACAACAGCAGATGTTGTTAAATCGATACTGTATCAGCAGAAACCATTCAGATGGCAAGGAACATGCCGTGTGTTGATGTTTAGATGTATGAAGGAAACGAGAAGGAAAGGAGTCCGGAAAAGGGAGGAAATATCTTTTCTCGCTGCCTCAATGTTGAGGGGGCGCCGCCCCCTCGGCTCCCAAGCTGGGGGGGGGGGGGCAAGCGCCCCCGCTGCCCCCCCCCCCTGTTCCCGGATCTATAAATTTCGAGGTCACATGAGAACCATAATAATTTTGAATGGCAACATCTAGGGGCAAGGTGCTCATGGATTTTGCAGATTGGCGTATCAGACAACAGTCGGGTCACCTCAAGCTTGCCCCCACTGGCAAAAATTCGTGGCGCCGCCACTGGCGGGAGCACAGAGCAGCCACCGGCAGTCGGCTCTGGTTGTTAATAAATATAAGCGGGATCCATTGTATACACGGGTGGAGAATGTTTGAAAAAGTTACCCCGGCCGGCGACCGAAAGTCAGAAAGACGACGATGCTCAAATATTTGTCAACGGTTATCAACAAACCCCTATTCTGTGGCATAGAATAATGGATGTCTGCCGTTTGTACGTTTTTAGGGAGAACTGCTGCACGCAGGTGCGGAAGATTTCGTAATTGTAACAACAATTTTGCAACACGCCTTAAATTTCGGACGCATGTCACCTAGTGCTAGGTCAGGTCATCAGGTCATATTTGCTGGATGATCGTGCTAAAAATGCCATCATGCCCTTTGCAAAGCTTATTCCGTGGAAGTTGCAACCTTCCCACACAAAACAAAATGTCAAATTTGACCGTTTTGACCCTCTTATTGATTTGAGCTCGCACCTGAAATATTATTCGTGACCAAGCCTTAAACGAGTAATCGAATGTTTTGTTTGCAGTGTTTAAGCTCCGTTATGTTCATGACCTGTGAGAAAAGTTGTCGGAGAACGCTAAAATCAGAGAAATTTGGCTTTTGAATTGATGATCTATGGTGATTTTATTATTGAGCTTGCCTAAAACACATAGGCGTAGGAACGTTTTCGAAAGTGGGGGGGCCAGGGTCCCAGAGGTCCAAAACCTAACCTACCCCCAAAATCCAATTTCTCCTCGGATTTCGGCCACTTTGTTTTCGCAAACATGTTCAGAGGTAAAAAAAAAAATCGAGGCAAAAACAAAACCAAAATTGGTTAAAATTTCAGGGAGACTCCCGTCCATAAACTCAAACTGATGGGCGCGTTCCCCTGTCCTCTGCAGCCGTTGGCACCCATGCAAATTCCAGAGGCATCCAGCAACTTTTTCATTACGAGCAAGCGTGAAACGTGCAAAGCGAGTCTTTTCAATATACCTATAAAATCAGCATGGACGGCCCAGCTAGGCTCAGCCAGGCCTATAACGTTTTTAAGAGGTTTTATCTCAGCGACCACTGCAACTGGACAGATTGACTAAATCAGAGGCCAGTGTGGGACTTTTAGAGGCCGGTCTGGGCCCTCAGAGGCCAGTTTAACCCTCGACGGCTCGGACCTATAGGTTTTCTACATACGCGCCGGCCGAGGGGGCGGGAGGCGGGTACGCTCCAGGTGGAGCTAGCGCGTCGCGGAAAATAACGAGCGTGTGCGCTGTTACAAGACGCAGAGATCGATACCCGATTTTAAGTTCCTGGGTCAACCGGTGATCTCTGAGGTCAGGTCAAGTGCCTCAAGGCACGTTTCCGTTTTTTGGTGAATAACTTCGCAAAAAAACGGCCGCAGAGCCGCGATTTTGCCGGCATCGTGTTCACCTCTCTCAGGCGCGTCGAATGATATACTTTTCGTTTGTTTGGGTGAGGTAAACTTAGGGAGTTGACCTCCCTCAAGTTAACCTCACCGTTAGTCACGGTCAGGTCAGCGCCCCCAGGTCACGAAATTGGTCGAAGGAGGTCATGTCGCATATCATTCGATTCGGCTGTCTTCCTGAGTCCATTGGTGGCGTTCCCGACTCGCTAGCTCAATTTGATCGGTAGTTATTGACGAAAAACTAATATGGCCCTTATAACTTCATAAATGACGTCGCGCAAGGTCAACATTGCAAAAGTGACGCATCGAACCTTGCAAGGAGTGCATGAAATCACGCTTCGGTGTGCTTGAGATCGTTGGAGATCGTTCCCGGCGCCAGAAAGTTTTCAGTTTATCCCCATTGACTTATACCTAATGGTGAGGTCACGAAAATGACCTGACCTCATATAACCTTTAGGAAAAATCCGAGATGTACAAGTTGTGAGACTCCTAATGTATACTAGGTCCTCCAAGGTTCATTTCCCTGTGAAATCTCCTCTGGCAGTGAGGGCGTTGCGAAGTTGCGACATCTGAAGACCGTGCAGAGGTTCACTTATGACCTCATGGGTCAGTGACCTGATCTGACCCGAAAATGCGGTTGGTGTCAAAAGATCCGGCTTGATTCAAAGGTCAGGTATGCCAAGCTTCAGCTCTCTATCGCCGGCGTGTTCGGAGCTATCGCGAAAAAAAAAACCTATGGAGGGGCGGCACCCCTCCCCCTTCGGCCGGCGAGGTTTAAGGCCCTCAGAGAACAGTACAGGGCCTGCAAAGGGCAGGATGAGACTTTTAGATGCCGACTTGGACCATCAGAGGCTAACGTGGGTCCTTACAGGCCAGCATGTGCCCTCAGAGGTCAGTGTGGGACCCTAAAATGCCGGCATAGGCCGGTGTTGGACTTCAGAGGCCAGCAGAAGGCCCTCAAAAACCAAAATCGGCCTCAGAGGCCAGTATTGGGTCTTCAGAATCCAGTGTAAGGCCCTCAGAGGCTAATGTGGGTCCTTACAGGCCAGCATGGGCCGTTAGAGGTCAGTGTGGGGCCCTAAAAGACCGGCTGGGCCGGCGTTTGACCCCTAAGGCCAAGATGGACCCTCAGAGGCCGATGCGGACCCTTAGAGGCCGGCATCGGGTCTTCATAATTCAGTGCAGGGCCCTCAGAGGCACCTAAAGGTTAGTCTTGGGACCCCAGAGACAGAAATGAGGCCACCAGAGGCCGGTGTGAGGCCCTCAGACGCCGGCTGGGCCCTTGAGGCCGGTTTAGGGGCCCTCAAAATGTGGTCAAAGAGGTCAATGTGGGTTATCAGCGGTCATTGTGGGCGCTTGACCGCCACTGAAGGGCCCTCCGAGATCAGTGTAGGACCCTCAAAGACATGGTTTGGGAATTGGGAGCTGTTAATAGCTAGCGTGGGATTCTTGAGCCTCGTGACAATCGAATAAGGGCCAGAGCCCCATACGCCCATGGGGGCCCATTGGTTGTTTGGGAGGGTCAAATGATATGATGACCCCCTGATTAGCCTTTGGAGGGGGGAAGGACATGGCCCTGATCCCCCCTCTGCGACCGCCACTGCACTGAAAGTGGAAGGGGGAGGGGCAGATTGCTGGCCCCCAGCCTGTTTAAACCGAGCCGGGGGCACGGTCACCCTGGCCCCCAGCTAGTACGCCTTTAACGAACTATGCCGACCCCAAGCAGATCCGGTCAAGCGTTGGTCGTTTGTATACGCATTCTCCTGCAGTGCTTGTCTTAGGCCCTTTCACACGTAGCAACTTTTCAGTCGCCGGCGACAGCAGCAGTCGCCGGCGACCGCCAGCGACCGCCAGCCAACGATCGTGTGTGACGTAGGTATGACGTAAGCAAGTCGGTGGCGATCGCCGGGCCACGGCCGGGCAATCGCCAGCAACTGGTGACGTCAGATCCGCGTCACAGGCCAGTCGCCGGCGACTCTTCTCGAGCAGCGGACGCCGCCATGACAGTTTTGTCCTTGGTGAGTGGTTTAGGTGATTTGTGATGCATTTTTGGTTGGTGTGGCTACCTTAAATTTGTTGCACAGTAGCATAGGGATTATTATCTTGTAGTTTGCCTGTCGTGAAGCTGTTGTGACTTGAATTTAAGCTTGATTCGACAATATTGGAGGGTTTATGTCATTTGTGGCGCACTTGCCCATGATCACCCATGATTTTTATTTGTGATAAATATGCATTTTTTCATCAAAATTGAATATTTTAATGACATTGAAATTGACACTAGTTTCATAAGGTAATGAAAACTTGCTTGTTGTGTCACAAGAACATTGTTTACATTCAGTATCAGTGCCCTTGAGGACAAAGTGCCTACCTATCAGTCAGCTATTTGCCTACCTATTCGTGCGACACAAGGAAATATTTGATAGCAACAAAATATTATATTGCTGCTCATTAATTAGCATGATCAAAATCAAACAGGTAGCTTTGCAATTTTGTTATTGTTTCTGCTGGAGTTTTCCTTGGTACCATGGATAAACAACCCAGGCCAAACTTAATCCGCATTGGGTTCGCATGTGTGTGCGTGCTCACATGGCAAATGATAATCCATGGCTTATTAGTACATAAATAATTGCATTATGCACAGTAGGTGGTAGGTATGTCATGTATTTTGGCAAGGTATTAGGTGGTATGTATTTTGGCCCTGGAGCTGTTTCCTATTCATTGCAGCAATGCTGCCGGCATGGCTTATGTGTACCATGCGCACACAAGCTCCACCAATGTAAAAATGTCATTTTCACACAAAACTCATAATTGGAGGAAGGTAGAGCAGACCAAGAATAAGCGGGCATTTGCTGCAGTGTGGAAAAAGTCACTAGAGGCTTGATACTTTTTTACATGCAGCAGCCGAGATGTCCACAGAGGCATGCCTGAGGATGTCCACAGAGGTGGATCCAGGCAATAGTTTTTACAATCTTCTCCCCTTGTGCCCGCTGTGTGTTGTGCTGACTGCTTGTCCCCCTTCTGGTGGTGCCTAGACTTGCCTCTGCATATCTCCCTGCAGGCTGCTGCATAATGTCTAAAAAAACCCTCAAGCCTCTAGTGACTTTAATCACTCCAGTCTCTACAGCATATGGCCACTCATGCTACAGCTGCCTTAATAATACCAAAATTAGTAACAATGGTCTCATAACCATATTCAGTAGGAATTGAATTACCTAGAAAATTATATTAAAAAATACAATTGCTTTCAAAAAGAATGAGCACTGCTAAAATGCTATTATTTCAAATAATGCTAGGTTTCTGAACCACAAATTCCAATTCTGTGTCACTGAATACTGATTGCCAATTGTACAAGACAAAAAGCATCAACAATGCTACATCAAGGATAATGATGCTAAGATAGTTCTCATTTTAGCCTGAAGTGTAAAAACCAAACCTAACCTGATTTGGGTATTTGGGTAAACCAAGCCTAACCTGATTTGGGTATTTGGGTAGTTTTTATGATGCTAAGCAATAGCCTATTCCAGGCTTCCTAATTTGCAGAGCTTTTGGTTAAAAAATGATTTTTAAAAATGTATTTGAGGTATGTTCTGACATGTCCGCCCTCTGTGCCTGGCAGACAAGTCACAGCGTTACCTGATGAGTCAAGAGGTTCTGTACCTGATGTACCTGATCAAGAGTACCTGATGATTCTGCAACACCACCTGATGGCCAACTCGACGGCATTGCTGACCCGAAAAGGAGTCTAGCAGCTGAATGTTCAACTTCTGCCACTGCACTGTTGACTCTGCCTAGAGACAGCATCTGCACCACGGCCCACAGACGATCTTCCGTGGGACGGTGTGCTGCGCACCAGTCACCACACTGACGGCGTTCACCTGTGTGCTGCACAACTTTCTGTGAGGTCAGGAGATCGACACTGACGGCCCCGGACGGTGTGCTCTGATTGCGCCGAGTGTGCTCCCTCGTGTCCGGGCCTTGATGCCAATACCGCACGCGAGGCGGCGCGCGTCCGCCAAGCCCTCACATACTGCGTCCAAGGTGCAGGTGGTGTTCGGTGACAGTGTGCAGCTTCTGCCGGCCCCGTGGACGGCACCGCGTGTGACCATGGCATGTGCAGTCGATTTTCTGACATAAGTGCAGTGAATTCATTTGTCATTTTGCTTCTGAATGCTGTCGCCGCTCGGTAGGGTCGATTCTGCCAGAGTAAAGAGGTCGCCACGATCGGGGGCAAGGAGCAAGGCACTCAGCAATCAGCTGCCGGGAGGTGGCGGCGGCGGCGGCGGCTGACGACTCGGGCCTCGAAAATCCTGTCGTGTGCGTTGCTGGCTATTATGCGTTGTTGGTGTGCGCTGTTTTGCAAGGCCTTTGGAGCGGCATGTCGAGTTTTGAGTTTTGGACGAAGGAGCCTTGGTGTTTTGTTGGTCTATTTTCGATAAAAACGGTCATGAAGAGTGAGCTGTGTCCAGGCTGATTTTAAGATTTCTGTCACAGTATTGTCACCTTTGACCTTTGACCTAGGCTTGTGTCTTCTTGGGTATCGGCATATTGTGCCACCGTCCTTGCCCCGTGTCCGCGCGTGCTGCATTTTTATGTGGTTGCGCGTATGGTGTCATATACTGTCACCTCGCCATGTTTAGTGATATCCACTGTGTGGAAAAATGCATTTTGTTATAAGGGGGGGGGGGGGTACACTTGTGTTCCCCAATCCAGCGCTTTAGATAATACAGCATCTGTTTTTGACATAATGAAAGCCTGTGTTTTATGTGGGTGGTAGGCTTCGCCGTTCCTCAGGTCCGTTTCTGGCATTTGAATTTCTGCTACATTTCTAGAATGCCTTTTTTCTGTTTTTCACATACAAAGCACGGTTCAAATGTGTGACCACAAATCACTGTGATTGTCCCATGCTTACCACCAACCATTCCTTCAATGCTAATGTCGTTACAGCGAAGTTATTCATTTATTGAGAACAGGGTTGTAGTTGAATAAACAAGACAGGTGAGCAAAATCTGCAGCACTCGTAATCTTGGCTGATGCGTTAGGAAAAATGGAGGAACTGCAAGTACACATCACTTTTCAGTTTTATGCTTGAGTGCATTGAATTCCAATGTAGAAGAATCGCAGTTTGATTGTATTTTCATTGATATTATGTATTGTTTCAATAATAGATCTAATAAATATTATTCCAATATTACCTAGACGGTAGTTATCATCCTGCAAAACACGTCCAAATATTTAGTACCTTGAATAATGCAGTAAAATAAGCTGCGCCGCTGCATGTATCAGCAGCGCAATATCTGGTGCCAACTCAAGGTCAAGCGGGTCACGTGACAGTTGAGCGGCGGCTGGCTAGAACAGTCGCCGGCGACTTCAAAATGTTGGAAAAATTGAACTTTCTCGGCAACGCCGACAACTCTTCAATGATTGGCTGACACGACTGCTACGTCACACCCCGGCGACTGGTCAGCTGATATCGACAACTGCGGAGTTGCCGGCGACTGACCCCGGTCGCTGGCGATCGCCGGCGACTGACCCGGTCGCTGGCGATCGCCGGCGACAGTTGCCGTCGCCGGCGACCGGAAAAGTTGCTACGTGTGAAAGGGCCATTATACCTTTTCAGTGCTCGCTGTCCCGCGCCTCGTATTCAACCTATATACCAGTTGAATACCAAGGCCTATATACGGCCTTGGTATTCAACAAAATGCTGTCACCAGGACTCACAGTCTTGTCTCTGATATGGTTTCCTTCATTGAGTGAGGGAAATTGCGGTCAATAACGCTGTAGAAACACAAGGGAATCTTCAAAGGGCAAGCTGAATAGTTGTCAAGTTACCGGGTGGTAGGTACAGACAGACACTTAAGTCAGCAAAAAGTGGGGGGGCCAGTTAACATTGCTGGCCCCCCCACCTCCGAAAGTGGGGGGGCCATGGCCCCCCCGGCCCCCCCTGTTCCTACGCCTATGCTAAAACATGACCAGATTTCTCTGATCACGTTTGTCGCTCTTTCAAACGTCGTTCCGCTTCTCGCCTCGTAGCCCAGTAGCCGAGTTAGAAGGAGCGTGAAAAGCCCACCTCTCGACTCAACGTGTTACGATAAGGCCACCACCCTGGCGCGGCTTAAGTTGGGGGAGCCTTGAGCTCCAGCAGCTCGTCCTTCTATCTTACTGATATTACCCTCGTCCTGTCTTGTGATGTTATTACAGTGCCATCTTACGATAACGGCCCTCAAAATATGCTTTACTTCTGTTTGATGAAACATGTCGGGCTCCGCGATGAAAAGACATAGAAACATAGAAGCTCCAAAATGAAAATAAAGTTAATTTTCAAGAACTTTTCAAGGTAGGTAGATAAGAATAATGAGAGACGCTTTTATAGATGGCAGTTTTTTCGTATGGAGACAGCTTTTAGGATTTACAAAAGTGGAAAAAGTTACCCCGGCCGCGCCGGGGTCGGCTGAAAGTTACCCCGGCCACGGCCGGGGTGGCCGGGGCAGGTTCTCCACCCATGATTGTATAATACCTAGTGGCGTCATATTACCTAGTGACGTCACATCGTGAAGATGTGCCGCTAAACACGACGCATTCGCCACCTGTCAAGCGAGCCTAAAACTAATAGTTTATAACAAATATGCCAGGTGGTGCTACTGAGTCTCTTGAGTGGATCCATCTTTTCTGTATTGTTTTGGATGATACGATTCTGGATGTTGCATGCTTGGATGTTTCTCTCTTGGATGAACCGTCTTTGGATGATACGATTCTCAGATATTCTCGTGCTGCCATTTTGGATGATACGGTTTTGGATTCTGCATCCTTGGATGTTTCGCTCTTGGATGCTCTGAATGCTCCCAAAAGGGCCGATTTTGGATGTTATTTGGAGGTTTTGATCACTAGATGCTGCGGTTTTGGTTGTTGCGTATTTTGGATGCTGCGCTCTTGGATGCTTTAATAGTCCCCCGATGCGAAGCCCAATGCAATTATTTTCTTTCCTTGACGTCATTAGGTGATCAGCTGCCAAAACGAAATCAACTATTAGACATTAGTAAAACCTTGCGTCGTGCTTTTTTACGAAAACGACGCACGGTGTTTTATGTTGATAGACGCCGACGTGTTTGGGGAGCATTCCGGTCTAGGGGTAAGATACTTGCCTCTAGATTCGGCCATCCGGGTTCGATTCCCGGGCAATGCACGTGGCATTGCCGCTACCTGACCGCTTGGAACAGCGTGAGAGTTCCGGTTAGCACCTTGGTCCACTGGATGTGGTGCTTAACCCAAAACCAACCAACCAACCAACGCCGACGTGGAATGCTGAAAGGTGGTAATATTTACAGTGTAAATATTGATATGTTATGACTTATGAGTTATGATGCATTATTTTTAAGACAGGTATTTGTGTTTGGTTGTCCAGTTCAGTTAAGTTCAGTAGAATCCGCTTAATAAATCCACGTACTCCTCTTAGTTTCGAGCTACTTGGGAGTCTCGAAGTCCGCACTGCGGACTCCGCACTCCGCAGTGTCACTGACACCTCCCCATTCGATATTGAAATGCAAATGTGGCATCCAGCCCACTCCAAAAGAATGGCACTGGAGCAAAGCACTGTTGAGATAAAATAATCTATGGTAAAAGCAACAATTCAAGATGCATAAATGATAAAAGGGTCCGCTAACAAATAAATCACATTGAATCGACATGGCCACAGGCTATGAGTTGTCTGTGTACTGTCGCAAAGTTTGTTGCTACATTTTTCAAAAAATGTTCTGTAAGTAAAAAATAAATTTTTTGCCTAAACTTACTTCACCAAACCACTTTTCCGCTGACACTGTCTAGTGTCTGAAGAGTTCAAAACAGTATCAGTGCCGACTGTCACCATGGGCTCAGATCATTCATGGCAGATACACAGACAACTACATAGATGAACAGACACAAAGAGCCAGGACTTAGCTAAAAGGTAATCGGTTAAGCTCATACTGACATGTATGGCAAAAGTCAATTTATTCAAAATAAATTATATTAGGACCAATTGGTCACACATTGATTGGTCACACATTGGTTGAAAAAATTGGTCCTAATATAAACTATTTTGAATAATTGACTTGCCATAAAAGGTAATTACAGACCTGTGGCTTATACTCCTTCACAGTACCAGGTACCTACTTACTACTTAACCTGCGAAACTCAAAACTGAGGAGCAAAATTTGGCATGAGTATTCCCCTAATCCCCATCAATTGTACACATTGTTTGCACGTTTGAACCTCCTACCTTTCAAGCTGAAGTCACTAGGTCACTTTGAATGACCTGACCTCAAATCACTTTTTCGCAAGTTTGTCACCATGTCAGAGTTACAGTAGATGACAGAGTCCTTTGAAAGTTGCAGGATATAATGAGGTCATTGGTAGCTACAATTTGTATCTCAGAATTTTTATATCAATGACCTAAGGTCAAATCAATTTCTTGACCTCCCCATTGTAAGTCAATCAACTGCCTGATTTTTTCACAACGCATCAGAATGGACTAATATACCATGAATGACTTCATATACGATTAACTTTGACTACCTTGATGCTCTTTTTGCTCTTGAGCAACTGTAAGGTCATGAGACGTTATCAAAGGTCACCAAATGTTTTTTTGCTAATAACTTCTTACAGGAACGAGATACAGCCGCGCTGATGGTCTCATTGTGTTCAGCTCGTCAAGGCGCATAAAATGATATGCATAATGACCTTGAGGTCATGTAATCTGAGGTCAACCTTTGACCTTGACCTTTCGAGGCTTATGTCTCGATGCGGATCGACGAAAGGATCACGATGGTGCTATTAGTCTGTTCCTAGCTTGGCTACTTCGAAAGTTATTAAAAATAACTTCATATCTAGCACAGCTATTTTGACTTTCTTTACCCCTGTGACGTCATTGTTGACCTGACTGGAGTAAAAATTGTAGACCTTGTCCGTGTGTACCCCACGCCGTTTACGACTTTTCGCTAACTTGCTCTGTTCTCGAGATCTCAGGGGGGATGATATCCCCCCCGTCGGTTCTAAGTTGGCGCGGACCCCGTCGGTGCGCGAGTTAATACTTTGTGTGTAACTCATCTGGTAACTCATCATTGGGAACTTGCTTATCACCCCAATGCATAAAGAGGGGTAGGATAAGTTGTGTCAAAAAGAGATGTGCCTATTGTCTGTGTCATCCCTTTCAAAATCATTT
This sequence comes from Amphibalanus amphitrite, assembly GCF_019059575.1. Classification (NCBI taxonomy): domain Eukaryota; kingdom Metazoa; phylum Arthropoda; class Thecostraca; order Balanomorpha; family Balanidae; genus Amphibalanus; species Amphibalanus amphitrite. The sequence goes on from NW_024882021.1 coordinate 253,620, forward strand.
GAAGGTAATTTGCTTTCTAATATTCTTTTATCCGCCACTTTCTGTGCCTTTCAGAGATAACCTGATCTGCCATGGCCAGATCTCAGTGCCCCACCATCAACACTGTGCAACTGACGAGGTTTGTTTTGCAGCCTTGCCACTATGCCGGTGAAGTCGGAGGCGCGGTCGCGCTGCTTCTTCGACTTGGAGGTGGACGGCGTACCGCTGGGCCGAGTGGTGTTCGAGCTGTTCAGCGATGTGTGCCCTCGGACGGCGGAGAATTTCCGCGCCCTCTGCACCGGGGAGAGGGGCCTGGGGGAGCGCACTCAGAAGCCGCTGCACTACCAGGGCGTCAAGCTGCACCGCATCGTGCGCGACTTTATGATCCAGGGCGGCGACTTCTCCGCCGGCAACGGCACCGGCGGCGAATCCATCTACGGCGGGACCTTCGACGGTGAGTGGCGGCTTGAACGGCACCTTCGACGGTGAGTGGCGGCTTGAGCGGCACCTTCGACGGTGAGTGACGGCTTTCAGCGGCACCTTCGACGGTGAGTGGCGGCTTTGAGCGGCACCTTCGACGGTGAGTGGCGGCTTTCAGCGGCACCTTCGACGGTGAGTGGCGGCTTTGAGCGGCACCTTCGACGGTGAGTGGCGGCTTTCAGGGCACATTTAACAGCGTTTAGCGACATATTTGACGGTGAGACGTGAGTGGCAGCGTACGGTGGCACCTTTGACGGTGTACCGCGGCTCATTAGACGTCAGTAGCGGCGAACGGTGCAGCTTCTGCTTCCTATCTCCTGGAAGCTATCCATAGGATCTAGGTAGACCGTACATGACAATGAGATGTCGAATTATTGTTTTTTTTTTTTGCAGATGAGAATTTCGAGCTGGAGCACGACCGTCCGTTCCTGCTGTCGATGGCCAACCGCGGGAAGGACACGAACGGCTCGCAGTTTTTCCTGTGAGCAGCCCTGACAGTGCACTGGCTACGGCCGCCCCTTTGTAACGTCGAAAACCCCGGTCGACTTCGTCAGCTCTCAATATCGGTGCATTAGCGTTAACGAACAACCAGCACGAATCTGCTATCTAGTTAGCATGTTAATGTGCTGATATTTTGAGGATGATGAATTCGAAATTAAAGTGTGGTCCAGCGATTTGATTGCAGACTGTTGGTTTGATTTATACCTATACATTGAGGGTCATCAGGTGATGACGCTGCTAAATTTAGATGATACTGATTTTCGGCTACTTCTCACTACTGACTGTATTTGTTCCCTGCTGTTTTTGCTGACCCGTCACGGACACAGTGACAGCAGTGCCGTGTCTCTGTATGACCGCCACTGAACACACGCTGATCGGTTTCATCTCTGCGTAGCGTGTGAGCTGTCCTGGAGGTTTACCGTGTGCCAACCGTTTGTTTTGTCGTTGTAGAACAACTCAGCCCGCTCCACATCTCAATGGGTGAGTTCCGCCGCCGAAACAACAGCGCACTGCCGTGTAGTCGCTCCAACGTAAATTTAATGGACCAAATGCAATAACATATCTGATATGATATTAAACTTGCTCAGATATTTTTTGTCGTCGATGTTTTGATCATATCTTAACGTTACTAAACGTAGATCATGCCGAGTCTCCGTTACCTCTCAGCCTAGGTATGAATTATCATACCTTGAATTGGGTGTCAGTTGAGCATTATGCCGTGTGTGTTGGTCCTGTATCTCGCCGCTGTGTCGCCACACCGGCCGCTGCGGTCCGGCCGGCGCGCTGACCCCCCCCCCCCCCCCCCCCGTCCGCCGGCAGCGTCCACGTAGTGTTTGGCCAAGTGGTGTCCGGCCAGGAAGTGGTCTCCCAGGTGGAGGCCGTGCCCACGGACAACAAGTCGCGCCCACTGCAGGACGTGCGCGTGGCCCGCTGCGGCCAGCTGGTGCTGCAGACCAAACACAAGGGTGAGCGCGCAGTCCGCACCACTGCTGCTGCAGACCACACACAAGGGTGACTCATCTGGTCGCCGGGCCCGTGACTCGGATGTGGCGGGGAAACAGACGTAGGGCCGTCTTATCACAAGCACCTGACACCCCTCCGCAGCCAGTGTCAGTACCGGTGTGGGCGTGGTACCGGTGTCCGGCGCTGCAGGGTGCGCCGCTGTCAGTGGCGGTACGGCAGTAGTCCGTACGGCGCTGCAGGGTGCGCCGCTGTCAGTGGCGGTGCGGCAGTGGGGCGGGCCGGCGCTGCAGGGCGCGCCGCTGTCAGTGGCGGTACGGCAGTGGCGCGGGCCGTCCGGCGCTGCAGGGTGCGCCGCTGTCAGTGGCGGTACGGCAGTAGTCCGTCCGCCGCTGTCAGTGGCGGTACGGCAGTGGTACGGGCCGCCCGTCCGGCGCTGCAGGGTGCGCCGCTGTCGCCGCTGTCAGTGGCGGTACGGCAGTGGGGCGGCCCGTCTGTCCGGCGCTGCAGGGTGCGCCGCCGTCAGTGGCGGTACGGCAGTAGTACGGGCGGTCCGTCCGGCGCTGCAGGGTGCGCCGCTGTCAGTGGCGGTACGGCAGTGGTACGGCGCTGCAGGGTGCGCCGCTGTCAGTGGCGGTACGGCAGTAGTGTGGGCCGTCCGAGGCCGCTGCAGGGTGCGCCGCTGTCAGTGGCGGTACGGCAGTGGTACGGCCCGTCCGTCCCGGGCTGCAGGGTGCGCCGCCGTCAGTGGCGGTACGGCAGTGGTGCGGGTAGTCCGAGGCGGCTCTGACGCCCCACGCTCCGTGTATAACCGTCCGTTACATATGCCGCCGTGTCACGGGGAGTAGACGTGTATGGCGGCCAGTGGTGTCGGCGTCTGCGGCCTCTACCTGCCCTCGTACCTACATATATTCCTGGATAATCTTCCGGTCAGCAGTGAGCAAGACTTGCCCTTCAGAGACAGCAATGTTGGCATGCTGCTCCCAGACAGCTTTCTATTCTATGTATCTTTTGATGTGATTTGAATAAAAATGAACAGAAATATAAGGTATAGAATGAACGGATTAAATAGAATGAATAAGTAGAATGAATATAAATTTGTATGCTATAAGGTATCCGCAAGCAATCGCTATTCAGTCCATTAGGCACCAAAAGTCGCTGCTATGACATTGATAAACTTGCTTACCAAACTTGCACTAGTTTCAGTTAGGAGATTTTGATTTCCAATTTCGAATAATGAAACTGAAATCTGCCTTTATTTTGGGTGTCCTTACAGACAAAAAGAAGAAGAAGAAACGGGACCGGAGCGCGTCATCGGAGGAAGGCAAAAAGAAGAAAAGCAAAAAAGACAAGAAAGATAAGCATGCTAAGGAGAAAGTGCCGTAAGTTCGTTGTACCATTGAGCCCAATTAATGCATGCTGATTAACGAGACAAGGTTTTAGGGCATTCCCGATTTTTTTTTTGCACAACCTGTATAAAGGTGATACCGGAAGAGGTACCTACCTACTGAATGTCTGGGTGCGATATCTGCATTACCTTTTTAGGAGATATCGAGGGAAGAAGACAGGGGGGGGGGGGATTTCTTCCTCTTCCCCGGCTTTGCCAGTGCTGAACCGTAGAACCAGATTCGTTTAAATGGCAATTTATTGCATTTTCAAGCGCACCGTAGAGAAGGTCTCTGCCCCGGCTTTGCCGGGCAGAGAAGGTCTGCTTTATGACTGCCCATGACTGAGTTCAGTGACGGGCTGGTGCAGCGGCGGAGGCCCTTCGTTCCCTGTACCGGCCGCTGGCTCGCCGTCCCTGCGCCGTCGGCCTGACCGTCGGCCGTCCGTGCCGCCCGCAGCGCGCCGGAGCCGGCCGAGGGGGCGGAGGAGCCGGCCGGCGGCGAGCACCCGCTCACCACCACCACCGCCATCGACCCGGACGAGATCCCGGCCGTGCCCGAGAACCGCTTCCTGGAGCGGTCCGGCGGCGGCCGTCCCGACCGCGACCGTCCCGACCGGGACCGCGGCGACCGCGACCGCCCCGACCGCGGCGACCGGGACCGCGGCGACGACTCGCGCAGCCGACAGCGACGCCGCTCGCGCACCGAAATACGCGCCGGAAAAAAGGTCAAAGGGCGCGGCTTTCTGGTGAGTGATAGGCTAGCTGTTTGATAAGAGGCTGATGATGACGCCGCCCACATTGGGCCAGGCCGGGATGGGATCAAAGCACTGCGCCAGCGTCCTGAACTTCAACACTTCATTTGGACTACTGTATTGTATTGTGAGGCTTTGAACCTAACATTTGATGATTTAGTAGAGGCTTGAAGCCTTCAATGTGTTATTATAACCCATTCAAAATCATATGTTTTGGCACAATTTTTTTTTGTGCAGCTGCTGTGTATGAAGCTGACATGTGTTCGTTTTGAATTGTAGTTACTGAAATTATAGCGGATGTAGTGCAAAAAGGTATCGCCCGTACTTCGCTCCTGTCTCCGACTGATCGCAGCGCAGTAACTCCCCCTCCCCAACACATACGACCGATTGCCTCCACTCTGCAGCTCAAATGGCGGTACGGTGCCCACCGCCCGTCCCTTCCCAACACATACCCAGCCCGAGGGATGGTAGGGTGCCCACCGCCCGTCCCCTTCCCCAACACATACCCAGCCCGAAGAATGGTACGGTGCCCACCGCCCGTCCCCTTCCCCAACACATACCCAGCTCAAATGACGGTACGGTGCCCCACCGCCCGTCCCTTCCCAACACATACCCAGCTCAAATGGCGGTGCGGTTCCCCACCGCCCGTCCCTTCCCCAACACATACGCAGCCCGAATGACGGTACGGTGCCCACCGCCCGTCCCCTTCCCCAACACATACCCAGCTCAAATGACGGTACGGTGCCCCACCGCCCGTCCCTTCCCCAACACATACCCAGCCCGACTGACGGTACGGTGCCCACCGCCCGTCCCTTCCCAACACATACCCAGTCCGAAGGATGGTACGGTGCCCCACCACCCGTCCCTTCCCCAACACATACCCAGCCCGAAGGATGGTACGGTGCCCACGTCCGCCCGTCCCCTTCCCAACACATACCCAGCCCGAAGAATGGTACGGTGCCCACCGCCCGTCCCTTCCCCAACACATACCCAGCTCAAATTACGGTACGGTGCCCCACCGCCCGTCCCCTTCCCAACACATACCCAGCCCGAAGGATGTTACGGTGCCCACCGCCCGTCCCTTCCCAACACATACCCAGCCCGAAGGATGGTACGGTGCCCACGTCCGCCCGTCCCCTTCCCAACACATACCCAGCCCGAAGAATGGTACGGTGCCCACCGCCCGTCCCTTCCCCAACACATACCCAGCTCAAATGACGGTACGGTGCCCCACCGCCCGTCCCTATCCAACACATACCCAGCCCGAATGGCGGTACGGTGCCCACCGCCCGTCCCTTCCCAACACATACCCAGCCCGAAGAATGGTACGGTGCCCACCGCCCGTCCCTTCCCCAACACATACCCAGCTCAAATGACGGTACGGTGCCCCACCGCCCGTCCCTATCCAACACATACCCAGCCCGAATGGCGGTACGGTGCCCACCGCCCGTCCCTATCCAACACATACCCAGCCCGAATGGCGGTACGGTGCCCACCGCCCGTCCCCTTCCCAACACATACCCAGCCCGAAGGATGGTACGGTGCCCACGTCCGCCCGTTCCCTTCCCAACACATACCCAGCCCGAAGAATGGTACGGTGCCCACCGCCCGTCCCTTCCCCAACACATACCCAGCTCAAATGACGGTACGGTGCCCCACCGCCCGTCCCTATCCAACACATACTCAGCTCAAATGACGGTACGGTGCCCCACCGCCCGTCCCTATCCAACACATACCCAGCCCGAATGGCGGTACGGTGCCCACCGCCCACCGCGCGCTACCCCATCGGCATCGGTCGATAATTATGGCACGCAGAACCACACCTATATTATACACAGCTGACTGCAGGCTGGCTCTGACTGCGGGCTGGCCAATGTTTCCCCATCCACACAATATCCAACCGTATTTCTATCTCAATGTTATCCGAGTAGAGGTGAAATCAGCCTGGGTTCGGCTCGGGCTCACTGGCTGTGCGAGTTTGATGCTGTCTGGTAGCACGTCTGGAGGTTTCGTTGTAAGTTGCCGCCCCGGCCTACCATGCTGTATCTGCTTGTTAACTGTGGTAGCCACCTACTGTCTGTGGTAGCTACTGTCTGCGGTAGCCGCCTACTGTCTGCGGCAGCTACTGTCTGCGGTAGCTGCCCACTGTCTGCGGTAGCTGCATACTGTCTGTGGTCAGCCACCTACCGTCTGTGGAAGCTGTCTGCGGCAGCTACTGTCTGCGGTAGCTGCCTACTGTCTGGGGTAGCTGGGGTGTTCCACAGCAGATCGAACAAGCCAAAACACCCCACCTCTCAGATTTCGATGAAATTGTGTCTAGGCGGTTAGCTGTGCCATAGATTCATAATCATGCTGTCTAATCATACTCATACTGTCTGCGTATAACTGTGTGCATACTGTCTGTGTTAGTTGTTCATAACTGTCTGCGGTAACCTCCTACTGTGTGTGGTAGCTGTCTACTGTCTGTGGTAGCTGCATAATGTCTTAAGTAGCTGTCCACTGTCTGTGATTTACTGTCTGCCGCCGTTGGTAGCTGCTTAATGTCTGTGGCAGCTGCCTGCTGTCTGTGATATCTGTCTGCTGACCTGCCTGCTGTCTGTGATATCTGTCTACTGACCTGTCTGCCGTCTGTGATATCTGTCTGCTGACCTGCCTGCTGTCTGTGACAGCGCTATGATCCTGAGATGGCCAGGTCCCGCAGCCGCACGCCGCCCCACTGGCGCGTCGCCCAGAAGCGCACCATCAAACTGAGCCAGTTTGAGGTGAGACCGCCGCCCGCAGCCTGCCGGCGACCTCCGAGCCGCGGTGAGCCGGCCTCCTGCCGCTTATTGGAGCCCAGATCTTTGTACCGCCTTACGGTAACGGATATGCTGTGAACTTGTGCCTGGATTCGGTTATCCACGGGCTTTGTAGTAGCCCTGCGCGCACATGCCTTTGGAAATGAATGCATCCTACTGGGAAGGTCGTCGATCTGAGAGGGTTTAAGTGTTCACCGATTTATCGCTGGTTTCAATCGCTTCAGTGCAGAATGTCAGATTCTGCGGTCAGTATGGGAGTCACACTCACTTCTGCCCGCCTGTGGCGTGAAATCGTCTAATGCTCTATCGTGCACGTGTTGGACGATCTGTGAGCTTGGCGTATGGTGGTGAAGCTCGGATAACCGGTGAAGCTAACTATTGCCCTAAGTAGTGCTGTTTCCGCGCAGTTTCTGACGTGTTTCCGCGTTTCTGGCCGGCAGAGGATGAAGGAGCAGGAGAGCCGTCGCGCCGAGGAGCTGAAGGCCCGCGAGGAGCAGCGTCAGAAGCGGCACGCCGAGCGGGACCAGCAGGAGCGGGAGCGACACGCCGAGCGGGACCCGCAGGAGCGGGAGCGGGAGCGGCACGCCGAGCGGGACCCGCAGGAGCGGGAGCGGCACCAGCAGGAGCGGGACCAGCGGCACAGGTGAGCGCGCCGCCCGGCGGGCCGGCGGCAGCACCGTCACCCGAGCGCGCACACCGGCCGCTCACACTGTAAATCGCCTACACCCGGGGGTTGCTCAGAATACCTCAGTTTGGTACTGACATAACATAACTTCTAAGGGGAAGCATTTGTCCGGCTCCTCTACAAAGATAAGACACACTTGTAAAGTGCTGGCATTAGTTTCCCAACTGTTTTGTCGAGGGAAGATATGTTTTCATCTTTTTATATTACATAAACGCATCCTCCAAGAAAGGATATTTGGTGTTTCGAAATCATCGAAATGTTGCTATTTTCACACACGAAGCCACTCACTGCCGAAGGTCATATAATATAAAATGGACACGTTTGGTTAGAGAAACGAATAGTTGAGACTCAAGAGCTGCAAATGGCATGCCATTATTCAGGGATTTGTGGCCGATGCTCAGTGAAAAATCCGTGTTTAATGAGCATTTACTTGCTCATGTATAATATGCCGTAAGTAATTGTTAAATCCGTAATGCACGAAATTCCCTCTGGCGATATAGTATTGGCGAAAGACTACTAATACATAAAGCCGTTTATTTCAATGTTTTTATTAGTTGGTTGAACAATTATTGAAGCATGCACTCTACACAGTTTTCCTAATTAGCGCGCAAATTACGGAGATCCGGCTACGAACTCTTATTAATTAGTGTACATCAATTAGTGTTCATCTGATAATATAGTATTTTTGACAGCGCCAGTTGTAAATTGGGTGTCGGTAATTTTCAGCTGTAATCCAGGCGACAACAAGCCGAAAGCGGCACCACCGATAGCAGCTCCCTCCGGATTATATTTGCACCTGATAACACTGGCCTTTTCGTGCTTACGGCGTCCCTGCAGCCTCCCATATTGTCCTTATCCGTACTCCCGTCCTTGTGCCGTGACAGCAACATGATTGCATCTTCGACGGGTCATATGGTTTCTCGGGAATCAAGATGAATGAGAAAATGACAAAACTCTGCTGTAGCTGGTGAGAGACGTGGTTAACTAGGCATTCTTACGAGATTGTGTTTGATACTGAGGTAGGTAACGTTAATACAAATTAACCCGCGCCCCGTAGGGGGGGGGGGGGCCGAAACGCCCCCCCCCCCTGTCCTTTTCGGTCGATATCTCCTAAACGGCTGGAGATATCGCCACCAAACTTTCAGGACCCCTCCGGGCATCAATTTTACACATTGTGACCAAAAATTTTTCCAGAGGCTGTGATAGGTTGGCCACAAATGACGTCAGAGTGACGTCATGTTCTGTCATTTTCGACCGAAAAAAGACCTTCGCGAGAAGACCTGTCAGGCCTACAGCTTTGAAGATACAGAAAAATGATCAAGACATAAAAGGTGTAGAATTGACAGGGCTACAAAACTGCTATCTCGGATTTTTGAAATTTTTGAGTTTTGATCCCCAAAAATCAAAAAAGCATTTTTTTGGATATATTAGCCAAAAAATCCAAAAAGTTTTTTGAGTTTCGAAAAAAACCGGAATATATGTGATAGTACCTACCGTCTTCTATCTACATACCAAATTTCAGATCGATACCTCGTTTTTTGGCCAAGTTATAGCGAAAAAAACTGTTCAAAAATGATGACGTCAAATTTTCAAACTCAATTTTTGGCAATTCTAGAGCTCGTAGAGCAAAACAAAAACCACCATTAGACTCCCCGTGACAAGCTGCATCGAATGGATACCCATTTTATGCAAAAATATCAACTTTGAAATTTGACCTAATTTGACCTGACCTTGACCTGACCTTCACCAAAACGTGACCTAGGCTGGCCCCAAAGGCTGCCTAACCCACATAATCGCATTTGTCATGTAAAACGGACCATAAAACATGTATCACACGACACATTCATATTGTGACCCCCGGTGACCTGACCTCGCTGTGACCTGACCTGGTATCAGTGACCTCAGATAGCAAAGTATGTGTTTGACGAACAATATACCATCGATGGTTTTCAATAAATTACCAATTTACTCGATTTCACAGCACATTTCTTGAATTGCCTGTGAACGGTGAAAATCTGACCTTTGACCTGACCTGTGACGTCATCGGTTTGACCTAGGTCAATGAAATTTGGTCACAAGGTAGTTCCCGGGTAGGGCTATCAAACACCGTTTGAATTTTGAAAATCGGCCGGTAACTTTCCGAGATCTTAGGGGGGGGGGGGCCGAAACGGCCCCCCCCCCCCCTACGGGTGGTAGGGTCCGCCGGTAGCCCTACGGGGCGCGGGTTAAGATACAACATGGTGCTATGTTTTGCACGCTTCTGATCCAACTGGGGCTGTACAGTGCTCGATTGAAAGGCTTAACGAGGCTGCAGCGTACGTTAAAAATCCACTTACTGTTACGTAACGATAACAAGAAAAACACTGCAGAACCAGTATTAAAGTATGCGGATTAAAGTATAACCACCTCGAGGCGCAGGCCGTATTACGCAACTAGTTAAACACCTGAGGATGTCAGAGATCCAATGTTTTTTCTTCGTCCCAGGCGCGGAACTAACCTAAGGTCCCACGCTGTCGTATCTGAAGTGCCGGCCGCCCTATGTGCTGAGCGCGGCATGTCACAGAAAAGAACTGCCTGCCGAACCCCCGCCCAGCAGAGGGTGTCAGCCCTCTGCGGTCCGCGGATTACCTCCCTGTCCAGCTCAGAGGGAGGTATCACCGACAGCCTTGGTCCGCAGTCTTCCTGTATCGATTACACTATCGGCCACCGTGCCGAGTGTCAAAGTCGTATACGTCTCCGATAACTTATGGGCGACGCAGTGCTGGGCAGGTTGGGGCGCAGATGTGGTCTGCCTGATAAGCTGCCAGTCCCGCAGTTTTGACACGTGCCGCAGCGGCGCGGTGGTCGGCCGACCGTGAGCCGGACAGGCTGGACGTTCTTCGACCCCTTTAAAGTGGCTCACACTCTGGTAGGGGTGTCTCAAACTTCTAAACGCTTAAGTGTTCTATCTCCGCTTCAAAAGTTGCTACGAATTTTAATGTGATGGTCATGAGTGATGACCTGATATAAAACTTCCTGCTGCAGGTCGGTCGATTTATCTCGAAGCGAGCAATGATTTGTTCACGTTTTAAGGCACCTTTCAACCACAAGCTATTGTTTGAACCCCAGATAGTTTTTAATGGCACGTCCTTATGACTTCACACCCGTGACGCTGACGGCACCGTACCCATCACCCGACCAAGTCGCCGGCGCCTGGTTCACCGGCATTATTTGAGCTGTCCATCAGGTTTGTCTGTGGTGAGTCCGTGCCACACCTCTCAGAAGGCCGGCCAGCCGCCGTCCCTGCACCACGCTGTGGTCTTTTTTTAGTGAGCCCCGACCACCGGCCTTGGTGAAAATAGGCACCACAATACCTGGCACCGCCCGCCCCCCGGGACGGGGCCGCTCCCTCATGGACAAAACACTGAAGCGCCGGCAGCGGCCCTCGCGGACACTGTGCTTTGTGTTGACAATCTTCTTATGCGGCACGACATGCCAACCCCTGGGCGCTCTGGGCTGAATGGGGAGCTTCCTCGCGGTCGCGGAAACCAGACAGTTGTGCGTCTCTGTCAGCTGTATCCTATTACCGTATTCAACGGAGACTCGACAATCCAGATAATCTTATTTTAGCTTCTTAGACGCCACCAAGTTGCAGCGTTTCTATTGGATTTTGTGCTGATTCTCACAAACATTTACTGAAGCCTTTTGGATGGCCTGAGACCGTTTGCTGCTTCCATATTGTAGGTAACTGTCGTTTTAGACACAGAACGTTAGCCATTGCCGTTTGCCGGCCTTGTTGCCAGTTTGCGAAAGACGTGGCCTCGTCTTTAGTCGTTTGGAGGGCCTTAATTTGAAGCGCCCCTGCTCGGTCAGTGTGGTCTCCCAGCATGGTCCTTTTTCCAGCTTTGGCACCGCAAAAAAATGTTCACCACTAATTGATTTTTCGCGTACTTCGTACTAGTACTTCCCAGTCTCATCGGCAGCTCTTCACATCGCCAGCCCGCCTCGGTGTCTCCCCAGCAGAGGTGGGGTACGGCCCTCCGGAGCCGGCGCCCCCACTCTCGCGGCGGACACAAGGTCGGGCCTTCCGTTGACGTCAGACGGGGCCGGGAGCGCCTCTTGGTGACGTACGCTCAGATCTATTGCGTTCTACCTGTTAAACCTTCGAGAGTCATCTTTGCCGTGCATTAACCTGTCGAATATCAACGGATCGTGCTATCAGTGCAACCAATAGGACGCCTTTTGGGGCGACAAACGAGCGAGTGAGAGGGTTTTGCGTAGATAAGTTTTTTCGAGTGAGCCTTGCACGTCCGGTATCAAGGAAGTACTTCAAACTGAGCTGTGCACGGCACCGTGCTAACCGGTGTCTAACGGCGTGCCAAATTTGAGCGCAATCGGCCCAGCCGTTCTTAAGATCTGGAAGCGTCGCCCTGCATGTGCGCACGTGCGAGCTGGAACCCAATTGACTTGTGCACGGCGCCCTTCTCGCCGGTCCCTAACCGTGTACCAAATTTGAATGCAATCGTTCCAGTCGTTCTCGAGATCTGAAAGTAACCCCTGCGCGTGCGCACGTGCAGTAGCAACCCAACCGTGACAAATGGAAGCATGTGAGGTTTCCCGTTTCAGCGCAATCGGCCCAGAAGTTACCGAGTTATTGTAATCGTTACAAAACTGACGTTTCTTCGTTTTGCACGCGGCGGATGCAATAGGGGCCACCCACATGCATCGGGATAGTCCAATAGTTGATAGAAGGGATGAAGCTACATTATACATACCCTACAAAAATACCGTGTCCAGTGTTTGCGAAGATATAAGCCTCGCAAAAGCGTCCCCATGGCCGGCATGCCGTTTAAACTGAGAAATTTCTACTATTCCACAAAAGAGTACGAACTATTCTACGCAAGACTCCGCTCGCTCGCAATCAGCCGAGAAAAGATGCGCTAGGCACACCTTGACTGTGAACGGTGCCTTATTTAGTTGCGGCTGAATAGTCCGTTCCCGCGACGCTGCCCGAATACAGTTCCCCAAAATGCGTCACTCCCGTCAGCCGGGCTCGGGAAGGATCGGGTCTGCGCGTTCCAAGAGTTGCTGCTTGAAAGCTTGTCAGTTTTATTGCAGGGCGGTCCAGGCAACAATTCAAGCGAGCTAACAAGTCGCACGTAACTGCCGGCTTATGGGTGCGGAGATATCCGGTTGGCCGACCGCCTCCGGCCACATCTGACCGACACGGTCCGGTGTGGCCGTGGCTCAACCAGTATCGGCCGCGACCCCGACCAGTCTTACCCGTGACCCCGACCTACCCGCGACCCCGACCAGTCTTAACCGTGACCCCGACCTACCCGCGACCCCTACCAGTCTTACCCGTGACCCCGACCAGTCCCTGCCGCGACCCCGACCAGTCTTACCCGTGACCCCGACCTACCCGTGACCCTGACCAGTCTTCCTTGTGACCCCAACCAGTATCTGCCGCCACCCCGACCAGTCTTACCCGTGACCCCGACCTACCCGCGACCCCGACCAGTCTTCCTTGTGACCCCAACCAGTATCTGCCGCGACCCCGACCAGTCCCCAGTCCCTATTGGACCCTGACTATCAGCTAGCCAGTCCCTCTGGACACGGACCGCTACCTAACCAGCCCCTGCTGGGCCCAGTCCATCAGCTGGGTCCCTGCCGGGTCCGGACTGCCTGTTAGCCCGTCGCTGCCGGGCCCGGACTGCCTGTCAGCCCGCCGCTGCCGGGCCCGGACTGCCTGTTTGCCCGTGGCTGCCGGGCCCGGACTGCCAGTCAGCCCGCCGCTGCGGGGCCCGGACTGCCAGGGGCTGGTCTCGGTCCGTTGATGTCACTGCCGGCTGACGCTCGACTGCGTTGTTGTGGCGGCCGCCTGGGACCGCTGTGGGGTGGGCGAGCCGGGCCGGTTCCGGCCTCCGGATCCGGCGCGCGCCCGCCGGGGATGGGTCGGCCTCGGCTCGTCAGCGCCGGCCGGCCTCTCGGCGTCGGCGGCGGCCCGGCTGACGGAGCTCTACGCTGACGTTTACGAGACGGCCGCCGCCTCTCGCCCTCTTACCTAACTCCCAGCTGGCTGTCAGTGCGGACTGCGTTATCGGCGGCTGTTTGACTCGGGACCCATGCTTTTTAAGCACGCAGGCATCACTGCATACGTTGGTTCTGGGAAATCCGATGAAAAAAAAAACTGCACTGAAGTTTTATCCGATTAATCATGATTCTTCTGACTCAGTGATTGGGAAATTGGGAATGCCAACCATCCGTGCATTTGATGACGGGTTTCCCACTGCAAATTTGGGGGGTTTCTCCTCACTGCCTGGGTGTGACTGAAAATGAGGAGGTACTGCCTCGCCTTCTCTCCGACGGTGTTTCATTGGCTCTAATTTATTTGTACTTGCCCTCCACCCTCGACTGAGTGATAATACCAGGACACCCGGAATTTGAATATTAGCATGTAGTTCAGTTTGTCCCGGAGGTGTGGCCCTCCTGAAGAAAATAATGGAAAACATCTTGTGTATTTCGGATATTGGGCATACTAGAAGCACACTGCACTGCATACTGCATACCTACTGCATACAGTAAAATACGTACCAATTACCAAACTCGGCCGGTGATAAATTTTCAAGACCTCATTCCTTAACACGGACGTATAAATAAACGTCCATACTACGGACGTTTAATTATACGTCCGTGTTCCTTACTGATTGTGAACTCGGCCTTTGGTCTCGTTCAAAAATCCAGTAAGGACCTCGGTCTCGAAAATTTATTTACACCCGCCTCGTTCAGTATGATATACAGAACGGCGATTTGCTACCTGTCGCGGTCACCGTTAGCACATGCAGTCCTGTGGACGGTGATTGCTTCTGTGGAGGTTGGTGGGGTGACGGGGTGCTATTGCGGGTGCCTTGAGCTCCTTTTTTTTCTCATCAGTTCAGATGTGGTGGTCTTTGGCTGTTGTCCACGGTTAGTATAGGCTGTCGACTATCGAGTAAGACCGATTGCGGCAGAATATACCTGTCAATATGCAGTGCTACGTAGTACAAACGTGAGGACGTGCTTAAAGTAGCAGAACGTACTTACATTACAAACATACATAAGGCTCCTGCTTCTAACTATGGTTACTAATGGGACTTACCACTATTGACCCACTATTGACAAGGGGGAGGGGGGGGGGGATTTTGTCACTCCTACTGCTGATTATTCACTAGACACCGTCCACAAGACAACTAGAGTTTTAATAATGTGCCAATCTGTTTTTTATAGCTTATAGCTCATTTCTACATCGTTTTGAAGTGCGTTTTTTTTTTTTTGTCGAAAACGTCTTTCAAATTGTAACAAAGGTGACTTCACTACCTAGGTAAGCTAGTCAAAGCGCTCCTTCCGGCCGGTGTGTGTTCTCAAATGGACGGTGCCGGTGGTCGTGTTCCGCCGTCCCGCTGTCGGTGGGCGTGTTCCGCCGTCTGTCACGCCGCTATCGGTGGCTCTGTTCGCAGGCACAGGAGTGAGCGGAGTGAGGAAGGTGCTGAGAAGGAGCTGACGGAGCCGGCCGACCAGCGCGGGGCCAGCAGCGACCAGCGCAGGGCCAGCAGCGACCAGCGCAGGGCCAGCAGCGACCAGCGCGCGGCCAGCGCCGACCGCCCAGGTGCGTTCATTGACCGGCGCGCGGCGCATCAGCCGCAGCTGCCGGTCACCGCACCTCGCACGCAATGTGCCAGTAACGGTGCCGGCCAACACCTGATCCCGATTAGCCGCCCTAACTCCTAACCACGGCCTTTCTTGCGCCGCTGGCACATAGATGCCTTGACGTATTATATACCATTGGCTTATGCTCTCGCTGACCTGTTAAAATTTGCCTGTCAGAAAGAATTTACATGACAAGTCACGCATGATTTACTGGGGGCTCGCTATTAACCCGCGCCCGGCTGGGGGTCCTGGATTTCCACGCCCTGCTGGGGGGGGGGGGGGTGTGTGTTTGAACACCCCCCCCCTTGTAACTCGGCTCCTGGGCCACGTAGCGATACGCGGAAGGCGGCGTTCGAAAGAGCGTCAAAAACAATGACGAAATCACTTCGGTCAATTTTTTGGTCAGGTCAAAGGTCAGGTCACCAGAGGTCATTGAAGGCAAAATTTCGCCGACAGGTCGAATATCGAAAATTTCCAAGAAGCCAACGCATAACTCGGGAACCAATAGAGCTACAGCGCCGCGGAAAAGCGCATTCGATAGCCCTATTAACGCCCTTTCTGAGTAATTCTCTCAGATTTGACCTAACGTCAACGGTTTTGCCTGCAGGGGGCAAAAACTGCAAAAATAGCCGGTTTTTTCGGAAACAGTTTTTCGGCAATAACTTTTGACCCAAGCCTTGTACGAGCTTACTTTTACCGGCATCGTGTTCCTCTCGCCAAGACGCATCGAATGAACTATAACTTGACCTTGAAAGGTCAACTTGAAAATTTGACCTCAGGTCAAGGTCATGACCTGACCGGAAAGGGTCATGTTGCATATCAGTCGATCTGTATCGTCGAGCTGAACACATCTAAGGCGTTTTCATCGCTCTAGCATGCCTCTATCAAAAGTTATTTGCGAAAAACTGTTAGATACAATTCGTGACCTAAGATGACCTCAGGGCATAAACAAGGGTCACGGACACCATTTTCATGTTCAGTGTGACTAAACCACTTGTAATTCAGTGTTTGGGAGTGTTTATAATGTCTTTCGTCCAAAAGAGGCGCATTGCAATTTTCTCCCATTGACTTATAATGGGGAGGTCGCAAAATTGACCTGACCTTAGGTCACCGATATCAAAATTCCGAGATATACATTTTATAGATACTGTTACTCTTATCAATCGCTGAAAGTTTCAAAGCGATCGGTCACTCGGTGTAGCTATGACAGACATTGAAACTTTTTTATGAGGTGAGGTCACTTCAAGTGACCTGGTGACCTGACCTTGAATGACCTTGGTCTGAAATTTTCACAACATGTGTAGAATTGATGTATGATAAGGTATACCAAAAACGGCGTCGCTCCGCGCCGCCGTTTTTGAGATATTCGCGAAAAACCACAAGGGGGGTGTTCAAACACCCCCCCAGCAGGGCGCGGGTTAACCCGCGCCCCGTTGGGCTCAGCAACGCGCCCTGTTGGGGGGGGGGCAATTTGCTCCCCCCCCCCCCCAGATCTCGAGAACCACGCAACCTAGCGACAAGCGGCAAACGATGTTGGATAGCTCTATCAGGGAACTACCTCGTGACCCAATTTTATTGACCTAGGTCAAACCGATGACGTCACAGGTCAGATCAAAGGTCGAATTTTCACAGTTTACAGGTATTTCAAGAAATGCGTTATAAAATCGAGTAAAATGCATTTCATTGAAAAACATCGATGGGGGAAACGTTCATCAAACACATATTTTGCTATTTGAGGTCAGTGATACCAGGTCAGGTCACTGAGGGTCACAATATGAAAATATCATGTGATGCATGTATTATGGTCCATTTTATATGTCAAATACGATTATGTGTGTCAGGCAGCCTTTGGGGTCAGTTTAGATTATGTTCTGGTGAAGGTCAGGTCAAGTTAGATCAAATTTCAAAGTTAATATGTTTGCATAAAATGGGTAACGATTCGATGCAGCTCGTCACTGGGAGTTCGATGGTGGTCTTTGTTTTGCCCTATGTGATCTAGAATCGCTAAAAATTGAGTTAAAAAATTTGACATCATTTTTGAACAGCTTTTTTCGCTATAACTTGGCCAAAAAACGAGATATCGATCTGAAATTTGGTATGTATATAGAAGAGCGCAGGGACTATCACATATATTCCGGTTTTTTCGAAATTCGGATTTTTATTTTTTATTAGTTTTTCTTTAAAAAAAATCAATTTTAGAATTTTTGGGGTCAAAAACCCAAAATTTTGAAAATCCGAGATAGCATTTTTGTAGCGCTTTTGTCTACCAGACCATATAAAGAACTTTGAAATTGCTTGGTAACTGTAGATTTGGTGAGCGTTTCAAGATTGCATGTTTTTTTTGCTCATTTTTGCTCGAACATGACCTCAGTTTGACCTCAATAACTCCTGACCTAAGGTGACCTAAGACTTGAAATTCGGTGTGAAGGTGTTAAATTGATGCCCGGCGGCGGCGGCGCTGCGCGCCGCCGTTTTCCTGCTATTCAGGAAAAACCACAGGGGGGCCAAATTAGTCCCCCCCCAACGGGGCGAGGGTTAATGAATCACCCAAGTGACTCGAATGAATGATCACTACCGACATAGGCGTAGGAACAGGGGGGGGGGGGGCCAGGTAGGCAAGTGCCCACCCACTTTTCGAGGTGGGGGGGCCAACCATGTGTTTTGGCCCACCCACTTTTTACTCGAGGCCCCTCGTCTCGATTTGAGAAGACGTCGTCACCTTCCAGAATAAACAAACTCGGTAAAAATAAGTTCCACGAATTCCGCCCACGCACGGACTCCAAGGGGCCGTGATGGATCTAAGGAGGCCCTCTGTTCATACTTGTCAGTCGAAGCCCCTGAGACCGATGGCCTGAGAGACCCTAGTGGATCTGAGGAGGCCCCAATATCCACACTGGTCTGGGGAGGCCCCTGACACTGGCGGTCTGGGAGGCCCCTCTATCCACACTAGTCAGAGGTCTGAGACTGGTGTTCTGGGAGGCCCCTCCATCCACACTAGTCAGAATAGGCCCCTGACACTGGCGGTCTAGCCGAGGCCCCCTACCCTCACTAGTCAGAGGAGGCCCCTCTATCCTCAATAGTCAGAAGAGGCCCCTGAGACTGATGGTCTGGGAGGCCTATCCATCTACACTGTAGTCAGAGGAGGCCCCTGAGACTGATGACCTGAGAGACCCTTATAGTCTCACCAGGCAGAAGAGGCCCATGAGACTGAACGACTGAGAGGCCCTTCTATTCATACTGGCCACAGGAAACCCCCAAAACTTTCGGTCTGGGAGGTCCCTCAATCCGGCACCAGTCAGAAGTCCCCTGAGACTGATGACCTGGGAAGCCCTTATATTCACACTAGGCAGAGGAGGCCCCTGAGACTGATGGTATGAGAGGCCCTCATATTCACACCAGTCAGAAGAGGCCCCCGAGGCTGATGGCTGTGAGGCCCTTCTGTTCATATAACTGGCCACTGGAGGCCCCTGAAACCGGTGGTCTGGGAGGGCCCTCTATCCACACTAGTCAGAAGAGGCCCCTGAGACCGATGGTCTGAGAGGCTCTTATATTCATACTGGCCACAAGAGGCCCCTGAGACTGATAGTCAGAGAGGTCCACTCCTAATGAATCTGAGGGGGCCCTCTATCCACATTTACACTTTCCTAGGGAGGCCCCCGAGACTGATGGTCTGAGAGGCCCTTTTATTTACACTGTCCACAGGAGCCCTCTGAGATTAATGGTCTGAGAGGCTCTTCTATTTATACTAACCAGAGGAAGCCCCTAGGATTGATGGTCTAACAGGCCCTTCTATTTCTACTAGCCAGAGGAGGCCCATGAGACTGATGGTCTTAGAGGCCCTTCTATTCAAACTAGGCAGATGAGGCCCCTGAGAATGATAGTCCGAAGAGCCATGCGGCGGCAGCTGGCCGTGGCCATATTTCGGCTCGGTAGGGCCCCACAGAGCTCATGAGAGCACCTCAAGGGCTCCTAAGTAGACACGCTTATCCCCATAAGGGTGCCACGCCGGCTTCTGAAGGCTCCTTGTAGGCATCTAAGGGCCCTTTTCTGGCCTCTAACGGCTCCACCCGCCTGTGATGGTTCCACACCAGTGTTTATGAGCGCCACACAGCGGCGCCTTTGAGGGTCATACTAGTGTCTCTTAGGGCCCTATATCGGTGGCTCTGGGGGCCCCACACCGGCGCCTCTGTGGGCCACCACACCTGTGCATCTCAAGGCTCTATAGGTACATCTGAAGGCCCCACACCGGTGACTCTGAGGACTCACCGGCTTCTAAGAGCACCATGTTGATGTCTAACGGCTCCACAAGGCCGCTGAAGGCACCACACAAGCTCTCACTGAGCTCTAATGTCCATGTACCGGCCACTCAGGGATTTAAGCCAGCACATTCATAGCTCCACACCAGCAATTGTAAGGGCTTCACACTGAAGTATCTGAGGGTTCCACACCGGCGTCTCTAAGGGCCCCATACCGGCGTCTCCGAGGATCCACATCTGGCGGGCACCCATCAGCGACTGAAGGTCCCACACCGTCGACTCCGAGAGCCCCATCTGCGTCTGGGAGCACCATGCCGTCTCTAAGAACCACAGCGGCTCCTCCGTGCGAAAGATGGGCGTCTGCATGCCAAAGGGGAGCGGTTCTGAGACAGTAGGGCACCTACGTGCAATAGAGGGGCGCCTATGAAGCCCATAGGGGCGCCTCAATGCGAAAGAGGGGCGCCTCTGAGGCCTACATATATGGGCGTCCACATGCAATAGAGGTCTGCAAATTGCAATTGATCAATGCCATGGGGGTGCATTGATAAGAAACAGGGGCGCCGGCATGGCAAAGAGAGACGCCTTCAAGTGTCTATAAAAGAGAGACGCCTATGATAAGCGCACATTGTATGCGACAACTGTGGGACATATAGGGATGTCTCTGATGACTATACATAGGACGCTTATATTCCAAAGGGGGCGCCTATGAAGCTAATGGGGCACCTGGGAAACGAGGAAGACATTTGTGTAAGGGTTTTCAGGGGTCATGCGCCGTTTGCGGCAAATAGATTCTAAAAAAAAAATCGGAAAGGGAATAAGTTTTAACCCGCGCCCCGTTGGGCTCTGCCGAGCAACGCGCCCGGTTGGGGGGGGGGGGGGCCATTTTGGCCCCCCCCCCTAAGATCTCGAGAACCACGCAACATAGCGACAAGCGGTAAACGGCGTTGGATAGCCCCAACGGGGAACTACCTTGTGACCCAATTTTATTGACCTAGGTCAAACCGATGACGTCACAGGTCAGGTCAAAGGTCCAATTTTCACCGTTTACAGGCACTTCAAGAAATGCGTTGTAAAATCGAGTAAAATGCATTTCATTGAAAATCATCGATGGGGAAATGTTCTTCAAACACATATTTTGCTATTTGAGGTCACTGATACCAGGTCAGGTCACAGAGGTCAGGTCACGGGGGGGTCACAATATGAAAGTGTCGTGTGATACATGTTTTATGGTCCATTTTACATGACAAATGCGATTATATGGGTCAGGCAGCCTTTGGGGCCAGCTTAGATCACGTTTTGGTCAAGGTCAGGTCAAGGTCAGGTCAAGGTCAGGTCAAATTAGGTCAAATTTCAAAGTTAATATTTTTGCATAAAATGGGTATCGAATCGATGCAGCTCGTCACGGGGAGTTCAATGGTGGTCTTTGTTTTGCCGTACGAGGTCTAGAATTGCTAAAAATTGAGTTCAAAAATTTGACGTCATCATTTTTGAACAGTTTTTTCGCTATAACTTGGCCAAAAAACGAGATATCGATCTGAAATTTGGTATGTATATAGAAGAGCGCTGGGACTATCACATATATTCCGGTTTTTTCGAAATTCGGAAAAAATTTGGATTTTTTCAAAGTTTTTCTAAAAAAAATCAATTTTTTGATTTTTTTGGGTCAAAAACCAAAAATTTTGAAAATCCGAGATAGCAGTTTTGTAGCGCCGCCTTTTGTCTACTAGACCATATAAAGAACTTTGAAATTGCTTGATAACTGTAGATTTGGTGAGCGTTTCAAGATTGCATGTTTTTTGCTCATTTTTGCTCGAACATGACCTCAGTTTGACCTCAATAACTCCTGACCTAAGGTGACCTAAGACTTGAAATTTGGTGTGAAGGTGTCAAATTGATGCCCGGGAAGGTACTGAAAATTTGGCGGCGCTGCGCGCCGCCGTTTTCTTGCTATTCAGGAAAAACCACAGGGGGGGGGGCCAAAATGGCCCCCCCCCCAACGGGGCGAGGGTTAAAAATGGTGCGGACTTCCCGCACTATTTGCTTAAGCGGTTACGCCCCTGGGTACATCTGCCCGATCTCAGAAGCTAGATTTGGAGGTCATACTTGAAAGCAGCCAGCAGGACGAGGCAAAAGTTGGGGGCCCCTGAAAATAGGAGGCCCCTGGAAAAGGAGGCCCCTTGACAGGTGGCCCACCCACTTTTCATGACGTTCCTACGCCCGTGATGGACATAACACCACCAAAACGAACCTACTGCCTCCACATGGGCGAAGACCACGGCCTAATTGAGCACAACAATAATCAAATTTAGAGACATGTTAGTGTGGAGAGCAAATAGATATTATAGGATTAAATTGGACTTACTCCACAAGAGAATCGTTTTCGGTCGGAGCTTTCGACATGATTACATGTCCTCTTCAGCGAAGGTCGGTAATCGCGGCGAAAATAAAACGTTCGGGTCGAATCGAATCGCACAAGGTTCTTGTGCGATTCGATTCGACCCGAACGTTTTATTTTCGCCGCGATTACCGACCTTCGCTGAAGAGGACATGTAATACATGTCGAAAGCTCCGACCGAAAACGATTCTCTTGTGGAGTAAGTCCAATTTAATCCTATAATAATAATCAAATTGGTACTGTTTGCCACCAGAATATTCCCTCGTGCATCCAAATGTGAAATTTAGTATCCAAATCAACGATTTTCAACCATATTTGTTTTCAGCACCTTATCATTAACTTTTAAGATTAATGGTTGTGGGTGGTTGTGGGTGACATGGCGCGAGCCATTACCGGTGCGGAGGTGTTCTCAAACGCGGTGCGAAGTGTGTGCCGGGTCCACATCAAAAGTCAGGGGAGGAGAGAGCACAAAGGGAGCCGGCTGAATCCCGTGACATGTTCCTGGCGGACATTGCCGGTCTGCAGCTGTCGCTGGAGGGCGACATGTTCTAACACAGCCGGGCTCACGCTCCGGAAATGATCCGCGAGGTGGCCAAAGTCATCGGCATTCCTGGACTACTTCGAGAAGACGGTGCTCGAAGAAAACCCTGCCTTTCATGAAGGTGTGCATCATGGTTCCCCAAGTACCAAAATAACAGACTAGAAGCTGAGAATGGGGTCATCAAGCGCCTCTTTCCGTGCCGTGAGCAGCTACCATTAGACAATGGCTCGGATAAGCCGAGGTGGATATCGCCAGGAACTGGCTGGTGGCCCTCGGAAACAGGCGGACCACGTGCAGCCGCCCGGAGCCGACACCGGCCGCGCTGACGGCAGCCCCTCAGTGGACCCGCGGCGCCCAGCGGCTGAGTAGTGACTGAACACGACCAGCGGATCCTCACCTCTGCGGGTGGAGCGGCTGAGTTGGGTGAGGCCGCTGTGCAGTGTATGTACACGGCCGATGTGCTCGCCCTGAAGCGAACGTATCTGACACGCTCGTACCGCTGCGGCGGTCGGAGTATCACCTCGACGTGGCAGGGAAAGAGGACGTAGAATCCTTGCGATGCTCGTGTCGGATGTGCTCGAAACGGAACCTGTGTTAGCATGTCTAGGGTTTCGGGAGCCGCGGGGGACTTGTAGGGATCCCAGAAGCTGCGAAGGTTCTTGCGATAGGCCAGAAAAGGAAGCGAGGTAGCAAGGGGCTGTTCCAAGGCAACCGGAGTGAGGGGGCCCGGGGTCAGGGCGTTCCGGAGTGAGGGGTCGGAGCGTTTCGGAGTGAGGGGCCGGGGTCAGAGCGTTTCGGAGTGAGGGGGCCCGGGGTCAGGGCGTTTCGGGTGGGTCTAACGGTCCCATCATGGACGTGGGTCAACTGGGCTGTTGGGATGCGGTGGGGCTTGCAGTGGGTTGGAATTCTCGAAGAGCTCCCCTCAAAGCAATGCATTGCGGTACATTATCTCTATGTCCGCGATTCGGCGCTCATTGAACAATCGGCAGCCATTGATGCACTTCTCAGCTTGGGAAGTTGCAGTCTTCATTTGCTTAGGTGGTCGACGTTCAATTACATGGAAGCACATGTAACATGTAAGTCGTAACATGCAAGCAATCGAAATCTAATGAGTATTTGGAACCTGGATGATTTGTTAAACAACCCTTGCCTATCGGGTCGGCTTCTGGAGGTGTCACAAGACCGGTAGGTACTTATCGCCTTGACATGACCCACAAAGACCAGTTCTCCTGACGGAGTTGGCAGAGTATCCATCAATAGTGGCACCGAACATCTGTGCTAAGTAGCTTTTGATAAGTTTGGTTAGGTAATCTATTCCAAATCCAGTACCGTTAGATTCAACCTTTGCTTTTACTCTCCTTGACATTAAGCTTGTTGTGTTTGATAGTTTTGCTATCTGAGGGATAATCTGGGGCAAGGGCATAATCTGGTGGCAACTGGCAAGATGCCATTTCATTTTGATAGAAAATGTATGCGATTTGGGAATGAATTTGTTTGAAATGATGGCTCACCAGTTTGGAGGCAATGTGCTCATTTTGGCGGTGTCTGGAAGTGTTCAGGTCGATGATACGGATCGACTGATGCAACATGACCTTTTCCGGTCAGGTCATTGCCTTGAGCATAGGTCACATTTTCAAAATGGCATTTTAAGGTCAAATTACAGTTCATTCGACACGTCTCGGCGAGAAGAACACAATGGTGTAACCCCCGCTGTGCTGGTGGTCTGAGTTTTCCGTGGAATGTGCTGGGGTTGCGTTTTCACGCCCTGTCCCCGTCTTCTTTCAAGGGCCTGTCTGAGTATTGCTCTCAGATTTGACCTCAGCAGAAACTCTAAAAATAACCGTTTTTACGAAAAATGTTTTTTTCTGCAATAATTTTGACTTAAGGGAGTCATTACATTCATTTTGCCAGCATCGTGTTCCTCTCGTCGAGACGCGTCGAATAAACCATAATTTGACCTTAGACCAAGGTCATGACCTAACCGGAAAGGGTCATGTTGCGTATCAGTCGATCCGTATCGTCGAGCGGAACATATCTAAGGCGTTTTCGCCGCTCTAGCACGTTTGTGTAAAAAGTTATGGTTAAAAAAAGCTGTTAGGGACCTTTCATGACCTGAGATGACCTCAGGAGCACACAGAGGGGGTCACGGGTATAATTTTCTGATTCATTGTGTCTTTTTTATCTACAAAATGATGTTTAAGAGTGTTTAGAAGGTCATGCTTCCAAAATAGACGCTTTTTTGTTTTCTCCCCTTGACTTGTAATGGAGAGGTCGCAAAATTGACGGTGACCTGACTTTAAGCCAAAAATATCAAAAATTTGGGATGAACTTTTTATACATACTAAAAGTCTTATCAATCGCTGAAAGTTTCAAAGCGGTCGTTCAGTCGTTGTAGCTACAGCGAACATGGAAACGTTCTGAGATATAGTCACTTGTTGAGTTTAGTTTATTAAAGTCGTCGTCGACGGGGACACCCCCTTTGACCCACGCATGGCGGGGGCCGGGGGGCTCTACAGAGCCCCCTCCCGTTTTTCGGCAATATCTTCTAAACTATTTCACGGATCAACACGAAACTTTCAGTAACCTCAGCGGCATCAATTTGAAACCTTGTGTTAAAATTTTAACTTTCTAGCTACCATAGTTGGGCCGGAAATGACGTCAGAGTGACGTCATATCGGCCGATTTTGATGCAAAATATTGAACTGCGGTAAACGCTCTCAAGAGCTTACTGCTTAGTTTTAAAGCTAGATCCAATTTCTTTGCGTCAGTGGACTGCAAATACATGTAGCTATCAAACTGGTATCTCGAATTTTGAAAATTTTGAAAATTTTGAAATTATGTTTGTTTTGAAAATTATGTTTTGAATTATGTTTTTACAATTACAAAAAAAAAATTACAATCACAAAAAAATAGTTTTTTGATTTTTCAAAAAGTTTTTGATGTTTCGCAAAAACCGGAATATATGTGATAGAACACACATGATAAACTACTCTAGCAAGTTTTAGCCCAATATCTTCAAAAAAAGCCAAGTTATTTGCATTATTGTCAAAATTTTACAGTTATATATTTTTCATAACCATTTTTAAGTACGTTTTTGACATCGTACAACAATATAAATGGCACCATCGTGTTCGTGAGCTCAAACTGCATCTGATAGGCACCTTTTTGTTGAAAAATTCCATTTTCAACATTTGACCTTTTCTGACCTGAAATTGACCTGACCCATTAGCGTCGCCACGGGGGGGCAAGCGGGGCAGCTTGCCCCCCCAACCTCGGACTGGGCACCCCCTGAGAGCGATACAGATCCGATGAGATTTTGGAGTCGGGAAAAATGGGGGTACCTTTCTGAGAATGCCTGTGAGGTCAGACTCAGTTGGAGCGTGCAGTTCGAACCAAAGTCTGACTCGCAGTCGCCAAAATATTCAAGACTCCGAGTCCAGACTCGGAAATGTCAATGATGTGATTCCTTCCATGTTCTAAGTTCGTTCTTTATTTCATTTACAGCTGATTTTCATAAGTCAGGGCCTTTCCCAACTCCCGTCAAATGTCTGCGACAGGCTTAAGTACCGTACAAGTGTCGCAGGGCTCATGAGCTTGCTTTAAACAAAGGCTCCTAAGGAGCTCCACTGAGCCCTAAAGAAGCTTTCAGAGGGCCCAAGGCCTCTCAAAGTCCCACTGGTGTCCATGTTCTCTGAGGGCCCATACAGGGATCTTTGAGACTTCAAACATTTCTGAGAACCTTAACTGGCCTCTGATAGTTCAGCCAAACTTTTGAGGCGACAGACTTTGCTAACCCCAAGCCGGCATCTGAGGGGTCTTAGCTCACGTGTCCCTCTGAGGGCCGCAACAAATGTTTATTATGTCCCTACATAGGGTCCTTAGGGGTTCGACACAGACCTCGAGGGTTCACACTTATCCGGGGGCTCCAGGCTCACCCTGGGCCTAGTCTCTTAGCGCCCGCCGCCCACACTGGCTGCTTCTGAGGGCCCCACCTTGGGCTCGGAAAGCCCTAAAGCACAACGTACACGTAAATATTTGAGGTGACCCACGCCGATCTCCGGGCTCCTAAGTCCTAAGCATGCTTCTGAGAGTCAGCACTGACCCTGAGTGGCCTGAAATGGCCTGGAAGTCCCAAACCTATCTCTAAGGGATCCCTTGCCGCTATGCCGTGCGTAACTTTTGGTTCCGTTTAACATTTTTGTTCGCGTTTGCAGCGCTTCCCTTCACACGAAAAAACTTTTGTTCACACTCGAGTGAACAAAACACTCCCTCTCACTGGAGCAAAGATGAATTACTTCCGATTCACACTTCCGACATTCACTCTCTGCCGAATGCCCAATTTAGCTACGATCGACGGCTGGGATAAGTCCTATGCATTTCACGTAAAACCTCTGCATGCATGCGTGAATGGAGGTTTTAGCAGGGTGATCCGATTAAATGGAACATTTTTCACCTTTTTCTGGGTAATGATCATGAGCGTCGAGCGTCTGCACAGGGGCCCTCTGCAGTGCGTCGGCAATCGCAGCCACTATATAGTTACTATAATTCTACCAGTCGTTTTTGCCATGAAATTTCAAAATTTCGAATTTTTCTGTAAAAAAGTACATGTAATAGCTAGAAGGAAACCTTTGTCACCATCGGATTCCTTGCACCATTGCGCGTCGAATGATGTGTAAAACAAGTGAGTTAAGACTGGGGAAAGGCAAGTTTTAACACAAAAGTTGATTTTGCCCCCCCAACCGAAAATCTCTGGCGACGCCTATGACCTGACCACCGGTAAATTCAGCTGAAAATTCAGCGAGGGTGTTCAGACACCCTCGGCCCGGCACGAAACAAAAATCGTGCAAGAAAATTTTCCCCATTGACGTTTTTGTGTAAGTCAATTGATGTAACATCGCAAAAAACGTTAGCGGCTATCCAATGTTTTTCAATTCTTTTTCTTAGACAATACAGTTCATGCGGTCCACAAGAAACGGGTTACATTGAAATGCAAAAGCCGATTTCACTATGCTCTGAAAGAAGGAATGCTAATACAACCTGTGCTGTGGGCGTTTTGGGCATTACCAACCAGGAACTTGAATGAAGAACTTCATTGAAAAAATTTAATTAATGTCCAATCAAAATATTTTGGTTACATAACCATTAACCTCGTTCTCGTTTTCTAAGATTAGCTAAATAGCGGATCAACGGATCTCCTACGAAGATCTTTGCTCACAAATATTTGCTGGCCAAACTGTCCACATTGGGGTCTGTCCGAACTGGAAACTCGTGATAGGCTGCTGCTAAGAGTAACGGCTGCAGAAGCTGAGCTCGACTTCGATCGATTTTTAGGAGGTAGCCTTCAGCTGTCGGCAGAAATTCGTAGATTCTGAAGCTGTCCAATCAGTCGTGCAAGATGCAATCAAAGTAATTTATATCAAAGATGCCCACTGTCTTAAAGGTCGTCCCGCCCTAGCTACATCTCCTCTCGAATAAACCACATCGTATCACGCAGATCTTTAGATCTGTTTTGGATAGCTCCTAGGAATTAAAATGTGAAACAATTTAAATTGCTGGATGCGCGTTTTACAATTGTAAAGTTGGTTTAACCGCGCCGGGCCGAGGGAGGGGGTGTTTGGACATCCCCAGTTCTATTCCTTGCAACTATAAAAAACGACGCTTTCAAGGTCAGTTCACCAGGTCACGTCATGTGACCTTACCTCAGATAAAGTTCTAATGCCCGCCACAGCCACACTGACTGAATGATGGCTTTGAAACTTTCAGGGATTGATGAGAGCAGCAGTATGTATAAAACCTATATCTAGGAATTTTGATATCGGTGACCTAGGGTCAGGTCAGTTTTGCGACCTCTCCATCATAAGTCAATGGGAGAAGATTGAAAGGCGCCTCTTTTGGACGAACGTCATTCCAAACACTCTCAAGCATCGGGTTACAGGTAAAATTGACAAGCTGAACCGAAAAATGGCACCCGTGACCTCTTCTTATGTCCCTGGGGTCATATCAGTTCATGAAGTTCCCCAGCAGTTTTTTTACAATAACTTTTGATAGAGACATGCTAGAGCGATGAAAACATCTCAGATGTATTCAGCTCGACGATACGGATCGACTGATATGGAACATGACCTTTCCCGGTCAGGTCATAACCTTGACCTGGGATCAAATTATGAAAATGGCCTATCAAGGTTAAATTGTATATCATGTTTACATCTTAACCTGTATTGTGTGTATGTACTATTTGACTCTTGTTCTGAAAAGCCATGAATGTGGATGAACATATGAATACATGATGATGATGATGATTGTCTCGTCTCGACGAATCTCGACGAGAGGAACACGATGCGGGTAAAAATAATGTGCTAGTTTTGAGCCAAAAGCAAAAAATGTTGAAATCGCCGAGACGTGATTTTTAATGACCTCTGGTGACTAGACCTTTAACCTGGCCTTGAATCGACTTTTGAAGCTCTGCGTCGTTTGACCTGCCTATCTAAATCTATATTCAGCCACCTGGAAACTGGAGAGAGAGGGTCACGCTAGACCGTGCTAGGGAGGACCGTGCCGCCATATACGTCAATACATTCAATTTTCGATCAAAATTATTGCCGGTGAAGCGAAATTTCTTTTTAGAAACCGTCAGTCACTCGCACGATGGAACATACCCCAGTCGTGCACGTTTTAACATGTAAATAAATGGACTAACTTGAAGGGCTCTGTGCTGAAAATTGGGAATGACGAGTGAGAAAAAAATCAATGCCATAAATGTCACTACGAGTGATTGGTTCATTACAAGAAGAGTGCCTAAAGTTGTCAGATAGGTATTGAGGGTACCTGCCGATGGCACCAGGCAGTTCCCCAGGCCCCAGCCGACGGCAGTGTGCCGAACTCGCCAGCAGTGTGCGGCCCCGCGCTGCTGGCCGGCTGACCGTCCGCGCTGGCCGACAGGGAGCGGCCCCGGCGGCCGCGAGGAGGCAGACGTCGAGGACATCCACGACCGGCTCGACTACGAGGGCGGCGCCGACGAGGCCGCTCTCCCCGCCGACGAGGTCGACGACGACGTGGACGAGGACGACGCCGGCCGCCGGCTGCTGCGGCTCATCCAGGAGCGGCAGAAGCGGCGCCGGGAGGACGACCAGCCGCGGCCGGCGGCCCGCTCCGCCAGCCCGCGCCGCGGCCGCGACCGGCGCTCCCGCTCTCCGGAGACGCGGGCCGTGCGCACCGTCCGAGCCATCCGCTCGCGCTCCGGGTCGGCGGGCAAGGCCGGCCGGCAGCACCAGCCGGCCAGCTCGCCGGAGAAAGGTGAGGCGGACGCGCCGGCCGCCCGCTCCGACGGCGGCGGCGGCTCGCGGCCCAAATCCTCCCCGTCGCGCAAACACTCCACCTCCGGCGAGCGGCGCTCCCGGTCACGTGATCGTCGCTCGCGTTCTCGGTCACGTGATCGTCGCTCGCGCTCGCGAGGACGCCGCCGCCGCTCCCGGTCGCGGGACCGCGGCGCGCGGCGCTCGAGGGAACGGCTGTCACGATCCCGTCGCTCGCGCTCTCGGAACCGTCGGCGCTCGCGTTCACGTGACCGCCGCTCGCGCTCTCGAGACCGCCGCTCGCGTTCACGAGACCGCCGCTCGCGCTCTCGAGACCGTCGCTCGCGCTCTCGAGACCGTCGCTCGCGCTCTCGTGGCCGTCGCTCGCGCTCAAACGATGGACGTCGCCACGGAAAACACTAGAGTGGCTCGCGTGCGTGACTCCAGCGGTTCGAATTGACTTTATGCTGCCAATCAACCAGTCTGCGTTTCACGTTTCAGGATAAAGTATGTGTGGGTCAGGAGGTGACCGTTTATCGGTTTATCGGTGTCACTGACACGGCGGTGTCAGGCTGGAACAGGAGTACACGTGGCGTCAGTGTCAGAATTTTCGATCCTTGCAGTGGGAGGGTACGTAGTGAGCCGGAGGGCGTTTGTGTCAGTGGACCGCGCGGCGAGGTCCGTGCCCCCAGGCCAGCTCGGCGCGGCCGCCCATTTCCGATACCGGCCGGCGTGCGCGTGTCTCCGGTTTTGCCGAGCACTTCCCCGGGTGTTTCACGTCAATAAACGCACGATCGCCAGTACCATGTATTGTGTCATCTCTTAACGATTCAACTGGGTTACCGCGAGGTAGGACCGGGTGTGGAATGTGGATGGAGTTTTTTTTTTCATCTGCATAATATAGTCGCAATGACCCGATGTGAGACGGGTCCTCAACTAATGTTGATTGTTTAGGTGGTTTGGCAGTCTTTTCGCATTGCGTACCTTCATTATATCGCTGGCCAAGGATTTTTATTTTTAGTGTTTGCCGAGCGTAGCGAAGCAAATGCTGTTCGGGCGCCGGCAGAGGACCCATTACCTTTAAATAGGCCGGCAGAGGAACCATTACCTTTAGTTAGCATGACGTTACAATCGTCTTTGATACGGACCATCGTCGGCCACCTCGGTGAATCGTTCTGCCTTCAATCGCATCCCGCTTCGTGGCAGGTATATATCAGGCAGGTATATCGTGGCAGGCAGGTATATGATCAGGGCTGCAAAGGACGCGCTAAAATGACTCTCCTTCGCCCCTCGCCACTGGGTGTTCGCCTTGGGCGGCCCCCACGCTGCAGGTCAATGTCATGTAACCGCTGCCGATCAGCCGATCAGACGTGTCGCGCGTGCCCGTGGGGTATCGCGTGACACATTGCACATGCCGGAGCGGCCGCGCTGTCCGGTGTGCCGGCGCGCGTCCGGCAGGTGACGAGTGGCGGTCCGTCCCCCCGTCACGCCGGGCCCGCCAGGAGCGGCTTTTTGTGACCGCAGGCCGCGAGTAGCCGTCGGTCGGGGAGCCGCCGCCGCTGGCCGCTGCTGCTCGCGGTCACCCCATGTGACATTGTAGGAGGATGTGTTCTTTACAAGGCGCTCCTATGAGCGAGGTCGTGCTGGTATGTGTTTGTACTCTGGTTCTCTGTTTTGGTGTCGTTGAACTTATCCTACGTGATGCCAGCATTGAATGCCAATCTATCTTGCATCATGGGATTTTCCAGCCGTCCGGAAGCAGTTCTGGTTCATCTTATTTTCAAGTTTGATTATGCCTGAAATTAATGGATGGTAACTAACGACTTTTGTTCTTGTAATCACAAAATTTGCATGCGACGTATCGGGGCAACTATCAACCCTCATGTAGCAATGTCTGCTCGAATGTACTCATATGTTCGTCTCGCATTCGCTTCCGGCTTCCGTTCTTACAACTGGGGAACTACCCTGCTCTTTGCGAAAAGTAGCATGCGTAGCCTCACGGACTCTTTATAACTTTTTTCGGTCCCTTTAACCCTCGCCGGACCTATTGGTTTTCTACATACGCGCCGGCCGGGGGGGGGGGGGGGGTACGACCTTCCCTCGCCCCCTGGTGGAGCTAGCGCGTCGCGGAAAAAACGAGCGTGTGCGCCGTTACGAGACGCAGAGATTGATACCCGATTTTAAGGTCCTAGGTCAACCGGTGACCTCTGAGGTCAGGTCAAGTGCCCCAAGGTACGGTTCAGTTTTTGGTGAATAACTTCGAAAAAAAGGGCCGCAGAGCGCCGATTTTGGCAGCATCGTGCTCGCCTCGCTCAGGCGCGTCGAATGATACTTTTTGTTTGGGTCAGGTCAACTTAGGGTGTTGACCTCAGGTCACGGTCAGGTCAGCGCCCTCAGGTCACGAAGTTGGTCAAAAGAGGTCATGTCGCATATCATTCGATTCGGCAGGTCTTCCTGAGTCCATTGGTGGCTTTCCCGACTCGCTAGCTCAATTTGATCGGGAGTTATTGACAATAACTAATATGACCTTGTTGGCGTCATAAATGACGTCACAAAAGGTCAACATTGCAAAAGTGACGCATCTAACCTCGCAAGGAGTGCATCAAATCACGATTCTGTGTGCTTGAGATAGTCAGAGATCGTTCCCGGCGCCAGAATAGCAGTTTTCATTTTTGCCCATTGACTTATAATGGTGAGGTCACGAAAATGGCCTGACCTCATATGACCTTTAGGAAAAATCCAAGATATACAAGTTGTGAGACTCGTAATGGATACTAGATCCTGCAAGTTTCATTTCCCTGTGAAAGCTCCTCTGGCAGTGAGGGCGTTGCGAAGCTGCCACATCTGAGTACACATCTGAGTACGTACCGTGCAGAGGTTCACTTATGACGCCGTAGGTCAGTGACCTGACCTGACCCGAAAATGCGGTTGGTGTCAAAAGATCCGGCTTGAATCATAGGTCAGGTATGCCAAGTTTCAGCTCTCTATCGCCAGCGTGTTTTCGGAGCTATCGCGAAAAAAAAACCTATGGGGTTTCCCCCCCCCCCCCTCCCCCTCGGCCGGCGAGGGTTAAATGCCTTAATAGCATCCAAATGTCAGCTCTTTGGCGTGGATACCGATTGGCTATAATGCTTTCTGGTTACACTCGGTCGAACGTCCTTGCCTCTCCATCAGGTAGATAGTCACGTTCATGGTAAATAGAGTTGTATTCATATGCATACACAATTCAAGCAACACATAATTTACAGCCAAATCGGCGAATGCCCATGTCAGTATTGTCTTTCATGGGTAGGGGGAGGGGAGGGGGTCGGCTGTCGCGCTGGCCCGGTGACCGGTCAGCGCGCGGCGGCTCGCGGACGTCAGGTGCTGCCGGCCGGCTGCTGGTCCGGCCACGGGTCGTTGATGTGCGGCATGCGGCAGCACACGCCGTCGCCAACGCCGCCGTCCTTGAGCCGGTAGCAGCGCAGCAGTGCCACGGTCGGCTGGCCAGACGGCCCGGTCGGCTCGCGCAGCAGGCCGCCGCGCACAAAGCCCGTGTACGGGTTACACATGGCCTCAGGCACGCACACCATCGAGGCCGAGCAGGCGCCCACGAATACTCCCATGGGGCCGGAGCCGCCGGTGCCCGGGTTGCGGTTCAGCGCGATGTCCTGTTTGTAGTTGAACTGGGTGAAGCGGGCCGGTACCGTGGAGCCGGCGGCGGGCAGCGGCCGGGGCCGCGGCGCCGGACTGCTGGGCACCTGCAGCTGCTGCACCACGGGCTGCAGCAGCTGCTGCTGGACGGGCCGACTGGCGCTCACCTCGACTCCCCTCTGGGGTGGGATGTAGGTGCCGGGCGGCGGCGGAGGCGGCGGCGGCGGCACGTACCCGTAGCCGAGCGGCTCGGCGAGCGCCGCCGACAGCAGCGCGGTCAGACTCAGGAGGCGCCACATGCTGCTGCTGCTGCTGAGCTGGGTGTGGACGGACGCTGTCACCGGTGGTCGCCGACTGCCGCCGTGCCGGCCGCCGCCAGCCTTATATCGGCGCGCCGCACAGCCAGCCTCGCTCAGTTCCGTCCAGCCGTCAATCCTGTCCGACACATCCGGAGATTAAGACATCCCAGCTCAGATTAGATTATTTACCAGCAGGGGAGATGGCTGGCCGAAGGCGTATGATCACTTCACTCGGACATTAGAGACGCATCATTTGTTCGGACTGCATTTTGCGCAGATTCCGTAAACTCGGATGATGGCGTCGGATAGCGGCGGATGATGCGTCATTTATCTATTTATTCATTAATTTATTTATTGTTGATGGACCGGGTAATCCCGAAGCATGCGAAGCTCAGGTCAGTGACACTGTTGGCTGCGACAATATGTGGGCACAATCCGTTCCGAAACCACAACACAAATCGTGAACGGATGAACGGTTTGACACATTTGAGAAATATAGCGTATCAAGTTACGACCATTGCATTGTTGCTCCGTTCCTAATGACTTACAAAACAATCCGTTCTTCCGGTACTCTCGTCTGCTGGCTACCTCTCCAGACGGGCTAGCCTAGCAATTAGTCCCCAAGATATTGCTGTTGCGGCAAATTATCGGGTTATGCTTTTCCAATGGTTTATCTGAGCTTTAGCTGTCCCCCGCAATAAAGCGGCGGCTCTCTGCCGAGACAGCGAGTCGCCAACTATACGCACCGAGACAGCGAGTCGCCAACTAAACGCACCGAGACAGCGAGTCGCCAACTAAACGCACCGAGACAGCGAGTCGCCAACTAAACGCACCGAGACAGCGAGTCGCCAACTAAACGCACCGAGACAGCGAGTCGCCAACTAAACGCACCGATACAGCGAGTCACCAACTAAACCCAGATAGACAGCGAGTCTTTAACTAAACCCAGATAGACAGCGAGTCCTAAACTAAACCGAGAGAGACAGCGAGTCCTTAACTAAACCCAGAGAAACAGCGAGTCCTTAACTAAACGCACCGAGACAGCGAGTCGCTAAAGTAACCCAGAGAGGCAGCGAGTCGCCATCTAAACGCACCGAGACAGCGAGTCTTAAACTAAACCCAGAGAGACAGCCAGTCATTAACTAAACCCAGAGAGACAGCGAGCCCTTAACTAAACCCACAGAGACAGCGAGCCCTTAACTAAATCCAGAGAGACAGCGAGTCTTTAACTAAACCCACCGAGATAGCGAGTCCCCAATTAAACTCGCCGAAGCTTTTAAGTTGGCGGCTTGCTGCATCGGAGGGCTCAGTAAGCTGCCCGCTGTCATGGCCTCATTAATGTGTGACATGCAGCCATTGGTGTTTTGTTATGTAACTGATAATCAGTCGAGTAACTTCCTGTACAATTTTGCGGAAGAGCAACGGAACGAGTAACGGCAGGCGCGTTTTGGAGGAGCGGAGGGACGACAAACGATCAAGTAGATGTGAGTGCTGCTGCCTACTTGCTACGCCATTTGAACAATTGCATCTACATACAGTCAACACCCTCGAAATAAAAGAGGATCCACGAAAATATCACACTTTTTATGAACCATTTGCCCACACTTCAGCTCGTATGTGCCATTGAGTATCGAGTCATTATCGTGGCCAGGGCAGAACAGCCGACAAGTCTGGTGCGGATAATTCGAGCATCTTACCGTAGATGAGTTAGATGGCAGCAAGCTGTTCTGATTTGGTTACCTCCGTGTGCGTGTGTCTATCAAAATGGATCTAGCACGGAATCGATCACGGTGGATTTCGGTACCTACTATCACCGGCGCCTTTACTTCCGCGTGCGCGCACCACAGTCAGACCTGAGCTCGCCGCCATCCCCGCCGCCACGGTCACCCCTCCCCCACCGTCACCCGCACCGTCCCCGCCATCACCCCCATCGCCCCCAGTGGTCCCCACCGTCCCCCACGGTCACCCCCCATCCCCCACCCACAGAACCGCCGTCCCCACCTCCCCAGGGTGACCAGGCGGCGCCGAGTGGTGGGCGCCGTATCTTCCAGGGTCGCCGGTCACCACCTCACTGGGTAGGTACTTTATCCATGCGGAGCACGCCGCCCGGCACCATCGGTCATCAATCGCCGAGTGCGCTGCTATTTAGACCAGTGTCGGGCCAGCAAAAACCACCAGCTTGCTAATGCGAGGTGACATCAGACAAATTGGCGACCAGCAAGTGCGCGAGAAAAAAGCACAAGCATTCATGTCTGACGAGACTTGAGAGGGATCTTACAACTTGCGACGAATGTCGTGGTGGGAAATCACGAGAAACCGAAGCGAAAAGACGGATGAAGATTCAATTAGGTACCTTCACAATGCTTTGATAAGACGGATGGATTGTGGAAAATTGTAGACGATGTAAGAATCTCCTCTACGGCAGTGAACATAACACGGGGCCTGTAGCAGCCTGGTACCTATACCTATACATAAGGCGTTGGTAGCCTGTAGTGATAAACTGTAAACATATATGCATGTCTGGCTACACCCTGCCGTCCGATATTCAGCCCAGATCTAGCACAGGTTCGAGACCCCCGGATCCACTGGAAACTTGCTCACAGCATAACCCTCGAGGTGTGGTCATCCCAAACCATTCGGTGTCGCTCTTAGCTGTTGGACCTACAGAGGTCGACAAAGGTCGCGGCGCAGCCCCCGAATTTGGATAGATAAGAATCATAAAATTTGTTCGACCCGTCTGGACGAGCGAAACGATGCTGGTGAAACGGATGCTTATTGCTTGCGTAAGTTTTTGTTCTCTGGAATCCCAATTCCCAACCGTCAACCCCGATGCGTCTCGACGAAAGAAACGCGATGCCGGCAAAATTAACATACCTTATACGGGTTCGGTATGAATAGTTATTGCAGAAAAACGAGCTTCGCTTCACCGTCACTAATATTGAGTTTTTGCTCTCTGGAGGCTAAACCGTTGACCCTACAGTTGAAATCCGAGGACAATAGTTACTCGGTAGGTACGCAGAAACAGCTGGGGCATTCCACGATAGATCGTACCAGGCCCGTCACCCTCATCTCTCAGATTTTAATGAAAATCGGTCCTAACTCCTAGGGGTAATCATGGGCCCCAAAGACGCCTGGCAAAATATCAGACTTCTAAGATCAAAACTTTTTGAGTTATATTGCATTACATTTTTTTAACTTCGGTTTGTAACGGTGAGTTTGATGGCCTATAACTCAAGAACGGGTTATGCAACCAACAAACGGGAAACAACACTAAGCTTGCGATGAACCAAAAATTGATATTACTTTCTAAAAATTATAAAGAAAAATTTTGATTGCTGAACAAAAACCTTAATCTTTTTTCATTTGCCTCTAATGACTTTTGGGACCAAAATTTTTCACATTTTTATTTTTTCAAAATAAAATTCATGTCATTGCAAATCGACATGCAAAAAATTAGAAAGGAGGGGTTGATACGACCCCAGCACGCCGTTTTGCTTCTAATAGCGGTAGAGCCTCGCGGAAAAAAACGAACGTGTGTGCCGTTACAAGTCGCAGCGATTGGTACCCAATTTTAAGGTCTCAGGTTAACCGGTAGCGTCTGAGGTCAGGTCAAGTGACTGAAGTTACGGGTTCGGTTTTTAGTGAATAACTTCGCAAAAAATGGCCGCAGAGCCGCGATTTTGGCATCATTGTGTTCGCCTAGCTCAGGTGCGTCGAATGGTATGCTTTTTGTTAGGGTGAGGTCAACTTAAGTAGTTGACCTCGGGTCAAGGTCAGGTCAGAGCCCCTCAGGTCACGAAGCTGGGCAAAGGGTATCATATGGCATATCATTCGATTCGGAAGGTCTTCCCGAGTCTATTGGTGGCTTTCCCGACTCTCTAGCTCAATTTGATCGGGAGTTATTGACGAAAAACTCGTACGACCCTAGTGACGTCATAAATGACGTCACGCAAGGTTAACAATGCAAAAGTGAAACATTGGACTTTGCAAGGAGTGCATGAAATCACGATACCATGTACGTGAGATAGTTTTAGATCATTATCGGCGCCAAAATAACATATTCTATATTTCCCCATTGACTTATAACAGTGATGTCACGTGACTCATGTGACCTTCAAAAATTCCCAGATATATAAGTTGTGAGACCTCTGGAGGACACCATGTATGCGTCTTGTAACTTTTATCTCGGACAGCTATAGTCATTGGCGTCCAAAACAATGTCAGAACCAAACAGCCTTTTTCACTCTCGCGCTTATAGGAAAGAGGGTTGGATGAACCCTCTTTTCATTTTTTCAGATGACTAAGACTTCAATTGAAATTTCAGTAACCCGTGATGTCACTAGGCAGCTTTACCACGCCATTTGTAAGCTCCCCTCCCAAAATCACTATTCGAAACCGTTATCGTGACGTAAAATAAATACATTTATAGAAAGAACACCTTCCTAATTTTTTGCACACTTCTTAACAATGAGCTAAATATCTTTTTAAAGAAATAAAAATTCAAAAAAATTTGGTCCCAAAGTCTAAAAAATACAAATGAAAGAAAACTCGATATGTCATATATCAAAAAAAGCGTATTTTTCGAAATTTCAAAAATACATATTAATCTCTGTTTCATTGCAAGTTCAATGTTATCTAACATTTGGCATTTGAATAATCCGTCTTAGAGTTACAGCCCGCCAAACTTAGCGCTGCAAAGCAAGATCCAAAAAATGTTATACGCCATAACTCAAAAAATACTTATCTGATAAGCCTGAAATTGTTACAGGTAGATTCAGAGCCCCTGATTACCCCTGAGACCAATTTTCGTCAAATTCCGAGAGATGAGGGTGTCAAATTGGAAAAAAGTGGTACGATCTATCGTGGAATGCCCCAGCTTTGAAACAGCTATCGACTGCGCTTTTCCACCGTGCTGTAGCTGTATTAGTTCCCGCGCCCTTTTGTGAAGAAAAAATCTCCAAATGGGGGGGGGGGGGAAATTCGTGATATTTTATCTTCTGTGACTTCCAGTGACCTCATCGAACCCTCGTCACCCGATCGAAAAATGACCTTGATGATTCTGAATATTATAGCGAGCTATCTATTGTCTTTTCCGCGTCTTTCTAGCTTTCTATTTTCCGAGATAACCTGGTGTGGCCAAATACGATGGTAGGTGGCCTAAATGCTGAGTTAGAATCGGCGTTTTGTGCCTCCCCCTTGCCTTTTTGTTTTACGATGATAAGGTCTGCAACATTCTTAATCGTCGCCACGAAGCAAGCAAACCAATCGGTAGTTTCAGGATCTCGTATTGAGGCAAGCACAGTCACCAAGGAACTCAACGACGAAGCACGATCGCTGCCCTGGAGCATATCACATATAAATACAAGCACTGTCTCTGCTTGGCCCGCTCACGCCGCTGTTAGCATCTTCTTCGCCGCCTTGTGAATGTTGGCGTCCATTTTATCTGAAAAAAAAGGAGCCGTGTTATAACAAGCACCAGACTAGGCCTGTCGGTCTCGAGTTACTACAGCTGCCGACTACGGTCGGTCTCAGAGTCGGAGCTGGAGGCGAGGAAAGGCGCAGTTCACGTTACACAACTACTGCAGTGAAGTAGGTACCGGGAGTTACCGAACAGACGAACGCTCTTTTTTTAATTCTCTAAAATGTCTTCAAGTTATAACATCAATACAATTATTTGATCAACGGAAAGCCATTGCGATGCTATTTTGTTTAATGCTAGTTAAACTTACTTCGGACTATGTAGCCATGTAAAAAAGGCATACAGTCAAGCTACTACATTTGTACTTCAAGACGGAAATATGTTGTGGTGGCCGACAAGAAATTTGGAGAGGTTTCAAACTCGTAAAAAGCACCACTAATAATTGTAGTTTGGGCTCATATGGCCATTTTCAATAAGAGAAAGCGTCACAAGCCTATAAAGAGGCGAGAATTAGTGGTCTACGGTGAACCCAGGGGACACGTCCTGGGAGGCTACGAGATTCGGATCATTTTGGTTTGAGAATAAGAAGGACGGGAGTGATACGATGAAGGCCCAGCGGTAGATAGCAGTGCTGTTACAGATCAGGTTTTGGACGGCGCTAAAGGAGAACCTGGGAGGTGATGTCCGGCTGATAGAGAGCCAGTGGATTCAGCAGGACCGAGCCACCGTTCAA
The DNA here is from genome assembly GCF_019059575.1 of Amphibalanus amphitrite. Lineage (NCBI taxonomy): Eukaryota > Metazoa > Arthropoda > Thecostraca > Balanomorpha > Balanidae > Amphibalanus > Amphibalanus amphitrite. The sequence continues at coordinate 293,395 of NW_024882021.1, forward strand.
ACGGCCGTCGCAGCCCGTGACTGGCTGCGACGCGCTTCGGGCAGCGGCTGTCCTCCCGGCTGGAGGTGAGCCCATGGCCCGGGCATTATCCGGAACTCAACACCCTTATATTAATTATTTGGGGGATTCTGAAGATATAAGTGCACCGAGTAAGAAAACCAGCAATCAGCTGGGCAAATCAGCTAAGTGAGCTAAGTTCGGGACATGCGACCGGAGCTCTGCCGCGAGGAGGTGGCACAAGTGACGCAGCGTCCGTCTTTGTGACTGGGACGCTTTGGTAGTCTTATGGAAAATGTGCTGCACGGACGGCACCGAGCATGCAAATCGGTCATTAGTACCATACCACAAAATAACAGTGAATACACTATCGTTTGGTGTGACTTTTATATTTATCGGGTTTATTGTTTTCACAATATATGAATTTTGAATACGTCTGCTTTTTGGGGAACCCCGGGTACTGTTCATGCTCGCTTTCCCTGGCTAAATCGTTAAGTCACCATCGTAGCATTTTGTCCCAGTAGTTCGATGAATGAACAGGTTCGTGCCGCTGGTCGACGGCGGCGATTCTGCCAGCACTCACAGATTTTGTGCTGTCCTTTCATGGGAAACTTGACGACCAGCTGCTCGGGCTCGCTGCAGATGAGCACGTACGGGCTGTCGCTCTCGCCCTCCGGAAACTGTTCCCTGAGGGGCCAGAGAGGCTGCCGTCAGCAGGGCGTGAGCCGGGTGAGGCCAGCTGTCAGATGGGGCGGGAGCCGGGTGAGGGCAGCTGTCAGATGGGGCGGGAGCCGGGTCAGGGGCAGATGTCAGTAGGGCGGGAGCCGGGTGAGGGCAGCTGTCAGTAGGGGCGGGAGCCGGGTCAGGGCAGCTGTCAGTAGGGGCGGACGCTGGGTGAGGGCAGCTGTCAGAGGGCAGCTGTCAGCAGGGGTGGGAGTCGGGTCAGGGCAGCTGTCAGTAGGGGCGGACGATGGGAGAGAGCAGCTGTCGGCAGGGCGGGAGCCGGGTGAGGACAGCTGTCAGCAGGGGCGGGAGCCGAGTGAGGCCAGCTGTCGGTAGGGGCGGGAGCCGGGTCAGGGCAGCTGTCAGCAGGGCGAGGGGCTGTCGTCAAACGTCGACCGGGCGAGGGGCAGCGCCAGCCGGCACTAGTGCGGGTGAGCGCAAGGCGAGGGGCTGTCGGCAGGGTCAGCGCAAGGCCGCCCGTCTCTTCGGGGGCGCCGGAAAAATGTAATGTTACTTGATGCCGGCCCAAAACCGACAGCTGACCGCCACGCCACCATTCAGTAGCCGCCGTGTACAGATAGCACGGTCAGACTGCCGTCGCACGCACTGCGTCCCGGAGCGTGGTGTCACGTGCCGACCACCCGCGCCTCCTCACCTGTACACCTCCTGCGGCAGAAGGTGTACAGCCATCCGCCCCTGCTCACCTGTACACCTCCTGTGGCAGGCAGTTGAGGACGTTCACCCTGCCCAGCAGGCAGCCGGACGGGTAAAACTCGGGAAACGACAGCTCCCTTCCTGACAAACGCAGCACAATATGTCAGGAAACGGCAGGGCGACATCGGTGCTAAATGGCATTGTATGTAATACTTCTGGTTAAGAAAGTTATAATTCCAGTCTTGGCTGGTACGTAGTAGGTACTGCCGACTTTATAACACAGTAAGACGCCGTTTGTTCAATGTATCTGGTCTCCTGCCTGTCTGTCCCAGCGGCCTTCCGTCTGTCCTGCGGCCCTGCCTCAGCCCTGTCTGGCAGTGTCCCGCAGCAGCCCTCACCCCCCCCCCGCCGTCTGTTTCGCGGCCCCCACCGGCCGTCCCCGCGTCGGCCGCCCGTCGGCCGCTCACCTGCCATGACCCGATAGGTGTCCTCCACCTGTTTGATCTCCTGCGGCGTGGGCACCTTGGCGGCAGCGGCGATCCACAGCCGGCCGCGGTAGGGCGTGTACCACGTGCGACCCTCGTGGCTGCCGACACCGCCCGGTCAGGTCAGGGACACTGAACATCGCAGTCAGTCGCGGCAGGACGGGAGGGCGCAGGTCCCTCAGTCGAATCAGTGCACCGTCAGGTCAGCTGTACGAGTGTGAGATTCATTGGTACGATCTGACCTGGCCAACCACTTCCCACGGGTTTAACAGAACACGTTTGTCGCGTGCCAGTTCCAAGCTCACATTGGAGGCTGGCGGCTCTCTGGGGACAGAGTGGCGACCCAGCGCAGGAAACGGTCCACGACCGTCATAAGGGTCCAAAAATACGCAAAAGCAACAGATGTCAGTGAGTTTCACACTTCTAGGGGCTACGGTTCTCAGAATAACAACAGCGCGCCCCCCGGACAGGGGACTGGTGACCCAGGCACGGGCGAGGCGGGCTCACATTTTGATGCCGGCGACGAGAAGCGACGCCCAGGGCTGGTGCATGCTGAGGCACATGCCGTCGTCGGAGAGCAGCTGTAGGTCGGCGTCCTGTACGCGCCGCAGCTGGGAGTCGGGCCGCTGGCGGAACAGCCGGTCCACGTCGGCCTCGCGGCGCGGGTCCACCTGGTACTGCGAGGGGGCACAGAGGACGGTCAGCGCACCGTCCCAGCAGCAGACAGACAGACAAACACAGCCAGACACCAATCGGTCACAGACAGACACTGACGTCAGCCTCGCGGCGCGGGTCCACCTGGTACTGCCGGCGGACACAGAGGACTGTCAGCACCGCCCCACCTCCCAGCGCGGATCCACCTGATACGGCCAGCGGGCACAGCGACCGGTCAGCGCACCGGCCCAGTCAGATAGACACTGGCCGGTCCACGTCAGCCTCCCTGGTGTTGCGGGCGGGCACAGCGGCCGGTCACAACCCAGATGCCGTACACATCGTAGAGATAACCTACATATTACACTGTTCCTGTAACTCTATTCGTCTTTTATCGGAGAAAGAGTAGATTCAGAACCCGTGACAAAGTTTAGTTCCCTGAACTTACATAACGTGACCTCCCAGGACGGGTCAGGACGGGAGGGAGCAGGCGAGGGGTCCGGTCGGGTGGGAGCCGGGGCGGGGTCAGGACGGTGGGTCCGGGCGGGTCAGGACGGGTGGAGGCTGGGTCTGGTGAGACCTGGGGTGGAGTCGGGTCAGCGGCTCACCTCCGGCCGGAACGCCGGCTCGGCGGACCGCCCGGCGCCGTCGGCCGGCGGGTCGGCGGCCGGTCGGCGCAGCTCGTCCGTGGCCAGCTCGCGGATCAGTTCCGTGATGTGCGCCGGGTCGGCGGCCACCTCCACCTCCTGGGCCGTCATCTGGCGACCTGTTAACGGGGCAGAGGGGCGTCACTGGGGGAATCACCGGGCCGTCACCCAGCGACCTGTTACCGGGGGGGGGGGGGCAGAGGGGCGTCACTGGGGGAGCGATCGCAGACTTTCATAGAAGCAACGCTTCCTCCCTCCCAGCTGCTGGTCCACGACAGCTACAGCGTACAACAGGAGCTTCGTTCAGCATGCAGTATATAAACAACACGATGGGCGCTGCTCCAATTCACCATATCATTTAGAACACGTCCTTTGTTTGGCTGTGTCAAACTGATGTGCTCTGAATGGCACGGCTTTGCTCGGCCGCGTCCACCCGTGCCGGGCGCCGTCTGCCTACCGGCGAAGTCGAGTGTGAGCGTGCGCCGTCGCTGGTCGGCCTGGTGGCGCAGCTGCTGCCGGTAGCGCTCGACGGCTTGCCGCTGCCGGCCGCTCAGCCAGCTGGAGCCCGTCTGGAAGTAGTCGCGCTCGTCGTCGATGATAGACGCCCGCTGCGTCCTGGACGGCAGACGGAGAGCACGATATCGTCACCGCGCCGACACAACAAATCACCGACACAAACGACACTGAGCTGTGTCCTGGACGGCACAGAGAGCACCATATCGTCACCGCGCCGACCGACAAAAACGGTACTGAGCATGGGTGTCGATTTTCGCCGAATTGGGGTGTCCCGGCGCAGCAAATCCACCGCCGCCCTAGCGGTGACCTTGACCCACGCCGTCTGTTGGGGCTCCAAAGCCAAGCCGGCCGAGCCGGCGGGGACTTTGGAGAGCTCGGGCATCCCAACCCGGCGGAAATCAACGCCCATGGTACTGAGAGGTAATGGCCGACAGAGAACACAATTAATGTCGCCGCGCCGACCGGCACAAACGGTGCCTGCCGATACGGTACTAGCCAACCTTTAGCGGCCAGCAGCCTGTGGCAGTGGCAGCCGCTCCAAAACGTACTGCATTGTACTACAATCTGACACCGACTGACTGTGTTCACCTCCTGGGGATTTCAGCTCATGTCGACAGCATCTACAGAGGAAGGGCGGGCTGAAACTGGAGGTAGGTAACACAACACTCCAGGAAGGACGCCTCACATAATCACAGTGAATAGTGAGTGATGCGTGGGTTCAGCTCTATGTGCGGGCGTCTATAGGCGGCCTTTACCCGTCTTTGTCCCGCTCCAGCAGCTTGTCTTTGTGTTCGGTGGCCCGGCGCAGAGCGGCGTCACTCCCCGGCTGCGTCCGCCCGCCGCCCGCCGCGGCCCGGCCCGGCGGTCCAGACTCGGAGCCCACCTGGGAACGGCGAGGGGCGCCTCAGATGGACCGGCACAGAGACACGAACAGCTGCAGTAGCGCACCTCAGATGGACCGGCACAGAGTTACGAACAGCGGCGCAATGCGCACCTCGGATGGACCGGCATAGAGACACGAACAGCGGCGCACCTCAGATGGACCGGCACAGAGATACGAACAGCACAGCGGCGTGCCTCAGATGGACCGACACAGAGACACGAACAGCGGCGCACCTCAGATGGACCGGCACAGAGATACGAACAGCGGCGCACCTCAGATGGACTGGCACAGAGATACGAACAGCGGCGCACCTCAGGTGGACCGGCACAGAGACACGAACAGCGGCGCACCTCAGATGGAACGGCACAGAGACACGAACAGCGGCGCACCTCAGGTGGACCGGCACAGAGACACGAACAGCGGCGCACCTCAGGTGGACCGGCACAGAGACACGAACAGCGGCGCACCTCAGGTGGACCGGCACAGAGACACGAACAGCACAGCGGCGCACCTCAGATGGACCGGCACAGAGATACGAACAGCGGCGCAATGCGCACCTCGGATGGACCGGCATAGAGACACGAACAGCGGCGCACCTCAGATGGACCGGCACAGAGATACGAACAGCACAGCGGCGTGCCTCAGATGGACCGACACAGAGACACGAACAGCGGCGCACCTCAGATGGACCGGCACAGAGATACGAACAGCGGCGCACCTCAGATGGACTGGCACAGAGATACGAACAGCGGCGCACCTCAGGTGGACCGGCACAGAGACACGAACAGCGGCGCACCTCAGATGGACCGGCACAGAGATACGAACAGCACAGCGGCGCACCTCGGATGGACCGGCACAGAGATACGAACAGCGGCGCACCTCAGATGGACCGGCACAGAGATACGAACAGCACAGCGGCGCACCTCAGGTGGACCGGCACAGAGACACGAACAGCGGCGCACCTCAGATAGACCGGCACAGAGATACGAACAGCGGCGCACCTCGGATGGACCGGCACAGAGATACGAACAGCGGCGCACCTCAGATGGACCGGCACAGAGACACGAACAGCACAGCGGCGCACCTCAGGTGGACCGGCACAGAGACACGAACAGCGGCGCACCTCAGATGGACCGGCACAGAGATACGAACAGCACAGCGGCGCACCTCGGATGGACCGGCACAGAGACACGAACAGCGGCGCACCTCAGATGGACCGGCACAGAGACACCAACAGCGGCGCACCTTAGTTAGATAGACCGGCACAGAGACACCAACAGCGGCGCACCTCAGATGGAACGGCACAGAGACACGAACAGCGGCGCACCTCAGGTGGACCGGCACAGAGACACGAACAGCGGCGCACCTCAGGTGGACCGGCACAGAGACACGAACAGCGGCGCACCTCAGATGGACCGGCACAGAGATACGAACAGCACAGCGGCGCACCTCGGATGGACCGGCACAGAGATACGAACAGCGGCGCACCTCAGATGGACCGGCACAGAGATACGAACAGCACAGCGGCGCACCTCAGGTGGACCGGCACAGAGACACGAACAGCGGCGCACCTCAGATGGACCGGCACAGAGATACGAACAGCGGCGCACCTCGGATGGACCGGCACAGAGATACGAACAGCGGCGCACCTCAGATGGACCGGCACAGAGACACGAACAGCACAGCGGCGCACCTCAGGTGGACCGGCACAGAGACACGAACAGCGGCGCACCTCAGATGGACCGGCACAGAGATACGAACAGCACAGCGGCGCACCTCGGATGGACCGGCACAGAGACACGAACAGCGGCGCACCTCAGATGGACCGGCACAGAGACACCAACAGCGGCGCACCTTAGATAGACCGGCACAGAGACACCAACAGCACAGCGGCGCACCTCAGATGGACCGGCACAGATATACGAACAGCGGCGCACCTCAGATGGACCGGCACAGAGATACGAACAGCGGCGCACCTCAGATAATAGGTAGACCGGCACAGAGATACGAACAACACAGCGGCGCACCTCAGATGGACCGGCATCAACAGCACAGCGGCACAACTCAAATGGACCGGCACAGAGACACCAACAGCGGCGCAATGCGCATTTTAGATGGACCGGTAGAGACAGCCTGGCAGATAAACGGACCCGCAGATAGACAGCACATAAAAACATTGTCATTGAGGGAAATATGCAGTCATGTTCCTCGTAGTCGCAACATTAGTAAAATGCATAACAAAGATATCTATCGCAGCTATTCGCTAGGTAAATACATAGTATGCATACTTTGACCATCACCTTCATATCCAATAACACTACACTGTCGCAAAAATGGTAACATTATGAAACTATTGTGTATTTCGTTCCGTTTCGTTCGGGTGTATCGAGGACGTCTGCCGTGGTATGTGGTCCGCGGTACCGGCTGTGGGGTGTGGTCCGTGGCGCCGGCCGTGGTATGTGGTCCGCGGTACCGGCCGTGGTATGTGGTCCGTGGCGCCGGCCGTGGTATGTGGTCCGCGGTACCGGCTGTGATATGTTGGTCCGCGGTGCCGGCTGTGGTATGTGGTCCGCGGTACCGGCCGTGGAGTGTGGTCCGCGGTACCGGCCGTGGTATGTGGTCCGTGGCGCCGGCCGTGGTATGTGGTCCGCGGTACCGGCTGTGATATGTTGGTCCGCGGTGCCGGCTGTGGTATGTGGTCCGCGGTACCGGCCGTGGAGTGTGGTCCGCGGTACCGGCTGTGGTATGTGGTCCGCGGTACCGGCCGTGGTATGTGGTCCCTGGTACCGGCTGTGGTATGTGGTCCGCGGTACCGGCTGTGGACTGTGGAGTGTGGTCCGCGGTACCGGCCGTGGTATGTGGTCCGTGGTACCGGCCGTGGTATGTGGTCCGCGGTACCGGCTGTGGTATGTGGTCCGCGGTACCGGACGTGGTGGTGGTCCGCGGCGTCGGCCGGCTGCTCACCATCGCGCCGCAAAACAGACAGGGCCCGGCGCCCTCCTGTTCGCACACTATCCGGCCGCAGCTCAGGCAGTTGGTCACCAGCGGGTGCTTGGCCGCCTGGCAGTCGCACCTGTGCCGGCCTGCGGACGGAGCGCCCGCGCGAGGACGGTTAGTGGGGACAGCACCCGGTCCCCGTACACCAGCAGCATATGGCGCACACCGTACACAGACACCCATCCAATCGTTCATGTACTGCAGCGTCAGTGACAGGTCAGCGAGCTGCATATCTGCACGAGGTTTGCGAGCCGCCAATACACTATTCAGTCGGTATGGAATGTCTTTTTTTTTTGTTGAGAGAAAACTCAAATTTTCAAAAATAGTCCCTGCACCACAATATGACAGATTTAACCCTCGCATGTGTGCGGCGTTTGCCAGCTTCTAACGTGGCCCCCCTTGCCGTTTGGCCCCTGATAGAGCTAGAGCTTCGCGGAAAAAACGAACGTGTTGCTCGTCACGAGACGAAGCCGATGATACCTAATTTTAAGGTCCTAGGTCATTGGTTGACCTTCCAGGTCGTCAATGAACCAAAAGTCGGGAAAATCGGGACCTGTTAGAAAGTCGTAGAGTGTGGCTGCTATAGGGTTTTTCGGGGTGCTGATCACGAATATCATGTTAGTTTTGATCAGATGATGTCTTTAAGCATTTAGACTAGGTCGGGTCAGGTCAAGTCAGGTCAACCAGTAGGGGTCGTGAAGGGTATTCGTAGTAGGTGTCAACCGCCTCTGACAGCTTCGTAACATGTTACGAAAGCACCAAAACTACTTCGTAAACGTTCAAATGGTTTCTAAATTCGAATTCATCTCCAAAAACTAGCCTAGAAACATGTAAAACTCGAAAAGTGAACCGAGGTCACCAAAAGTCAATGACCTGACCTGACCTTCAGGTGACCTTGACATCCACCCTAATGCATGGGAGCAACATCGAATCACATGTTTGAACGTTTGAAACCACGAAAAGCTTGCAAACGCGCGGCTAATGCGAGCCGACATACGCCGAATCGCGATTCCGGCCAAACATGGCCTCGTGAAATAGGTCACAGGTCAAAGGTCACTTGGGTCAGGGTCATGAAACTTTCAGAGTAGGTGTAAAATTGATCAACTCGAGGGTACTGAAAGTTTCGTCGCGATCGGCCGCTTTTTGCGCGAGTTATTCGCGAAAAACCATGGGGGGCATCCGACCCCCTACACATGCGAGGGTTAAAACGCTAGTAAAGGAGCTAAAAAAGCCAGTGGAATTAACAGTATCAAATAGCGTAGTTATCAATTTCACAGAATCTTACCAGGAAGCTTCATGGATGCTATATCAGCACCTTCTGGAGAAAACACATTTACTTGCTTTTTCCTTCTTCCACTGCTCTTTTGCATCGTTGCTGTGCTTAGTCCTAGAAGCAAAAGGAAAACATTAAATTGCTAAATCAGAGGGTCCTCTGGCCAAATGGATGACATGGGTGCTGATCTGTCACTGTTTTTTATCAGCAAGCTAGCGGTCTGCTGGTTTTCTTGGCTTCTCATTTGTAATATCAGGTGGTCTGTGCAGTTTACCAATGAGAGACCAAATAACCCCAGCAATGAACTTCTATATATAGAAGACCTGCAGCATGCTGGCAAAATAACTGACAGAAATGGGACCCAATTTGGCATTGGTCATTTCACAATACGAAAAAAACAGTTACAGAGTTCTATTCACTCTGTTTTATTGCTCAGACAATTTCATGAAAACTAAACCAGTGGACAACTGAACCAGAAGACAACTGAACAAGCAGACAACTGAACCAGTGGACAACTAAGCCAGTGACAACTGAACCAGTGATGACTGAGCCAGTGACAACTGAACCAGTGACAAATAAACCAGTAGACAACTGAAACAGTCGACAACTGAACCAGTGGACAGCTGAACCAGTGGACAACTGAACCAGTGGACAACTGAATCAGTGAACAACTGAACCAGTGATGACTGAGCCAGTAGACAAATGAACCAGTGAAAATTGAGCCAGTGGACAACTGAACCAGTGAAAATTGAGCCACTGGACAACTGAAACAGTGAAAATTGAGCCAATGACAACTGAACCATTGAACAGCTGAACCAGTAATTAAGTCAACCCTTGCACACACTGGCCTTTCAATTGCAGACACATCACAGTAAATCTAAAACAATAATCAACCTAATCTAACCTAATCTCCACTGGTTGTCACCAGTTCAGTTGTCTAGTGGTTCAGTTATCACTGGTTCAGTTTTACTGGCTCTGGATCAGTTGTCCATTTACCTGTCAGACGCACACATTGTCCTATAATGAGCCATCTGGAAGCTGCTGAGAGGGTCAGGCTAGAATGTGCCACTATCTATACCTATGTGGTATACAATCCAGAATTATAGGGCCTATTTAGAAACCACACACATGGAACATCACCACAATTACCACTCGTGACCTGAACCAGGCTAGGCATGGCTGGGTGGCAGGTAGGTATGATAAATTATTTTTGTAATGAATATTACTTTGGGATTAAATATTTATTTAGCATTGCTTGGTAGACTATATCAATCTTACTAAAGGAAATATTTCACTTTCAACATACAGTTTTGAACTGAAATAGCAATGACCAGTGTACCTTTAGCTGAGATTAGCACAATTCAGGGGCTTTTACTGCCCAAAAAATCACCCTAGGCAAGGATATTCCATTTCTTGTCCTGAATCATTCGGCATTAGTAGAGCATACGTCACATGAAGGTTTTCCAACCAAGAAGAGGCGCTGCAGGTTTGTAGGTTGTAGGGTAGGTTTGAAGGTTGTAGGTTGTAGGTTTGTTTTGGTCATTTTCTCTTTTTGATCAGTATCCGAGTTCCCCCACCTCACCTTGACCTTCACCTTGTAGCACCCTGACCTGCTCGGGCCATTATGATCAACAAATGTCTTATACCGTTGGATAACAACAAAATAACAAACCTTGAATTGAATTTGGTTGAGACGGTTCAACTGGTTCAACTCACGTAAAAAAGCGAGAACAACAAATTGCAACACATCACACATCTGACGGCAATCGCATACACTGGCATACACACACGCTGAGTGTTATCCAAGATTGTGTCATCCATAATTTTATTTAGCGGCCGTATCCTCGGAGTAGACTTCGCAATGCTCAGTTTTAAAGCATATGCTGCTACTAGTAGCTTCTATGCGCAGAAAGCAGAAGTTATGACGTCATCAAACTAAAGTTGTCCAATGATAGCAGATCATTGTATGACCGATGATGTCACTTGTCATCAAAAGTCCCATGACGTCAGTCATTAGTCTTCCTGATGAACTGCTAATGAACAGAGTCATGATGACCGGCGGAATATGCCGGCTGCGTGGACACTTTTAGATCCAAGAAGTCCGTGTCTGTGGACGATTTTCACTCATTGAAATTAGTCAAAACAGCAGTTAAAAACATATAATAGCACAACGGCATAACTGAGTAACGCCACGGGTGTCGATCGAGCCCACAGAAGCTAGCGGAAACGTGATCTCAAGCTTACGTGAAGGCTGCACATTACAGACATCAATCTTCTAGTTAAACCGTTTCCAAGCTACTCTAAGAGAAGTTTTGATGAGTTTTTAGTGAGTGCAGAAAGACATAATGTATTGGCTTGGATTGTGAAAAGACTGGTTCAAGATAGCAAAATGGGCTGCAAGACTAAGGCCCTCGATGATCTCATACAGTCATTGTCGTATCACAATGTTCGTCCATTGATATTTCATGGCTATATGCTGCCATTTATCACACTCTATTTGGTGTGGCTGTACATATGGCTATTTGTTCAAGGCTATGAAGAACATTTTGAGATGGGATTGGTTGGCATAGCTGTGATAGGCTTTATCCAGATTCTCACAAGCTTATTTTGCTTGTGGTCAGTGTCTGTCAGAGTTCTTCTAACTACATCAGCGGTAAGCTCAATTAATTCTTTCAAATTTCCAGTTACATTGAAGGAAGTTGTGTAAATGTCTCAGCCTGTACCATGAACAACTTAGCCAGTTATGTTTATCATTCTGAATATTTTGACTGAGATTTTAGCTTTAGATTCCTGATGATTGGCTGCCTTTTGCATTTATGATTTAACCCTATTAGTGGCAGGCTCCTGGCTACCCCATATTAGTGGCAGGGGGGGCTGTTTACGACCCCCCCTTGATATCTCAAGATCTAACCGGCCGATTTTCAAAATTCAAACGGCATTCGATTTGGCTCAACGAGATCTACATTTCTAAAAAAAAATAAAATTAAAAAATGTCAATAGGGGGGTAGAGGGGGGTAAAAACGGGCAAATTGCAGATACATTTTAGACTGTTTATCACGGCCAGGTTTCTGAACCAATCTTAACGCAACTTTTGCCGTTCGATAGAGAATGAACCAGGAATTCACATGGATCCTAAAAATATGCATTTTCAAAAATCATAGGCGGATACAGATCATTGAGATTGGGGGTACACAAAAAGTATAGTAAATAAGGTTTTTGTTGGTACTGTTTCTAAAAAGGGTGGCAATGGTCTTGTTATGTTACAATTTTCTTATGAGAGAACGACTAAAATTGTATTGGTCATGCATAGGCGGTGTCAGGGCACCTATGTTGGGAGGTAAAAAATAACCCCCCTTTTTGGACGCCTGGATCCGCCTATTATAGCAAAAACGTGTCAAAAGAGGATGCACAATAACTTTGTATATGTTATCACATGATACCTTTCATTCACTGTTCGTAAAACTGGTGCAGCATCGTGATCTTCGCCCAAATGACTCGCTTCACGAATAGGACCCCCAATTCCCAGTGCTCTGGAGCCGCCCCTGGTAAAGTTATGAACTTGAAATTTTCAGGGAATGTGCCCAATTTAGTTTTAGGAAAAGTCAGAAAATTTCAGCATCGTAGCTTCAGCGGTTTCGGAGATATTCCCGAAAAACCTGAGGGGTGGATAAAAACAACCCCCCCCCTGCCACTAATAGGGTTAAGACAGGACAGACTGAACAGTAAATTTCTGATGCAAAATTCCAAGGCATTTTCTGATGAAACCTAATCTTTGACATATCTATTGATATGGGATTTACTTCTCTGAAATGCAAAGTGCAGCATGAGCTTTCTGATGTGGCCACTCTATAAGGTAAAATTTGCAAGTTTTTCCTAAGAGTCAGTATGTTCTCACAGGTTCAGCGGCCATCACAGGCCTCTTATATCAAGGTTGTGCCGACCCCAAATAATGGCTCCTCAGAGCTGATCCGACTGCACCATGGCAAGGACAGCAGTGGAGCAGAGGTCATCTGGTTCAGGTTCCAGAAGGCCAAGTACTTCTGGGATGATGACAAGAAGCAGTTCAGGGTTAGTAGAACATATTACCAAGAAGCCATTGATGCCAAAGCAGGGTGCTTGAAAATTAAGATTGTTTTAGTCAGGCTTACATGGTAAGATTGGATAACTTGAAATGGTACTAAGCTAACAAATGCCACCAGAAAAGGTTCAGGTTCTTATCTACCTACTTGCTGATGGGGAACCATTTTCCAGCCCTGTCAATTGACTGGACCACTGGTGTACATCTGTTGGCACCACTCATGAAGTTAAATCAGTGAGACTGCATCAAGTTGGTTGCATTGGCATTGCGTTTTGGTCCACGTCCACAAGTCTGTCTCACTCCTGGAGCTCCTGTCAGGCTCTTTACATGTATCAGCTGCCCTATCTGCCATCCACAGGGCCTGGAGTTTCCGGTCAACCATTCTTTGGGCTTCTACAACTCGTGGCGAGGGTATGAAGATGAAGAGGAGCTCAAGAAGGCCGAGTTCACGTACGGAACAAACCTGTGAGTCACATTCTTTTATGCACGATTGGACCTAAATACCTTGCCGTCCACTATGGCTTATCATCACTTCATTAAGATGCTCATCGAACCATCGCACGGCTGATAAGGTCGGCGGTCCGGCACTGCGGTGGCGGCGCGGATCGGCGATGGCCGACTGGGGCACTGGCCCTCATGCTACCGCTGGCTTCAGGTGCGCTGGTTGTGGCTGCCCAGGTGGGCTGCTGTCCGTCTTTTGGCAAAAAAACGAAATTGACGGAATGTGAGTCCGCTAACGGCTGTTCGGCAACGACACAGGACCCCGAGTAGTGCAGTAGCGAAGTAGCGGACAAGGGTGCTGGTATCGGATACCAGTCATCCGCGCATTGATAAGGTGCTTTGCTTTGGTCGCCACTGTCCAGTTCAGCGACAGTTAACCTTATAATAACGGCTTACGCGAAACGGGAACGATAAATATTAGGTAAACCATTCAGGTTAGCTGCTGCTTTCAAAGTATTTTTGTCATACAAATTATGTCGTAGTGGTTGACCAGCTGGCTCCAGGATCGGGTTCCCGCTAGACGGATGTTGTTGTGTGCAGTGTGATCAGTGATGCCGCAGACCGATGATTCTCTGTCCGGGCCCAGTTCGCCGATACAGTTATAAACCGTAGCTTACCGCGACGAAAGTAGACGGCGGCGGTGTCTTCCTGGGCCTTAGGCAGCTCTTTATCGCTTGGCCTAAATAACATCGCGGGTCACACATCGTGCACTCGTCGGGCCCCGATGTGCCCGATATACTGACGCTGGTTGGTGCCCGATATACTGACGCTGGGTGTGCCCGATATACTGACGCTGGGTGTGCCCGATATACTGACGCCGGGTGTGCCCGATATACTGACGCCGGGTGTGCCCGACAGGCTGGATCTAGACGTGCCCGATACACTGACACTGTGCCCGATATACTGACGCTGGGTGTGCCCGATATACTGATGCTGGGTGTGCCCGACAGGCTGGACCTGGACGTGCCCGATATACTGACGCTGTATACTGACGATATACTGACACTGGATGTGCCGATACACTGAACTTGTGCTCGATATACTGACGCTGGGTGTGCCCGATATACTGACGCTGTATACTGACTACTGACGCTGGGTGTGCCCGACAGGCTGGACCTGGACGTGCCCGAGTTCGCTGAACTGTTCAAGGAGAGGGCGGCCGCGCCGTTCTTCGTGTTCCAGGTCTTTTGCGTCGCGCTCTGGTGTATGGACGAATACTGGTCAGTATTTGATAGAGTAGTTAATTCATGAAAACCCATCCTTGCTGCTGTCATTACTGTGCTTAGTGTGTGTGTGGGGGGGGGGCCGGGGGGGGGGGGTATTTTGACGTTTATTTTTAGTAGAAACGACGCCATCAAGCAACACGTGTCATTGGACCGACTGCATTGTCCGTTGCTGCTGCATGAGTGCTGTCGATAATCGATATACGATAATCGATAGCAGCGATAATGCTGCTGTCGGTAGCGTCACAAATCGACTACTACTCGTTCTATGCGATCACTTCTGTGGCTGTCGAGTACCTATTACTGTTTCCCGGTGCTACCCGACATCCGCCGCCTGGTCCGTGTTTTTCACTACTACTCGATATTGACGTTTGGATCCCCGTGTATTCCCGGCGTTACTCGGTTTTCACGCTGGGGCCGGTGTGTGTTTTTCAGGTACTACTCGATATTCACTTTGATGATGCTGGTGATGTTCGAGTGCACGCTGGTGCAGCAGCAGCTCAGGAACATGTCCGAGATCAGAAACATGGGCAACAAGCCGTACACCATTCAGGTGGGTCGGCCGACAGCCGGCTCGGCTGCTCAGACCAGCCCGATACAGCGTACACCATACTGGGGCTCAGGCTGGGATGGTCGGGCCGGCCTACGGTTATGCTGGCTAGACTTTAACTTGGGGTTTGCTTTTAAAAAAACTAAGGTTTTTAACTCGTCCCAGAATCATAAACTTCTCACACGTCTTGTTCTAAATCGTTTGTCTTTGTGGTCCAGCGACCTTTGCATTCATTAACTAGATCCAAGATTGGATTGGATAGATGGATAAATGGATAGATTGGATTGGGTAGATACAGCTATTCAAGAAGCGTTCGACTCGTTTTGGCTTTCCCTGCACAAAAGTAATGTCATAGAATTAGCTTCTGGTAGACCTTAACTGAATCACAGTACGTCGGACAATAACAGCGGCGACTCGGGGACTGGGCCATGAGCGGCCTCTGACTGTTCCCGATGTGGGGAGTGGCGGGCAGTCTGAGTGTGCTGGAGTCGCGCCCGGCCTCTGACTGTTCCCGGTGTGGGGAGTGGCGGGCAGTCTGAGCGTGCTGGAGTCGCGCCCCGGCCTCTGACTGTCCCCGGTGTGGGGAGTGGCGGGCAGTCTACTAGAGTCGCGCCCGGCCTCTGACTGTTCCCGGGTGGGGGGGGGGGGAAGGGGGAGTATAGGGCAGTCTGACGCGTGCTTGAGTCGCGCCACGGCACACACTACCAGCTGTGCGTGGTCTGCGAGCCGACGCTCAGCAATGTTCGTCTCAAGTACCTTTCACCGATAACACAGTGTTTCCAACGGTATAATCTTGTCCCAAGCTCCATGTTATCGATCACGTCTAGTTCCATAGGATATTAACCCGCGCCCTGCTGGGGGGGGGGGGTGTTTGAACACCCCCCCTTGTGGTTTTTCGCGAATATCTCAAAAACGGTGGCGCGGAGCTCCGCCGTTTTTGGTACACCTTATCATACATCAATTCTACACATGTTGTGAAAATTTCAGACCAAGGTCATTCAAGGTCAGGTCACCAGGTCACTTGAAGTGACCTCACCTCATAAAAACTTTCAATGTCTGTCATAGCTACACCGAGTGACC
Source organism: Amphibalanus amphitrite (assembly GCF_019059575.1). Lineage (NCBI taxonomy): Eukaryota > Metazoa > Arthropoda > Thecostraca > Balanomorpha > Balanidae > Amphibalanus > Amphibalanus amphitrite. The sequence continues at coordinate 309,653 of NW_024882021.1, forward strand.
GATCGCTTTGAAACTTTCAGCGATTGCTAAGAGCAATAGCATGTACAAAATGTATATCTCAGAATTTTGATATCGATGACCCAAGGTCAGGTCAATTTTGCGACCTCCCCATTATAAGTCAATGGGAGAAAATTGAAATGCGCCTTTTTTGGATGAAAGACATTATAAACACTCCCAAACACCGAATTACAAGTGGTTTAGACACACTGAACTTGAAAATGGTGTCCGTGACCCTTGTTTATGCCCTGAGGTCATCTTAGGTCACGAATGGTATCTAACAGTTTTTCGCAAATAACTTTTGATAGAGGCATGCTAGCGCGATGAAAACTCCTTAGATGTGTTCAGCTCGACGATACGGATCGACTGATATGCAACATGACCCTTTCCGGTCAGGTCATGACCTTGACCTGAGGTCAAATTTTCAAGTTGACCTTTCAAGGTCAAGTTATTGTTCATTCGATGCGTCTTGACGAGAGGAACACGATGCCGGTAAAAGTAAGCTCGTACAAGGCTTGGGTCAAAAGTTATTGCAGAAAAACTGTTTTCGAAAAAATCGGTTATTTTTGCAGTTTTTGCCCCCTGCAGGCAAAACCGTTGACGTTAGGTCAAATCTGAGAGAATTGCTCAGAAAGGGCGTTAATAGGGCTATCGAATGCGCTTTTCCGCGGCGCTGTAGCTCTATTGGTTCCCGAGTTATGCGTTGGCTTCTTGGAAATTTTCGACATTCGACCTGGAAATCGGCGAAATTTTGCCTTCAATGACCTCTGGTGACCTGACCTTTGACCTGACCAAAAAATTGACCGAAGTGATTTCGTCATTATTTTTTGCGCTCTTTCGAACGCCGCCTTCCGCGTATCGCTACGTGGCCCAGGAGCCGAGTTACAAGGGGGGGGGTGTTCAAACACCCCCCCCCCCCCCAGCAGGGCGTGGAAATCCAGGACCCCCAGCAGGGCGCGGTTTAAGGCAACCCCGCCAACAGCAGCTATCAGTCACTTGTGTAGGTAGCGATCATGAACGTTTGTTTCAATACCCATGTGCTAGCTGCGTCGAGGCTGACCTCTTTCTACTGCTGTGGTTTGCAAGAGATATTGCCGTGGGCGTCGATTGATAGCGTTGTAAAGTCGCCAAATGAATAAATTAATAAGAAAAAGTCGAGCTCTGCGACGCCTATGCCCTTCCTACCGCATGGTGTGTCACAAGTTCGATTCTACGGGTCGTATATTGATATATCATTAGACGCTTGTATGGGTAACGATTAAAGTCGTGTCATTTTCAATACCCATATGTCTTTGGACACATATATTGTACGGTACGCACTTATAACGGTGACCGTCTGCGTGCAGGTGTACCGGGGCCGCCGCTGGCGTCCGCTGCCCTCGGACCAGCTGATTCCCGGTGACATCGTGTCGGTGACGCGCTCGGAGCACGTGGTGCCCTGTGACCTGCTGCTGCTCCGCGGACCGTGCATCGTAGACGAGAGCATGCTGACCGGTCAGTGGCAGTGGCGACCGGCCGCGGACATTTATCCATATCTGTATGTTTTAGATATGAATGTATGTTTGTCTGCTCATTCGTTTGTGACTGGATGTCCCTGTGAGCTTTTGGCTGCCTTTGTCCATTTCGAGCATAAAAATCATTTGACCCAGCCGGGCGCGGAAGTCGATCTGACCACTCCGTCTGACCGCTCTGACCGGCGGCTCTTACCTCTCTGTCCTCTGTCTGTTTGATATGGCCGCTGTCTGACCGCTCTGTCTCGCCGCTCCGTCCGGCCTCTCTGACCGCTCCGCCCTCTGGCCGGTTTCGCCAGGCGAGTCGGTGCCGCAGATGAAGGAGCCAATCGAGGACGGCGAGCCGGCTCAGCTGCTCGACATGGACTCAGAGGCCAGGCTGCACGTGCTGTTCGGCGGCACGCGCGTCGTGCAGCACACCACGCCGCCAAAGACCACGTCCACGCTCAGAGGTAGGTGGCGGAGAGGCAGGAGGCCGGTGACGCTTCCACACTAGCTGTTACCTCCTGTCCACGTCAGAGGTAGGCGGCTGGTTAGGTAGGTGTCGGAGAGCTGGGCAGCCGGCGACGCCAGCACGTCACCCTGGCCGTCCGATCCTTCCCAGACCAGCTGGCGAGGCGGGATAGGTGTCCTTCCCCCATCCAGCACTGTCCGCCGGCTGTGGTGGGCGCCGGCTGTGACTGACGCGCCGCCCCGCCGGCATCGTCCGACAACGGCTGTCTGGCGCACGTGCTGTGTCTCTGTGCTGTGTCTCTGACGGGCGGACGGCTGTCTGGAATACGTCGTGCTGTGTCTGACGCGGCGCCCTGTCGGCAGCCTCCGACAACGGCTGTCTGGCGTACATACTGTGTCTCTAACGCGGGTTCCCGCCGGCAGCGTCGGACAACGGCTGTCTGGCGTACGTGCTGCGCACGGGCTTCTCGACGTCTCAGGGCCGTCTGCTGCGCACCATCATGTACGGCGTGAAGCGGGTGACGGCCAACAACCTGGAGACGTTCGGCTTCATCCTCTTCCTGCTGGTGTTCGCCGTCGCCGCCGCCAGCTACGTCTGGATCGAAGGTAAATTACTGCCTAGTGGGCCGACCCCGCCGTCCTGGCGTTAGACAAATACTGCGGTCATTCTACTGTATCGATCGACATATGACCAAGTTGGGCGGTACTCCTCTACTGAGACTGCGGTATTGGCTTTATAACTCCTACTCGGGACTATTCGGATTGATCATAATGCCCACACTGTGAGCACGGGAAATTGATACTTTGTGCAGCCGCTTATGAGAGGAGTGGGGTGGAGCTAGGGACGTGGAGAGTCTGTAGGCCGGATTTACCCCACTCGGGAGAGAAGTGGTGTGCTCAGTACCCACTCGACGCCGCCTCCGCTGTGACAGGCACCAAGGACCCGAGCCGCAGCCGGTACAAGCTGTTTCTGGAGTGCACGCTGATCCTGACGTCGGTGGTGCCGCCCGAGCTGCCCATCGAGCTGTCGCTGGCCGTCAACAGCTCGCTGGTGTCGCTCATCAAACTCTGTAAGTCCGCCGCCCACCCCCTACCGTATCAAATCACCGCTCTTGGGACAGACTGCAGCTCTGTGACTGCGCCGCACTTGCCTCTCCGTTCTGACTCGTCCCTCCCTCCCGCCCGTTACCCGCTCCTGCCGCCCGCTCTAACCCGCCCCCGCCCGTTACCGTCAGACGTGTACTGCACGGAGCCGTTCCGGATTCCGCTCTGACAGTATTCCCTCCCGCCCTGACCCGCCCCGCCCGTTACCGCCAGACGTGTACTGCACGGAACCGTTCCGGATCCCGTTCGCCGGCAAGGTGGAGATCTGCTGTTTCGACAAGACCGGCACGCTGACCAGCGACAACCTGATCGTCGAGGGCGTCGCCGGACTCAGGTGCGTCGCCTATCCGTGTATGAACACTGTGGCTGGTGCGTCAACTCCCCGTGTGCCCGTCCTCCCTTCTGGGCCGGACCCGGGACCATCGCCCTCCTGCCGGTCCCGCGCCGGGGCCCCGCTCTCACTGACACCAATAGCTGGCGTGTATCGCCGACATCTGTGATTACTGATTAGTGTGAGTGCTCCCTGCCGCCATGGAGGTGAGTGCCGCACACTCCCCTCTGAGTGCTGCCTGCCGTCAGGGATGACGTCAGTGTCGCACGCTCACCATTGAGTGCTCCGTGCCGCCAGGGAGCGTCCGGAGATGTGTGAGATCGCCGAGGCGCCGCCGGAGACGGTCCAGGTGCTGGCCTCGTGCCACTCGCTGGCGCAGCTCGACGACGGCCTGGTCGGCGACCCTCTGGAGAAGGCCACGCTGACGGCTGTCGACTGGAGTCTGACCAAGGGTGCGCACCGCCGCCGGCCGGGCGCTGGGCAGTAGACGGGCTGGGTGACGGGCGGCGGGCATTGCTCAGTGATCAGGGGTCAGGTGTAAAACCAACTCATTAATATGACATTAATAGGTTTGATTGAATTTTGTGAGGTCAGCTGTAGCAGGAATCAGTGTCTGCCGGCGCTGTGCCGACACCGTCCCGCTGCCGTCAACAGGAGACGCCGTGATCCCCAAGAAGGGTAAGATGCCGGGCCTGAAGATCTTCCACCGGTACCACTTTTCGTCGGCGCTGAAGAGGATGTCCGTACTGGCCGGGTTCACGGAGCCGGGCACGTCCGAGACCCATTACCTGGCCACGGTCAAGGGCGCGCCGGAGACCCTCAAACCGATGGTGAGGGCAGCTGGGACCCCGGGATGGGTCCGGGGACAGTCGGACAGGCCCCTGTGACAGTCGGACGGGCCCCCGGGGCAGACGGGCTCGGTCACCGCCCGCCACTGTCGCTCGCAGCGTTCGATGCCCGCGGCGTGTTACCCGCCGGTGTCGCCGTCCCGCTGCACAGCCCGGGTCCTCTGTGTGCCCCGACCTGACGTCCACCTCCCCGTGTCCCCACCGTCAGTTTGTGGACGCCCCGGACGACTACGACGCCACCTACCTGAAGATGTCGCGGCGGGGCGCGCGCGTGCTGGCGCTGGGTCGCCGGGATCTGGGCCGTCTCAGCCACCAGCAGGTCAAGGAGCTGACCCGGGACACCATCGAGGCCGAGCTCGAGTTCGCCGGGTTCGTCATCATCTCCTGTCCGCTGAAGGCCGACTCGCGCGCCGTGATCCGCGAGATCCTGGCTGCCTCGCACCAGGTGAGATAACTCACCCAGACGGCCACTGGGGCCTCCTTGTCTCCTCGAGTCTGCAATAGGACTGTCCATCGCCCAGCCTGGCGTCAGCTCATTTCATTAAAAGTGTGTTTCTTTCGAGTCGTCCATAGCTGTGCAATTGTGTTCTTGCCACAGCGATCCCCCGTCTGAAACGCGCGCTCGTGCCGGACAGGTGGCGATGATCACGGGCGACAACCCGCTGACGGCGTGCCACGTGGCCAAGGAGCTGCGCTTCTCGTCGGGCGGACGCACCATGCTGATCCTCAGCAGGCGCGGCGGCGACGACTGGGGCTGGCGCAGCATCGACGAGACGGTGTGGCGGCCGCTGGAGCCGACCTCGTGGGCCGAGCTGCTGGCCCAGCACGACCTGTGCGTCACCGGCGAGGGCGTCACCTTGCTGCAGCAGCGCTCCGAGCGCCTGCTGCAGACCGTGCTGCCGCACGTGCGCGTGTTTGCGCGCGTGGCGCCCAAACAGAAGGAGCTGGTCATCACCACGCTCAAACAGCTCGGCTTCGTCACGCTGATGTGCGGCGACGGCACCAATGACGTGGGCGCGCTCAAACACGCGCATGTCGGTACGTGCGCGAGACCAGCTGCCGGCACTAGGGCCGCGCCTGCGGGGTAGGAGGCCTTACCCTCTGCAGACTTGGAACACCTCTAAAGGCTGAAGCAGACTCTTTCCGCGTTCAGGAAATCGCATGCGAGAGCCTATTCAAATACATTGTAATTCTTCTCGCATCAATCGCTTGCGGGAGGTGCGTGCGATTGATGCGAGCGCGCTTCCAAGTTTCTCATCTCATCTCATCTCATACTGTATTAAGGACATCCGCAATATACTTGCGGCTATTACTGCCTTTCGTCACGTGATAAAACCAATGAACGTAAATCGGCAATGGGAGAGTAGGCACTCGCAGGGCCAGCTTCACCGCTCACACACACACGCTCTCAGAGGCTAGGAGTGGCGGCACGGGGCGAGACACGGGGGAGGTCGGGGGCGCCGGCGCTGCGACCCGACCCCGGGCGCGGCGCAAGTTCCATGTATTTGAATAGGCTCTCGCATGCGATTTCCTGACTGCGGAAAGAGTCTCTTTCAGGCTTAAGGTTCTAAGGACGGGTTCTGTCGTTTAAGGTAGGGGTTGTCCCCCTGGGGACGGGTGGTGTGCAGAGGGATAGGACTGTGTCCCCTGGTGGCGGAGATCTACCCATCGGGGCTGAAGAGAGCCTCCATGCATGGAATAAGCTCTGGATGTTGTATACTGAGTGTGCCGGTCGCCCTGTACCGGCGCGCACTCACTGTGGACCCGCCGCGCCGGCCCCTGAGACTGACCGCGCGCCCGCTCCGCTGCAGGTGTGGCCATCCTGGCCAACGCGCCGGAGCGGCTGCCGAGTAAGCGGCGCCGGGAGCCGGCGGCGGCGCGCGAGGACGCCAGCTCGCCGCGCGACCGGCTCGATCAGATGGTGGCGCGCGGAAAACTGGGCCGCCGAAACGAGCGCGCGCGGCCCGACCGGCCCACCAACGCCCGCCAGGTGGGGGCTACAACTGCTGCCGGCTGATCAGCGCCGGCAGACAGGCCAGCGGGAACACTTGAGATGGGGGCTAGAGGTTGATCAGCTCGGACCAGCGGGAACCTTTTTGACTCCGAATTTTTAGCAATGAGTACGATTCAACTCTTCTTGGTGTTTACGGTTTATTGCATCATGTATCCTTTATATTCAACACTGGCAGCTAACCCTGGTCAGCTCTCTACACTGGTGGCCCTCCACGGGCCTGTCCCTGCGTCCCTCGGTAGCGGTCGTGCTGCCACTGACAGTCACTGTCCGTCCGTGTTCTTTAGGAGCGGCTGCAGCAGCTGCAGACGATGCTGAAGGAGTTGGAGGAGGAGGAGGGTGCCCAGGTGGTGAAGCTCGGCGACGCCTCCATCGCGGCGCCCTTCACCTCCAAGCTCTCCTCCATCAACAGCGGTGAGTCGCACAGATCCCGATCTGTCTGTCTGCAGCTGGCCGGCTCGGTGGGCGGGGACAGGACCACTCTGCGTGGGATTCTTGGCCTGGTGCGTGACCCCCACCCAGTGCGTGTCTGCTGTCATGTGGACGGACCGGTGTTGGTGTATTATCACTTGGTGGGTGTCTCGACTGTGTTTGGGCGGACCTGTGTTAGTGTATCACCTTGTGGTGCGTGTCGGTTCCGCTCACGGCCCTGCCGTCCGTTCCAGTGTGCCACATCATCGAGCAGGGCCGCTGCACGCTGATGCCTCTGTGCTGGTGGGTTGTGTGGTGTGTGTCCGCGTGCTCACGGTCCCGCCGTCCGTTCCAGTGTGCCACATCATCAAGCAGGGCCGCTGCACGCTGGTCACCACGCTGCAGATGTTCAAGATCCTGGCGCTGAACGCGCTCATCCTGGCCTTCTCGCAGTCGGTGCTCTACCTGGACGGCGTCAAGTTTTCTGACGGCCAGGCCACGCTGCAGGGCATCCTGCTGGCCGGCAGCTTCCTCTTCATCTCCCGCTCCAAGGTGAGCCGACAGCTGCCACCTGACGGTCCACGGTGAGCCGGCAGTTCCCTGTTCATTTCCCGGTGTTAGTTATGTGTGAGTTTTTGTTTCAAGTCAACCTTTCGTCAGTTTGATAGTTAACGTTCGCAAATTACTGTAGGAAAATGTCCGGCATTGGCTAACGTATTTATCCGTCCAACCATTATAACGCTCGGCACCTGTTCTCTCCGGCAGCCGCTGAAGGTGCTCTCCTCTCAGCGGCCGCTGCCCAACATTTTCAACGTGTACACGATCCTGACGGTGCTGCTGCAGTTCGGCGTCCACTTCGGCTGCCTGGTGTTCCTCGTCTCCGAGGCCAAGGCGCGCATGCCTGTCAGGTGAGTCGGCCGCCGGGAGCGGCTGTAGTGTGGTGTGGAGACCGCCGGTCACCCGGGCTGGCGGCCACTGCGCCCGGGGGCGGCGTGCCGTACTGCGTCCTGTGTCTGTCTGAACCGTGCGGGGTGAGACTGTGCTGCCAGCCTGTTGACGGCGTCTGGAACTGTAAGTGACGCGTTTTTCGGGCTCTGTCGCCAGGGAGAGCGGCTTTCCGGACCTGGAGAAGGAGTTTGAGCCCAACATTCTCAACTCGACCGTGTACATCATCTCGATCACGCTGCAGGTGGCCACGTTTGCCATCAACTACCGGGTGAGTGGGAAGGCGGACGGAATCTCAGTCAGTCAGTCAGTCAGTCAGTCAGTCAGTCAGTCAGTCAGTCAGTCAGTCAGTCAGTCAGTCAGTGTTGGCCAGGACGTCAGTCAATGAGTCAGTCAGCCAGTCAGTCAGACAGTGGGACTGGTCATTCAACAGCCGGCCAGTTCGTCAGCCATGCAGTCAATTATCTAAAGAATCAAGTGGTTAGTCGACTTTCTAAAATAAATATGTAAAATTTTGCTATTGCTGTGAAGTTATCGATGAACAGAAAAAATAAACATTCTTAAATGCGTTCAAGGAACTTTTCTGGAGAGAAAAATTATGCAGTTCACTCCTGACGCACACGTGAACTGCGATATCTTTCCGTTGCTTACCGCGTGTAGCTGTGCGTATGACTCGCTGTGTCTGGGCCCCTCGGCGGCCGGCTGAGGTGCTGACGCCGTACTGTGTCTGTGTGTGGCTGACGGACTGCTGAGGTGCTGACGCCGTGTGTCTGTGTCTGTGTGTGGCTGACGGGCTGTCTCTCCCCCCCCCCCTCCGGGGCCGGCTGAGGTGCTGACGCCGTGTGTCTGCGTGTGGCTGGCGTACTGTCTCCCCCCCCCCCCTCTGCGGCCGGCCGAGGTGCTGACGCCGTGTGTCTGTGTGCGTATGACTCGCTGTGTCTCGCCCCCCCCCCCCCCCGGCCGGCTGAGGTGCTGACGCCGTGTATCTGTGTCTGCGCTGCCCCGCCGCAGGGCCACCCGTTCATGGAGAGTCTGTGGGAGAACCGGCCGCTGCTGTACAGCATTGTCGGCTCGCTGGCCGTCGTGTTCGCCATGGCCAGCTGCGTGATGCCCGACCTCAACGAGCAGTTCTCGGTCGTCATGTTCCCGGACGACGTGAGTAGCGCGCCGGCGCAGGGAAAACATGAGTAGCGCGCCGGCACACCGGAGACGCTCCGACTAACGCGCCGTCACACTGGGGACGCAGCTGTGACTAACGCGCCGTCACACTGGGGACGCAGCTCTGACTAACGCGCCGTCACACTGGGGACGCAGCTCTGACCAACGCGCCGACACACTGCACAGTGGGGATTTTTCCGATCTAGCGCCTATTAATTCAAAAAATCTTTTTGGATTTTTGCTTATTTTTTGTGTCAGTGGGGCTAAGAAATGTCTGAATTTTTCATATATGGCATTGTTTTATCTGTATGTCCACAGCAAAACTAGGAAAAATGCGCCCAAAGTTCACACTCATGCGTGATTACTCAATGGGCTCAGCAAGGCCCGAAAGTATAGCTCAATTTCATTGTCCTGTCCTGTTGGTTTTAATCTTGCGAGGTCTTAAAGTTGCATATCGTCTGAAAGGCACCTTTATTAGGAATGGAATGGCAAACAGAAAGTATGCCACAACCTTACTAAGGTCACAAAAATGCCCTTTACAAAAAACCCTTACAGACACCATATTGAAGGAATGGTATTCTAAATAAATGTAGGAAATCAACAATGTTCTCCACACTTTTCCACTCCGAAATATATCCTATCGAATTCGCCACTTTCTCCTGCACAAGACAACGCCTAGTTTGGCTGCCGAAACTTGCCTGAACACGGAATATTCACATTAGAGTATCTTAACACCCCACTTGAGGAGCGCTAGGGCAAACAGCACGATATAGGTATGTTCCGGACATAGGCGAATAATTTTACTTCGTGATTTACATGATGCATATTTTCTGAGACACATTCATTAGGAATAGGATGACAAGCGTAAATTATACATACCGTAACCTTATGAACCATCGCACTTGTGGGGAGGGGGAGGGGGAAAGGGTCGGATAAAACCCCATGGTTTTCCGCAAATTACTCGCGCAAAAAGCGGCCAATCGCGCCGAAACTTTCGGTGCCCTCGAGATCATCAATTTTACATCTAACCTTAAAATTTCATGACTCTGACCCAACTGACCTTTGACCTGTGGCATATTTCTCGAGACCATGTTTGGCCGGAATCGCGATTCGGCGTATGCCAGCTCACATTATCCGCGGTTTCCAGTCTTTTTGTGGTTTTAAACGTTCAAATATGAGAAATGATGTTGGTGCCATGCATAATGGTGGGTGTCAAGGTCACGTGAAGGTCAAGTCAAGGTCATTGACCTTTTGATGACCTTGTTTCTTTTTTTCAAGTTTCACTTGTTTCTAGGGTAGTTTTTGGTGCTGATTTCGATTTTAGCAGCCATTTGAATATTTACGAAGTAGTTCTGGTGCCTTCGTTCCATGTTACGAAGCTATCAGTAGTAGGTGACACTTCTATGTATGGCCGGCAGGACGCCTACTAGTTGATCTAACCTGACCTGACCCGACCTGGCCTAAATGCATAAAGACATCGTCTGTGATCAAAACTAACATGAAATTCGTGATCAGCACCCCAAAATACCCCGTAACACCCTAACTTTGCGAAGTTTCAAGAGGTCTCGATTTCCCAACTTTAGTTGGGTCATTAAACTGACTTGGAAAGTCAGCTTATGACCTTGGACTTTGAAATTGGATATATTCGGCCTCATTTCGTCATAGGCAGCACGCTTGACTTTTCCGCGAAGCTCTAGCTTGATCAGGGGCCAAACGGCTGAGCGGGGGGTCCAGATGAACCCCCTATACTCTGTTGATTATGCACATTTACAGGTAAAATTCTCACCAGGACACACCAGCCACCATCTGTGCACAATCTGGCTACAATTCTAATTTTGGTTTGCCCTCTACGAATAAATACGTGCTAGATCGGAAAAATCCCCACTGTGCACTGGGGACGCAGCTCTGACCAACGCGCCGTCACACTGGGGACGCAGCTCTGACTAACGCGCCGTCACGGGGGAGAGAACGGGAAGGGCGCGGCCTGTCTGTAACACTTGATGATCGTGTCTGCCGTGCCACAGACTGACCCTGTCCCCCTGGGTATTCGCAGTTCAGGGCCCTGTCCCACTGGCACTGATTGACCCCATTGCACTGTCTCACACGCCCCCTCTCCCGTCCCATTGGCCACTAACTGACCCTGTCCCACTGACTGACCCCCCCCCCCCCGTTCCGGCAGTTCCGGACGGTGCTGGTGCAGGTGCTGATGGCCGATATCGTGCTCTCCTACATCGCCGACCGCGTCGTCCGCTTCCTGTTCGGACAGGCGCGCCTGCGACGCGAGCTGCGCACCTGACTGCCGACCAGCTAGGTCCCAGTGGGTCACAGCCGGCCCCGGCGGCGGCAGTCTCCGCTCCCACTAGGTCACAGCCGGCCCCCGGCGGCGACCGGTCGGCGCGCCCGCCCGCCCGCGGCGCCAGTCCCCGCTGCCCGCCGAGCCGTCAGGGACCGTCCCTAGTGGGCTCGTGGTCAGCTGAGCCGGGCCGCCCGACTGCTGGCTGCTCCCGAACGGCTCGGGCAGTGCCGCGGGCGGCGGAGACCGTGATCGAGCCGGTGATCAATGTCCCTGGGCCCGCGGGGCCGTCCGCTCGGGGACCCGGGGGACTGGTTACTGCCCCCTCGGGGACCCAGGGGGACTGGGTACTGCCCCCTCGGGGACCCAGGGGGCCGGTACTACCCCCGTGGCGACCCAGGGGGCCGGTACTACCCCCGTGGGAACCCAGGGGGGCGGTACTACCCCCGTGGGGACCCAGAAGGCCGGGACTGTCCCCTCGGCCCTCGGGGACGGCGTGGCGTGTCCCCTCGGGGAGCCGCGGGTCCGCCATCGGGCAGGCCGCTGCCGCTATTGGTGTGGGCTATTTAGGTGTGTGGAATGGAATTGGAATTGGATGGGGTGTGGGTGAGCGGTGTTGATCGCGCTTCTGTGGGTTGCGACAGTCGCGGGCGGCGCTTGCCGCTGTCACTGCTGAGAGATTTGTGCACTGCAACGGGAGTATGTCGATGTCAATAATATAACCATCACTAAGTCAAACTGGCAGTCAACGCAAGGAAAGGCGAACAGTGGTGGATAGAAGTACGCTATTTGGGGTCGTCCGTGCGACGCTTACACTTCAACGTTGCGCTTTTAGGCCGGCCTTCTCTCGATTTTGCCGCTCCTCTAGGGATTCCGTGGACTCAATGGAGCTATCGTGGAGCTATAGCAAATATTCGTCAGCGCTGGGGGAGACAACCTTTCATAATTCATACACCGTTCGCCTTTTTGTGGCCTAGGGGCCAATTGAGAGAGCTATGCGTGAAGGACAGACCGCCCCCCCCCCCCCAACCAAAAACCGTGGCGGAGTCCTTGTCCCCTCCCATTCCCCACCCCCACCATGGCGAAGTTGGCTGTGAGTGCGGTCAGCCTCATAATGGGACGTCTTTCCTATCTCCCCCACCAGGGTGAATTTGGCCGAGTTACGAGTTACCCTGTGCAGTGTGCGCGGATAAAGGCATCATTTTTCCAATTCACTATCTGTGCAATAAGTGTACACTACCTATACTGCTTAGACACTCCCCAGTGATGAGTTGATAAGAGGCAAAACTAATACGTCAGGGAGGGGATCTAAGCGCGAAATGTGACATGCTGCTGTGATTTATTTTCCCGAAGCAAGTATCCTTGACAGACGAGGCTCGATAAGGCACGAGCCAATAAAAAATATAGTACGTCGCATTCGTGCAGATGACAATGGCTTGTTGTCAACATTGTGGGCTATTCGTGCCCACGTAATAATACGTATGTGTCCTACATATTGACATGTTATGACTTCCAGCGTTTATCCTGACGTTTACGTGACGTTTACGATTTGTGAAAAAGAATAAGTCTGAAAATTTCGTCATAATTTTACCCTTGGTGACCTGCAGTGACCCCAGCGATGACCCGACCTAAAAACGACCTTCAGAATTTTGAAGATCTTTAGCGAGCTATGTATTGTTTTTTCCGCTTCCTCTACTCGGTTTTCGAGATAATGGGTTAGGCCCTGGCCAAATACCCCCCCCCCCCTTCCCTACCATGGCGAAATTGGCTGAGACCCCCTTGCAACGGCCGATTTTATAATTTTCGTGGTAGGTATTTTAACATCAGGGTGTGTTTTACGCCTCAAATAACTACACCCTTTAGAAATAAGCGGTCATATTTGGATCCGATGGCGTTACATACTGGATCTATTCCGACTCCTTGAATACGGTATTCGGTAATATCAATATGTTCCGACTCGGAAGCGACAGGGTGGCCGGTGGTGCCGTTGGAATCAAAGTCGCTGAGTGGCCCCATCTGGGCCGGCTGAGGTCACGTCGGCTCCGTCAGCCCCCCCCCCCCCCTCCCCCCGGAGCGCCGGGGGCGGGCGGTGCAGCTGCTGACTGCTCGCCGGCCGCCGCTCTGCCACTTCCCGCCTCGTTCAGGCACGTGGGTGCACACTGCGCGCGCCGGCGCCGGCAGTCGGGGGCGGCACGGGCGCGCGGCTCCAGTGGCGACTCGGGAGCGGCGTGGCGTGGGGTGGGGTGGTGCAGCCGTGCCGTGGTGGCTGGAGCGAGTGGCGGTGATGTTCTGAGAGGCTGAGCTGACTCAGTGACGGAGGAACCCACGACTGGTGAGTACTACAGCTGGCCTGCATCGGCACGGCGCCCGCTGAACGTTTACAGAACCAGTAGGTAATCAGCACATTTTTTTTCTTCGGAAATAGCGAGTACGCTGAAGTATTGCATTCAATTCTCCCCCAGGAGTTATCCTAATAGGTAATAGGTATATTCGGACACAACCTGTGGTTTGCCGAAATTATGTCATTCGTAGACGATCAACTCGAATCGGTTTTCTGTAATTCTGAATATTTTCCGGCATTAAAAAACTGCTCAATATTGATGGGTACCGATATGACCTGACCTGTGACGTCGGTGACTGACCTAAGGAGTAACTTTTCGTGGCCCCCTCCCCTCCGGCCTCCGCGCCGGACCCAAGGCCCTCTGACAGCACCAATTAGGTACAATTCCCTCCGTGGGAAGGGCGTGGCAGCGGAGTAGATGGGGGCAGGAGGTGACTGGGTCTATGTCTCAATTCCTATACACACCGACCGTGAAACTGCACATTGGCCAAACATCAGCCCTGAGCGGGGGATGCGACTCAGCCGGACTCGGGGACGAACGCCATCGCGTCCGATCGCGTCTGGTGTGGCACCATTTCCGCTCATCAGCTGCAGAAATCGCCCACGCACATTGAACGTATGCAACATTTTGACAGTCAGGTCACATGAACAGCAACCGTCAGTCCGCCCAGGCACGACTTGAGAACAAATGCACTACTGGATAAAGTGCAATAGTGCTCCTCGGCACAGAGTATAACCCTGACGTCCGTATAGGTTTCCGGGGTACCGTAAAGTGGGGCTATTTGAAACGGATTTTACAGTTTTTGGCCTCTCCCTTTAAGACGGCTCATATTTCTTATAGCATGTAAATTGCAAAAATGTAGTTCTCTGTGAGCTCTTTCATATAGGTGTATTTTGGTTCAGCTAGTAATAATGACTGAGGTTATTTTTTATGTTAAAGCCTGTCTCAAATAGCCCCATAGGGTGGGGCTATTTGAGACAGTTTTAGTTGCAAGGAAATTAAAGAAAATCGGTCACGCTAGAGATAATTTTTTAAACGCCATGCATTTGGAAATTGAACTTTGATTATTTTGGCAAAAATTGTTTTTTTTTTCAAAGACTGTTATATGACCTTTATATTCAATCTTTTCCTTTTTCGTAGGACACTTCATTTCGGTAGGGTATAAAATTGCATCACTATATGCTAAGGCTATCATAATATGATGTGACCCATAGCTTTCAAACTGACAGGATGATCATCAAGGACTATTTTAAAGTCATCGACAGTAAAATTTTGAAAGTAAGTTTTTGTATATAGCCCCGGTGACGTGAAAACAGATATACCGAAAGTCGGTGGGGCTATTTGAGACAGTCTCGCTACCTTATGAAGCACACTGTAATGAATCAAACAAGGCAAAAGGTTTCCCAAAACATTTGAGTGAATGGTCTGCATGATTGTTTGTTCCATTGTACATCTCCATGCGAAGAAATAACAGAAAAATGTTAAACGGTTTTGATTTTATGCCGATTTTCCTCGATCGCTGCATGCCGTATCAATTGGCCGGTTACCCTATCACATCAAGTACTTGGATAGGCTCACCTAACAGTACGTTCATGTGTTAAGTAACATTCGATGGTGTTTTTTGGTCAACCAAGGTAGACATATGTTGATTGTCGAATGAGTCAGTGACTGATGAAGCACATTTTAAGCACATATTCATCAGAATTACTAGTTTGGTCACCAGCTAAAGGGTTAATATGTTACACTACGAACATGTAAATATTGCTTGCTGCTAAAAGTACCTACCATGAACCCACTGCACGTTTATGACCACGACCGATTCACCGGTGTTGCTTATGTCGAACGTTCGATGCACTTCAGGTAGATGGCGGTAAGTCTTCTCGGGTGTATCGCATCACCGTTATCATCAGCTATTTGGCATATCCGTTGAGGTTTGACCAGGTGGGCATCATCGGGATTCTGAGACAATGGGTTACGCAATCGGCAGTACCGTTAACAATATATAATATTTTCATGAAAAATGTGCTTAACCTATAAGCAAAAAGGTAGTAGCGATAGATACAGTGGCGAAGCTGTTAAAACTTCAACTTTTTTAAGCTGCAGGTAGGGGTCCTTTTCGAGCAACTTAAATTGTGCGTTTTTCTGTATTTCGTATTTTATTGCAAATTTCTTTCAGAACTTTTCGAAATTTTCAAAAAGGTTATTCAGAGCATTCATTGTTCAATTCCACATCAGCTTAAGCAAAAATGACGAAAAAGCATCAAACGGTTTTCATTTTACAGCGATTTTACTATACCATTACCTTACTGTCTCAAATAGCCCCACTGTCTCAAATAGCCCCACTTTACGGTATATAGGGCCTTGGGTTTCCGGAAGGCGGATGATGTCGCATGGCCCTATTCACCGCACTCTGCCCGTATCGGGTCAGGCCTCAGTCACAGTATCGGCCATCTCTGCCGACAGTCTTTAATGGGGTGTTCGGTGCCGTCGGTCCTCTGCCAGTGTCCATGCACCGTTGTCGGTGTCCGGAGGAAGCTGAGGGCGGCCCACCCCCGGCAGCCCACATCTCGCTGTATGTCGCCGCCTGACAGAGGCGGTGCGTGCGTCTGACCGGTGGCATGGTGCCGTGCATTCCCCACGAGCCACTGAGTCCCTTCAGGTGTCAACTTCTATCTGCTGTGGTGTAGGGTGGCCTGCTCCATCCTCACTGACCTGGCCTCTTCCTCCCCTCCTCTCTCTCTCTCTCGCTCTCGCTCTCGCTCGCACCGCTCTGTGCCGTTTGTTTCGGCCGGCTGGCCGCCGGTTCACACCAGTCGACTGGTGTGTGGCAGTCGTTCAGTCAGGCAGGGTTTCACGGCTGGCTGGCGGGCCGGGCCGCCCGGCAGCACCGCAGGACACGCCTGGCCGACTGCCGGACCTGACTGCAGCTCCCCCACAGCTGCCGGAGCCGACTGCAACTCCCCCAGGTCCACAGCTGCCGGAGCCGACTGCAACTCCCCCAGGTCCACAGCTGCCGGAGCTGACTGCAGCTCTCCCAGGTCCACAGCTGCCGGAGCTGACTGCAGCTCTCCCACAGCTGCCGGAGCTGACTGCAGCTCTCCCACAGCTGCCGGACCTGACTGCAGCTCCCCCACAGCTGCCGGAGCCGACTGCAACTCCCCCAGGTCCACAGCTGCCGGAGCCGACTGCAACTCCCCCAGGTCCACAGCTGCCGGAGCTGACTGCAGCTCCCCACAGCTGCCGGAGCTGACTGCAGCTCTCCACAGCTGCCGCAGCTGACTGCACCTCTGCCACAGCTGCCACAGCTGCTGGTCGTGGAGCCAGCGGTGCCGCCGGCTCCCCTCCCACGCCGACGTCGGCAGTCTGCGCCAGGCTGAGTCGGCTCATGGGGAACGTGCTCACCAAACGCGGTACTCGCTGCACTGCCATGTGTTACTGGGCGCTCGCCAAAAGCGGTACCTAGGTACTGTTTTACTGGGCACCCGTCCAGAGACGGCTGCCAGCCCGCTCAGCGGTGCTGTACCGGCGCCTGTCCGTGTCTGCTCGCTCCACCGGCGGCGCGTGGCCGAGGAGACGGCCGGGCACGCTGTCGGTGGCTCGGTGCGCCGTCGGCACACTTTACCGTGGCGCTGCCGGTAATGTGCCGGTCGCGGCCACTGCGCCGCGGTGCGATGGACGATGGTTGAGGCTATCCACCACTGTGTCCTATACAGTGCTCCAGCGGTTGCCGACAATCCACCTCCAGCCGTGGTCCGGCGGCAGCGCCGTCTGCCGGGCGCGGTGCGGTGAGCTGGCGCAGCGGCAGCGGGCGAGCTGACTGCGGTGTCGGTTTTCAGCCTCCGCCGCCGCCGGGCCCGCTTGGCCGGTCCGGTCACCCAGCGACATCGGATACCAGGTCTATCCAATGTCAGCTCTGCATATGCTGACCAATTGACCATCGTAAAGGTGATGTTTTGTGCTATGGAACGATTCAATCGAAAGGGTAGGTACACCTTAAATCACCAGGGCGGCGCGGCGGTCCGTTCCGTTTTTAACATAAGGCGAACGTTTGCATTCCCCTCTGTTGCTCGACTCTTGGGCCGCTTACCGACCAACAAGAAACGGTGCTGAAAAGGCTATCTCGCTAAAAAACTATCTCGATGAATAATGTCGAGATTTCCCCCCACTTTTTTATCACGTCACGTGGCCAAGCTGACCTCAGGTGACGCTTATGTAAATAGCTATACGAGAAATACAAGCTGTGGGGGTTTAGAAACTTACTTCTTGTAAGTTTCATCTTCCTTGGAAGATGTCCTTGGCCCTGTTCAGCGCAAGACGCTACCAGGCATTGGCGCTGGGTTTGTATGGAAACGTAAAAATTGCAATTCTGCTAATGCTTACGTTTCCATGGGAACCGAGCGCCAATGCCTGGTAGCAACAGAAAAGTCCTGTCGTGAAACATGGCCCTGAGACTGAAGGCGTCGCGAAACTGCTACATATATTCTTCGGACGTACAGAACTATAAGTGTGACGTCATGGGTCAGTGACCTGCTTGATTTCAAAGTTCGTTTGGTGTCACAAGATGACTAGTTTATCCAAAATCTGGCATGCCTATACTTTCAGCTCTCTATCGCCACTGTATGCCAAGCAATCGCGAAAGACGGCTGGGACGGAAACAACCCTTACCGCTCTGCTGGGGGATGAACGTTATGGTTCTCAATCTCGTCTTAAATATCGCCTGGCGATGTGTCGAAGCAGCCGGTCCACATTGGATGTGAAACCGCGGATGGCGGGAGGGCCGAGAGAGGACAGGTTCTAGCTTGGTGTTCCGCCACGGTTGCGCTGAGAGTTGGTGCTCGCGGACCGCGCACCGTTTCCGAAAATACCCCGGACTGACCTGGAATGCCGGGCCCCCACGGAGGCCGCCGCGCCGAGGTCGGGCGCCCCGACCTCGCGGTGCGCAGCCGTCAGCACTGCAGGACGATCGGCCCGGGGGGGGGGGGGGCTGACATTAGAACATGCGGCAACGTATGGATCGGCGCGGCTGACAGAGATGATCGGTGCTGCAAGACTAGCGAGACGAATAGAGCGAGCAATGACAGCCGCCTTTAAACTAAATATAGGTAAAGTGTTATTTTTTCAACTGTGTGTTTGTGTGTGTTTTTATGAATATTTCGGTCATCGTTTGCCTTGTGTGACGTCATTCCTTCATGTCGTCATAGAGTTTTGCGTCAATAACTCCCGAGAGAATTGAACTAGCGAGTCGGGGAAGTCACTAATGGACTCGGGAAGGCCTGCCGAATCAAATGGTGTACATTGTGACGTCCCTCAACTAGCTTCATGACCTGAGTGGTTCTGACCTGACCTTGACCCGCGGTTAACATTTTACGTTAACCTCACCCAAACAAAAAGTAGGATAATCCCACGCGGCTGAGCAGGAAGAGCACGTTGATGCCAAAATCAAAGCCCTGGAACCCATTTAGGGGAAGTTATCTACCAAAAACCGTAACCATGCCCTGGGGCACTTGACCTGACCGAAAGGTTGACCTGAAACCTTGAAATCGGGTATCAGTCTCTGCGTTGTTTAATGGCACACACAATCGTCCTTTCTTCCGCGAGGTCTAGCTCAATAAGGCCAAAACAAACGGTGAGGGCGCTTGTATCCGCCTTCTCCCATCCGGAAAACTAATAAGTCAGGAGATGGAGTACCTACATTAACGTGCTAAGCATCTTTTGTTTACTTTTGTGAGCCCTGAACACCTAAGTTTTCTACCGACAAGAGGCGCTGCAGGTGTCTGTTGCTCAACTTTTTGCCTTCTAGGTCCTCTGGCCACAACTTTCGTATTGAACTCTCCTCATTCATGATTCAACAGTCGAAGCTGTCAAAGCGCAACAAACCTGACGTTGCCACCTTTCAAGGATAACGCAACACAATATTTGAGGGAGGAAATGCAAAATGCACGCAGTTAGTCTTGTTTCAAGGCGCAATCAGTGACAGCAGGGGAAAAGTTTCGTCACTCTGCCGTAGAAGCTCGAACATCAACATGTGAACTTGGGAAATGTCTATTTTTCCGAAATATGACGTTTGTCCTTCCACATGCCGAGTGAGATTTCCATGTTTGAGGTGAATCTCGACCTTCCGGCCGTGTCGGGCAGTTGACTGACTCAGCGGTGCGCACAGAGGGCATTCCGCTGCCGGCGGCCGGACGTCCTGCTCAGATAGGGCCGACTACGGCTATCCGCGCCGCCGCCGCCGCTGTCTGCAGGGACGGCGGCGGGACGAGGCCCGCTTCCCCGGCCGACCCCCGGCGGTCTCTCTGACGGTCGGCACTGCTGTTCGGGACCCTCAGTCGGCACTGCTGCCCGGTGGGTCTCCGCCATGCCCTGAGGCAGCTGGTGCGCGACCTGAGACCGGTCACATTACCCGGTCAACGATGGTCGATGACTGACTCACTTTGAACAAAGGGCTGGATGAAATGGCCAATTAATCGTTGTGTTAATGAGACAATGAAAAGTATACAAATGACAAAGTTGAGCGTACGAGTATGTGCGGAACCGCAATGCTAAAAATGCACGGGTCCACCTGTTCTGAATAGCGGGAACGTCCAAAACCACCAGCTGGATACTAAATAAAGAGGTTCGTACTCGTAAATATACATATGCCAAAGTGCATTGGACGAGACATAAGCCGGCACAGCATAAGCAATTCCTAAGCCATAACCGTGTGCGTATATCTTCTGGCGCCTGTTCACCTGCCGCGCTGATTTCGCTGTTGGTCCGTCAGTGTTGGTTTCGTTATTTGTCCGGTGTTCGTAAAAAGTCGATCCGGTGCGGTAGTGGGCACCGACTCGTGGCTGATCTGGGGTGCAGTCAGTGTGTACCGCTGAATCTGACCCCGCCGCGGTGGGGTCTCAGTGCGGCAGGTGCCAAACAAAGCGCCGCTGCTGGCTCGCGTTTGGCTGCCTGCCACCCTCCGATGTCAGTACGATGGTCGTGAGCTATATGTAAAAGTTATCACCAAGGCCCTGTTATCACCATCTATTGCAATAATGAAACAAAGGAGGTAAAGAGGGATAGAGAGCTATCGAGAGAAAAGTTGGAAGGAGAGAAGAGAGAAGGGGAGAGAGGGGGAAGGGAAGGGGAGGAAGACAGCGAGGGGACGGGGCTGGCACTGGAAATGTGACTACTTGGCTGTCGCTGCACCGTCGTCAGCCGTGTGACTCACAGACTCCGACTCCTGCTCGTGGAATGCCCGTGACTCAGCACTGGCGATGGGGCGGAGGGAGGGGAGGGGCCGCCGCCAATCGAGCTGGTCCGTACCCTCCGACAGCAGACGGCCCGGCCCCCTCATGTAGGTACGGACACTGGACACACACGGTGTCACGAGTGCATCCGTAGCCGCAGTCACACTTCACAGACACTGGCACTGATATATGTAGACGTTCACAGAATCGGGTGCATCAGTACTCAGACATAGTTATTCCCGAGTCACATTTTCAGCCCACGCTCGGACACAGCCGCAGTCAGCGGCCGCGTCTCGCCGCCTGGGCTGTCTGCAGTAGCAGTACGCCCGCGGCTGGTCGCTCCCGCGGCGAGTGTGCCCCGTCTGCGCCGTGCAGTGACGTGGCCTCTGTACCCCGCAGCGTCCATCGGTCTTCGTTAGGGCTCGTCAGCGCCAACCGGCGCCGCGGCGTGGCCATGAACGAGTGGGTGCGCCGGCTGCGCTCCTCCGTCCAGGCCGCCGTCGGCAGAAAGCGCAGGAAGAGCGCCGACCCGTCAGCTGCCGGCGAGCCACGCAAACAAAAACCCGCAGATGTGAGTACAGGAAATCACAGGAAGATCGCGCTCTCTCTCTCCCTCTCTCTCTCTCTCTCTCTCTCTCTCTCTCTCTCTCTCTCTCTCTCTCTCTCTCTCTCTTTCTGCGCCTCTCTCTCTCTTTCTCTCTCTCCTCCTCCTACCCTCCTGAGGTTTTTTTCTAAGTTCTATACTTCATTATTTTGAGGCTGTTCTTATAGACCTGTCGTCACTGTTAGTTATTTAGATAAGCGCATGTTTTACTCGCCTATTGTCTGTGTAGTTTTAGTGACTGGCACGCAGCTCTGTAGTCGAGTGTAGTTGATCTAACGGCGCGGTGGTCCCGCGTCTGCAGGCGACTCCTGCCCAGACTCCGTCCGAACCGGAGCTGGAGCTGCCGCCGGTGGCGCCGCCACAGCTGCCCGGCCTGACCAAGCAGCGCGCCCGCGGGCCGCCTCGGCGCCGGCCGTCGCCGGCCCAGCAGCGCACCGTCTCCTGTCCGCCCGTGGAGGCTGACTCGACCAGCTTCGCCTGGGGCCGCGACCCCACCATCGACCCGGCGCTCTTCTTCAGCGACGTGGTGGGCCGCAGCCTGGGGGCGCGCGGCGCCCACCGCCCGCTCACCAGCATCGCCGAGCGCGCCGGCCGGACCGGGCCCGCCTCGGACCGCGCCAGTCGGCTGTCTGAGGCCAGTCGGAGCGGTCCCGGGGCCTCGGACCGCGCCAGTCGGCTGTCTGAGGCCAGTCAGGGCGGTCCTGGGGCCTCGGACCGCTCCAGCCGGCTGTCTGAGGGCGGCCCCGGGGCCTGGGACCGCTCTAGTCGGCTGTCTGAAGCCAGTCGGAGTGGCCTCGAGGGCTCGGAGGACGGCGATGGCTCCCGAGCCGGGGAGGCGGGGGCGAGGCAGGAACAGTCGGAGCGCCTCCCGGCGGCGCCGGCGGCGGGTGACGGGGAGTCAGTGCAGGACGGGGCGCCGGCGGGGAATGTGACTGACGGGACTGATGGGACTGAGCAGACGGCGGAGGGTGGGATTGATGGGACTGGTGTGACTGGTCAGTTGGCTGATCAGACTCAGACGCGGACTGATCAGTCTGCCGGTGACGGTCGCCAGTCGCCCGTGCTGCGCCTGACGGGGGGAGAGGTGGAGGGGACGCCCAGACGACGGCTCTGCGCCCTGCTGTGAGGTCGCCGGGACCACTGTGCGGCCTGGCCAGCACTCAGGAGACCCGGACTCTCTGACGGAGCTCTCTCAGCAAGTCTAAGTCACAATGGATTGGTGTGCTATGATGTGCTATGCGCTGTTGTGATAGGACAGAGGAAGGTATCCGCACTCCCTTGGGGAGCCGTTTGATCCAGCAGACATGCAGTGCTGCCTTGCGAGGCTAACTCAGAGCTTATGTTTGTGTGGTAAACAGTCTTTTATCTCCCAGTGTGTTTCCGATTACATCTGCATATGTATAGCGACGCTGGATGTGAAGATAATGTGGCGATGTGTTACCAAAGAATTATTAAAAACCTCAGCAGTATTTCGGCCAAGTTAGAGTTGCACCCCGCTAACTGTGTCATATAAGCCATTTTTCTCGCGGGCACCCACTGTGACATGAGCGGTGAAGTGTGCGCTGCCGAGGGTCCGAAGTCGACCGTCTCAGGCCGTTTGGCTCCGACTTTCTCCGAGCTGCGGCAGCGAACCGCACTGGTGCCGCCCGCTCTGGGATTCTACCCGTAGTGGTGCCACCGGCTGTGGGATTCTACCCGTACTGGTGCCGCCGTCTCTGGGATTCTACCCGTTTAGGTGCCGCCGGCTCTGGGATTCTACCCGTTCAGGTGCCGCCGTCTCTGGGATTCTACCCGTACAGGTGCCGTCGGCTCTGGGATTCTACCCGTTCAGGTGCCGCCGTCTCTGGGATTCTACCCGTACAGGTGCCGTCGGCTCTGGGATTCTACCCGTACTGGTGCCGCCGTCTCTGGGATTCTACCCGTACAGGTGCCGTCGGCTCTGGGATTCTACCCGTACTGGTGCCGCCGTCTCTGGGATTCTACCCGTACAGGTGCCGTCGGCTCTGGGATTCTACCCGTACTGGTGCCGCCGTCTCTGGGATTCCACTCGGAACGGCAGTGCCGCTCTGGCCTCTGAGCCTGGAGCGACAGAGCTGCACTACAGGGATGGAACGGCTGCCGTGCAGTCTGCTGTGGCCGGCGTTCCGCCGTCTCTGAGCAGCGGCACATCAGTGGACGGTAGTTTTCGGCTGCACGTCGTCCAGTGCTCGTTTTCGGAGATTGATTGTCCCAGTGTCAGCCCTGCTATTTTTAGAGGCAGATCCGCCACATCGTTCAACGCTTACGCGTCTGTGGTTTCTTCAGACACGTATTGAAGAAGATTCATCGATTTCAAAATTTTGTTACAAATGGAAGTAGCGGCATTTCTAGTGAAAGGTGCCTTGTGAATCTGATGCCTTGGATTTTATTAACATTATTGATCTTTAATGGGTAGGCTGATATTATGCTACAATGACCGTGCTCATTGAGCTGCACTACTGACCAGTGATATCCTGCTTTATAAAAAGGTTACCAAAGCCATGTCGCCGTCGGTTCGGCGGTGCCGTGTGTCGCTGCCGACTGCCGTTACGTTGCCACTGTTCTTTAGTTAGCCGGACAAGTAGTGTAGGTGTATAGCTCGCTATGATGGCTGAGGAGATATTGGTAAAGAGACCAGATGAGAGAAGCCTGAGACTGCTGACACGAGTGGCGATACAGTGCCTTAGATGGCTGCCCGTCGCAGCGGCCGCGGCAGAACCGCCAGGCTGCTGCAGCCGGTCTTCCGTTTTGTACCGTGCAAAGCAACACGATCAATACAATAATTTTCACTTTGCAATCGCCTTTCCAGTGGCGTTCGCATCAACCTGTTTTGCCGAACATCTGTGATCTATTTTCTGCAGACTATATGAAGACTCGGGGCAGCACTTTAAATTCCTTCGGAAGGCGCCGCTCTCCTTGTCAATTTATGGGCAGCAGATATACCTTTTACATCGCACAGCAACCTATAAGCCGAATACATGAATATCGCACTCCATATATCCATATAATGTAGGTAAACATGCATCAAATGTGTGATTTTTTCTCAGTGCTCGGCATAATGATAAGCATGCAAAAAACAATGGAGAGGGACGAAGCCGGTGTGACAGTGAGTTCTGTACTGCTGACCGCCGCTGACCAGTGTGTCAGTGCATGTGACGCTGGTCACTGCCACTCACCATGTGACTGATGTATGTGACGCTGGTGACCGCCGCTGACCAGTGTGACAGTGCATGTGACGCTACTGACTACACTGACCAGCAGCACCCTGCCATTCTGGGCCGGGGGTGCACCCGCCCAGAGCCGCCGCCGCCTCGCGTGTTCGGCGCAATCGGCCGGCCGGATCCCTCAACCGTGACTCCGGCTGTGAGTGGCCCGCAGAAAGGAGCTCAGCGGGGCGGTGCGGCGGCGCGCCAGCCATGGGTGCAATGTGGCGCAGCAGTGCGGACAGACGCGGATACACCCACCCATTGTCACCGACCGAACAATGTCCTCACGTATGGCATTGAGTGCCGGATAAAGCAGTTTGGCTCCTAAATGTTCGAACAAACCAGGCAATTACCTATCTTTTGACAGTCTTGACATTCTGCTACTTAAGATTTTTTAACGTTATCACCACTTCCATTTACGATAATAATGAGTACCTATATAGCACCAGCCAGGTACTATTTGAAGATATACCGGTATTGTTGAAAGCTGAATCGTCGAATCTCGTTCGATATCTGCCTGTCGAGCGGGCCCCAGCCCAGGTGGCGGCTGCTCGGCAGGTGGCGGCGCCCAGACAGCCCAGACAGCTCGGCGGGCGACCGAGACCGGCCTCCCGCGGAGTCGGAGCACCGAGCGCGGCTCCGGCGGCGGCGGCGGCGCGTCACACACGGGACGGGGCGGCTGCCGGTGCCGGCGAGCGGCTGCCGGTGCCAGCCCCGCGCCACCGGCGGCAGAGGGCGCAACTAGAGCCTGGCACCGCGACCAGCGGCTGGCAGCACCGGCCGTGCATCACCCTAGGTCCCGAGACCCTGAAACCGCACCACTTGGGCACGCCGCCCGGCCAAACGGGGACAGAGCTGCAGAGACACACCGACCGGTATCAGTCGCCGGTCGGAGATGAGGCCTAGGGGTGGTGCAGCGGCACCGTCCAACGAATGGCCAGTGTCCGACCGGCTATATAGCCTTGGTCCGGCCTGCCACCTGAACCGCAGGTGTAGGTGTTCCATCTTCGGCCGTCCGTGGATGGAACCCTGTGAGCGCCGGTGAGCCGGCAGGATGGCTCTGGATCAGCTCAGCCCACTAGGATGATCATGGGATGTTGAGGTGCTGACCACTAGCGCCATCTCAGAACAGCTATTGAAGTGCATGTGTAACGCGGCACAGTATCTGTGCGCTCACAGGCGTTAACTACTAGCGACATCTCTGGACTGAAATCGGAGTGAATGTGTAACGCGGCACAGTATCTGAGCTTTCACAGGCGTTTACCGCTAGCGCCATCTCTGGACAGTAACTGAAACGAATGTGTAATGCGGCACAGCATATGCTTTTGAAAGGGGCGAACTACTAGCGCCATCTCTTGACAATCAAAGGAGCTGGTGTGTAATGCGGCACAGTATCTCTATGCTTACAGGCGTCAACTACTAGCGCCATCTCTGGACGGCAATTGGAATGAATGTGTGATGCGGCACAGTATCTTACGCTTCCGGGCGTTTACTGCTAGCGCCATCTCTGGAAAATGATTAGAGCCATTATGTAATGCGGCACAGTATGTTCACAGGAATCAACAGCTAGTCTGCAGCGGCAGTGCCTTCAAGGGACAATGGAATTGATGTGTGCTGACTGCTGCGGCACAGGTCTCTACAGGCGTCACCTCAGCATATCCGCGCCACAGGATGTTTTGTGCTTGTGCACGGTTGACAACTCGCTTTACCTAAACAGACGCTACTGTTCTGTGCCATTTCAGGAAAACACTTTGGGTTCATGTCAAATGCCTCCTCGCTCACTTGCTGCCACTTTATCATGCGAATTAGTGTATAAAATGTGTGTCAGATTAGTCTGGCACATTTGACAACCCAGAACACGCAACCTCTAATGTCTCCGACACGTTTATTTATGGGATGTAAAACATTGTCATCACCAAAATATACGAATGCATGTTAAGGTACTTCTCGCTTATAACATTACAATGTTAGTGTTCATCCAAACTGGAAATGATCGCAAAAATACAGGTGCATCAGAGATGCGTGCTCGTCCATCGGCTGCAAAAGCTAGTTAAGACACAGAATGTGCTCACTGGCCGTTAACACCTACAGGTATCCTGGGAACACACGGTACAACGGTCACCGATCTCTCGGTATTACCACATTCACAATCACAAACATGATCACAATTATATCCCGCCAATATTTCACCACTCCACCCCAGCAGTATTACTTTAGTGGGGCTGAACACAAACCAACGTGTACATATATCGGAATAAAATAGTGCGAACTCAGAAAGCGTAACATAAAAAGAGGCATTACATGGATGGAATGGAATGCATCAAACCCTGATTTGTGGAGTGACAAAAGTCACGTTCGAATCGTCCCTGACATTTTATGCTGTAAGTGCTGTTATAATTATCGTCCCTGAACGCCGGATGAAGAAAGTGACGTGACCTCAGGGGTCTTGTGAGATTTTCGGACGTTATGGATTGCATTATTTCAGTTACACAATAATATGCGAGTAAAAGAAGATTTCATGACACAATTATCACACACATAAACTTGCTTGCCACATTCATCATGCATCACAATAATTATGTCGAAGTGTCCTGCAGCCATCGGTGACAACTGACAAACCCAGCGTAGTCGTTCACAGGCTCGAAATGACGACAGAAACGGACCGCACACTAGGGGAATTAACTGAGCAAAAGGACCCTGTGACCAGTCCTACTGAAAAGAAGTGCAACTGATTAAACGCGCTGAACATGACACTCGGTGCAGTGAACGCAATCAGCGGGTAAAACGGGTGCCGACCCACCCTGTCACCGATGGACACTCGGGTGCTCCGAGCCGTCACTGCGAGCGGCTCGAACACGGCACGCACACAGACACACAGACATACAGTCACCGGCGCATAGAGCGGCGACGACGGGCGGTGATATGGAAGAACTGGACGGATCGACTGTAGAGATGGCAGCACACGCAGGAAGACTGCTCAGCTGACTGACCCCCGGTACCGTTTGTCCAGGTGGCAGGTCACTGAGGTGGCACACGGGGCCGCTCGTTTGGTCAGCGGCCGGTCTGTGGTTCTGCCCCGCGCAGCTACGACTCGACGAAGGCGGGGTTCTCCAGTCCGCCCTCGGGCCGACTGGTGAAATCCTTCTCTGCCTCGCTGGAGCCCACTGGTCGGCCGGCTGGCGAGGGGTGGAAATGGGGGGTCAGCACAGTGTCAATGGGGGGGGGGGCAGCAGTCAGCACGTCAGCCAGGTGGAGCGAGCACCGGCGGCTTTGATAATATATAACTCAGGGTAATTAGGGCATACCTGCCCGAACGGACAGCAGACATGCAGAGGCTCGGTGACATTGCCAAAACACAGAAGTTTGCTACAAGCCCTGAGCCCATGACTCTTCCCTTGCTCCGAAATCCGAGCCCATGGCTCATCCATTACTTTACTATCATTTTCATGGCGACAGGGAGCGCGCCCTGGCATAAAATTAGGTTTTGACATTTATCTAGCATGGTAAGTACCTATACCAGCGGGCGAACCTTGGTCGACGGTGGCCACCGGGTACTCCTCGCTGCCCTCTGGCGGCTTATAGAAGATCCACGCCAGGTTGTAGAAGATGAACGAGGAAAACTTCCACATCAGCGTGGCGCCCATCAGGTACCTGGCGAAGAAGCCGCCGGGCGGTGAAACGGGCCCGCCAACACCGGGTCACTGCCGTACCTGCAATCTCCCACCCAAACATCGCCTGGCCTCCGCCTGCGTCGCCAAATGGTCCCAGGCATTAGACGAACATGAAAGTAAAGAAGTGATTGTACACGTACGTACATGCACGTCGAAGTAAAGAACAACAACGATGGAAGCCTATTGAGGAAAAGTGACCTATTTGATAAGGCAGCGGCTGGGGCGATTACCTGCTCATCCACCAGTTGTCGTAGACCAGGCAGTGACTGGGGTAATTGGGGTAATTACCTGCTCATCCACCGGTTGTCGTAGACCAGGCAGTGGCCGGGTAATTACCTGCTCATCCACCAGTTGTCGTAGACCAGGCAGTGGCTGGGGTAATTGGGGTAATTACCTGCTCATCCACCAGTTGTCGTAGACCAGGCAGTGGCTGGGGTAATTACCTGTGGCTGGGGTAATTACCTGTTGCCGGGGTAATTACCTGCTCATCCACCAGTTGTCGTAGACCAGGCAGTGGATGGGGTAATTGGGGTAATTACCTGCTCATCCACCAGTTGTCGTAGACCAGGCAATGGCTGGGGTAATTACCTGTTGCCGGGGTAATTACCTGCTCATCCACCAGTTGTCGTAGACCAGGCAGTGGAACCTGTTGCCGGGGTAATTACCTGCTCATCCACCAGTTGTCGTAGACCAGGCAGTGGATGGGGTAATTACCTGTGGCTGGGGTAATTACCTGCTCATCCACCAGTTGTCGTAGACCAGGCAGTGGCTGGGGTAATTACCTGTG
The DNA here is from genome assembly GCF_019059575.1 of Amphibalanus amphitrite. Lineage (NCBI taxonomy): Eukaryota > Metazoa > Arthropoda > Thecostraca > Balanomorpha > Balanidae > Amphibalanus > Amphibalanus amphitrite. The sequence goes on from NW_024882021.1 coordinate 338,566, forward strand.
GCTGGGGTAATTACCTGCTCATCCACCAGTTGTCGTAGACCAGGCAGTGGCTGGGCCCGCTGCACGGGCTACCCCACAGCTGGCACGAGCGGTCGATGAGCGCGCCGAATATGATCGGACCGGGGATGGTGCCGACGATTCTTAGTACTGTGGTGGAGATGCCCATGGCCAGCGGCCGCTGCCGGGGCGCCACCGACCTGCCGCACCGTCAGGTCGGGTCAGGGCAGGGCGGGTCGGATGGGACGCTTTGTGAGATCAGAGGCGTGGGCATGCATGATCCCGTTATCTAAACGGTCTGGACTATTCACATCGTCCGCTAATATCTGGGATGGGGCAGGCTTGCGTTAACTCGCATGATTTCAGTACTACGGCGTTTCTGGGTTCCAAGTTCGGGGCTCTTCTGGGTACAGTTCGAGCTGACCTGCGGTTCATATTGTTTGAGTTGCGAGCCAAATCAATGCACATTAATATCGCACATCGGCGCTCGGCTGAACTATGGAGTCGCCGCTCCTCCACACCGAGGGTGGTGTTTGCTTGCGCCACATACCGGCCGAGGTCAGTTCACAGGGCGACGCGCCACGGCGGGCGGCGCCGCTGGACGGTCCGGTGCTGCGCCCCACGGTTCAGCGGCAGCTGGTGCCAGATATCCCAGTCACGGCCCGGCCGCCGCCGGCAGTGACACCCACCTGAAGATGGCCGTGGAGCTGGGCGACGTACCGACGAATGTACAGAAGGCGGCCACGCTCTGCGTGATGACGATCAGCGCCAGGTAGGGACAGGCGCCGGCGCACCGGTCCGGCGCCGACAGGCCCTCGGCCGAGTCGTCCATACAGCGGCAGTCGACGCCGCTCTGCCGACGGCACACACAGGGCGTCAGACAGGACAGCGGACACACCGGGCGTCAGACAGGACAGCGGACACACACCGGGCGTCAGACAGGACAGCGGACACACACCGGGCGTCAGACAGGACAGCGGACCGACCGGGCGTCAGACAGGACAGCACACACAGGGCGTCAGACGGGACAGCGGACACACCGGGCCTCAGACAGGACAGCGGACACCGGGCGTCAGACAGAACAGCCCGGACACCGGTCGACAGACGGAACAGCAGACATCGGGCGTCAGACAGGACAGCGGACACAGGGCGTCAGACAGGACAGCCCGGACACCGGGCGTCAGACAGGGCAGCGGACCGACCGGGCGTCAGACGGGACAGCGGACACCGGGCGTTAGACAGGACAGCGGACACCGGGCGTCAGACAGGACAGCGGACACCGGGCGTCAGACAGGACGGTACACACAGGGCGACAGGACAGCGGACCGACCGGGCGTCAGACAGAAGAGTTAGGAGAACTGCAGACGGGACAGTAGGCAGGAGAGCAGGCATCGAGCGCAGACAGGATAATTCTGATCAACGTGTCACTGACCAAGTCAGTGACAGTGTCACAGCCGTGTCATCACTGTCAGTGTCGTGTCACTGACCGTGTCAGTATCAGTGTCACAGCCGTGTCAGTGTTAGTGTCAGCTGTGTCAGTGTCGTGCCCGTGTCCGTGTCACTGACCGTGGCTCCTGGCGCCGAGCAGCCGGCGTGACACGCCGAGAAGTAGGTGATGCCGTCCGGGCCGCAGATGGGCTCGAAGCGGCCCGAGCCGCAGCCGCAGCCGCTATTACACGCGTCCTGCAGGCGCGCCGCGCTGTCGGCCAGCAGCCACGACTCGCTGTCGGCGGAGCTGGCGGCCAGAGGAGCGAACGGAGGGTCAGCGGGCGGCACGGGGCGGTCAGCGGGTCAGCGGGCGGCACGGGGCGGTCAGCGGGTTAGCGGGCGGCACGGGTGCGGGTCAGCGGGCGGCTCGGATTCGGATTCTGAGCAGTGATCGCCAAACATTTGGAATGTGGATTGCTCTTTAATGTAAATACAAATACAAATACACGGCGGGTCATCATGGTAGCATGACACCACCCAGTGATAACTTATACAGAACACGTTTAAATGCATTATGGATAACGAGCAGGACAGCACACAGGACAGCACACAGGACAGCAGACACCGGGCGTCAGCCAGAGCAGCAGACACTGGACAGACTACCATTGGACTACTATGGCGCTGCTAAAACGTGCCATTCATCCAACACCAATTTAACAAAGCACTTGGTCGAATCGAAATGATAGTGCCTGGCTCTGCCGGTTTTTACTCTTCCCTGCCGCGAGTTCCAGCGCGGTGAAATGGAGCCGGCCTTGAACTCCGTCAACAGCGCCATTAGAGCCGGCGGGCGGACGGAAGGCAGTTGTTAGCAGTCGGAGCTGAATGAGTGGGTCTGGAACGGTTGGTGCCTGACTGCGCGCCGCCGCACATTGCTGGCTGATTTCACGGGTCAGAGGCGGCCTCTGCCGCCCCGGGTCGGCTCAGCACGGCGCACAGATACAGCAATGAGCGGCAGCTGGAGCCTGGTAGCACGCCACCGTCCGCGCCCAGCTGTGGGGACGCGCCATCCCGGCTGTGCATGCACGCGCCGACCTGCCAGTCATCCCGGGCAGCCTCCGGCGAGGTACGACACAATGAACCGGGGACAGTACGACACAGTGAACCACACACGGTACGACACGGCGAGCCACACACAGTCCTATAGTGAACCCGGCGCGGTACGACACAGCGAGTCAAACACAGTACGACACAGTGAACCACAGACAGTACGACACAGTAAACCCTAGACAGTTCTACACACTTCACAGTGAACCCCGAACACAGTTAGCTCAGGGCAGTTTGACACATTGAACGGTTCGACACACTTCACAGTGAACCCGGGACAGTACGCCACGGTAAAACCCGAACGGTACGCTACAGTGAACTGGGACTGTTGTCACCAAGGCCGTATAGGAGGTTGTCACAGTGAACCCCGGGCGGTATAAAGTTACAGTGAACCCCGCGGCGATTCGTGACGGGGCACTCGATGTCAGTGACGACCTTGGCCAGGCCGTCTGAGGGTGGGGGGGGGGGGGGGGCGCTCCACTCGAGTGAGGTAGGCAGCTGGAGTGGGGGCCGGCTGGTGGGGGGGGGGGGGTGCACGCTCCACTCTAGTGTGGTAGGCAGCGAGGGGGGGGGGGTTGGTTGGATAGAAACGACCTCTGGTGTGATAGGGAGCTGGGCAGGGGAAGGGGAGGCGCTGGAAACTACATACATCCGGTACAGTGTTAAGTGCCGCCTTCCCTGCCGCTCATAGGACGCCAGCTGACGGAGAGGCAGTGCGGCTACAAACGGAAGGGGTGGCCGAGCCGCACGACACAGGACGTGCCGCTCTGTACAGCACAGGTGAGCGCGCCAGTACGATACAGCACGGGACGGCGCGGTGTGAGCCGGCTGCTGTATAGCACGGTATAGTTCGTAAAGGCGGGTTACAAACCGGGATGATGTGTTATGACACGGAATGGTGTGTTATAACACAGAATAGCGCGGTAAAACACGGTATGGTGCGGTATAAACCGGGAATGCATGGTATAATAAAAAATGACGCTCTTTAACCCGGGATGATGAGGTATACCTAATACCTAATTACCGCATACTTAATATGCGGTAACTTGGGATGGTACAACATCACTCATGCATGTCTACTCAGCCAATTATAAGGTACAGTCACATTATCACAAGGTACCTATCAACGCCCTCGTCACCTTTTCCTTGTCAGGGGCTCGGTACAGGATCAGCAGCAGAGGAGGGAGAGCCGCTCCTGCCGTCCACTCACCGGTTCCGGTAGGGCGTGTTGACTCCCGCGAACGGAACGTTCGGGCAGCTCGCCAAGAACACGAACGTCGAGAGAAAGGACAGAAACGAGAAGATGGCGATGAACTTGAGGATGCCGGTGAGTCGGAGCTGGAGTCGCTTCACCAGGTAGCCGCCGACCACGGTTCCCGAGGCGCCGCCGACCAGCGCCGCCGCGCCTGGGGACACGGACGGCCGTGAGGGAGGGCGCACGGCGGGGCGGCTGCTCGTGGGGGGACGCGGGCGGCAGTGCGGGAGGGGGACGGCACACGGCGAGGCGGCTGCTCGTGGGGGGGGGGGGGGACACGGACGGCCGTGAGGGAGGGCGCACGGCGGGGCGGCCGCTCGTGGACAGACACGGGCGGCCGTGAGGGAGGGGCAGCTGGGGCAGCTGCTCGTGGACAGACACGGGCGGCAGTGAGTCCGTCAGGGGGACGACACAACGCGGAGCAGCTGATCAGCCGGTCATGGAGTCACGGACAGCCGTGAGTCCCTGACGGAGGGCGGGCCTACGACGGAATGAGCAAAAACGACCGCGGGCCGAGACGGTTCAAGCGAACACCGGACAGGAGTGTGTTAATAATACAGTAAATTGACCATCGGCACGCCGGACGCGGCACTGCCTGTCCGCGCCATCCATGGGTGGAGGCTGCACTGTGCCCGCTCACCTGTGTAGAGGCCCGACTGGCTGGCGGGCAGGCCGAACTGGTTCTGGATGAACTTGGGCATGAAGGTGGACATGCCGGCCATGACGGCGCCGTCGGTGGCGCCCGCCAGCGAGATACACAGGAAGGTGGGGTTGGTGAGGCAGCCCCAGATGGCCGCCGGCAGGTCCTGCCCGGGCACACCGCACACCGTCACGCCGCCATCAGAGGCGCTACAGCCGTCAGTTTGCATATCCCATGAATACGAATCACTACCGATAGGTACCACGGCACGTAGAGGTAACCGAGTACGACGGCAGGCATAACCAGCGCCGTCTGCTCGTGCACGGAGCGGGTGAATAGCAGCCGACTAGTGACCCACCCGGCGCCGTCGACTGACCTTGGCGCGCCCAGTGGCCGCCCGGCAGCCCGCCCGGCGCCGTCGACTGACCATAGCCCGCCCAGTGACCGCCCAGTGACCGCCCGGCGCCGTCGACTGACCTTGGCCCGCCCAGTGACCGCCCGGCGCCGTCGACTGACCTTAGCCCGCCCGGCAGCCCGCCCGGCGCCGTCGACTGACCTTGGCGCGGCCCTCTGCCAGCTTGTTCTCCAGCTTCTCCAGCTGCTGGGCGTCCCGGCCTCCGTGCGTCTCCGTGTCCCCCGAGTCCAGGTCCCGGGACTGGGGCAGCACGCGCGGGAACGCCAGAACCGGCAGCGCCGCCAGCCACGTGACGAACGAGGCGATGAAGAAGCCCAGCCACCAGGCGCCCACCCAGCCCTCGCTGCCGGGGCTCAGCCCCATACTGAGGGACAGCGGGAGAGGGCGCACTGTTAAACCCGGGCGGGAGGCAGGAGTGCAGCGCACTGTCAAACATAGAAGGGGAGTAGAGCAGCCTGCTTGCAAGGCCACCCGGGGACGACACATATTCGAACCAATTTACACTGCGCGTGATAAGCAGCAGGCGCCGTGTCTGTTTCCGGCACCGGCTCGTATCAGCGGCACTAGGCTAACGGTAATTCACCTTCACCTTGTCGGCTGCTCCAGTCGGGCGTCCTAGCAGGCACTTTTGAAACGGACCCTATCGGACCCCACAAACACGTACAGTACACAAATACGCGTGCGCATGATAGGACGCGTTGTTACTCGCAAAAACTAGACGGCAAAAATAAACAAAACTCCCGAAAGACCGTGCGAGTTGTATACCTAGTCCCAACTGACAAAAAAAACTGGCCAACAAGACCAGCTAACAAGACAACTGACTGACCGACCCGACCCGTCTGACCGACTGACCGACCCGTGACACCGACTCGTCTGACCCGACCCGTCTGAACAACTGACCCGACCCACGACACCGTCTGACCCGACTGACCGACCCGTCTGACCGACTGACCGACCCGTCTGACCGACTAACCGACCCGTCTGACCGACTGAACCGACCCATGACACCGTCTGACCCGACTAACCGACCCGTCTGACCCGAGACCCGTGTGACCGACTGACCTGCGGGCGTCGACGGTGACAAAGTCTGTGTGGATGTTGAGCAGCGTCGATCCGCCCAGGTAGCCGATGGCCGGGCCCACCAGAGCCATGGTGTAGTACACGCCCAGGAACACCTGGCGGGCAACACACAGCGGTAGAGGTGAGCATAGGCTGACAACGAAATGGCCCGCAAAAGACAGCGGTATGTGCTTCCCGAGTTAGTTTTCGAAAGGATTCCACTCACCGAGACGAGTTTCTTTTTGACGTTGGCGTCGATGTAGGCGACCCCGAGTGACCAGAGCGGCGCGGCGCCCAGCCCGTGCAGCACCTGGGCCAGCAGGAACACGTACAGGAAGCGCGACACGTCGCCGCCGCCTCCCGCCCCGGCCTCGGCGTCACACGAGTCGGCGCCGGCGCCGCAGGCCGACTCGGACGGCTGCGTCAGCACCAGGTACTCGGGCGTGAAAAAGTGCGGCAGGCTAAACACCAGCGAGCTGCCGGCCGGGGGAGCACCGGTCAGGGCGGGGTAAACTGCGGCAGGCTGAACACCAGCGAGCTGCCGGCCGGGGGCGTACCGGTCAGGGCGGGGTAAACTGCGGCAGGCTGCCGGCCGGGGGCGAACCGGTCAGGTCGGGGTAAAGTGCGGCAGGCTGAACACCAGCGAGCTGCCGGCCGGGGGCGTACCGGTCAGGGCGGGGTAAACTGCGGCAGGCTGAACACCAGCGAGCTGCCGGCCGGGGGCGTACCAGTCAGGGCGGGGTGAATGGTCTGGGTACACGGGCGGAGTACAGTGGTCAGGTCATGGTACACATACAGAGTACACTCGCTAGGTACATGGGCGGATTACAGTTACACCAATCAGGTCAGGGTACACAGAGAGGGTTCACGGGCGGGTACTCTCGAGTCAGCGCGCACGGTCAGGGCCAGGCAGGACACATAAAATTGACGTAATATATGGGTTCCGTCAATAGCGTAGCGAATGTTCATATCCTGTGCACACAATCCAACGCCCAGCCACCATCCACTTATCACCCACCTGCCCACCCACCCAGCACCCAGAGGTGGTGGTCAGCACTCAGCACCCAGAGGCGGTGACCAGCACCCACCCAGCACTCAGAGTCGGTGGCCAGCACCCACTCAGCACCCAGAGGCGGTGGCCAGCACCCACCCGATGCCCATGACGATGAGTCCGATGCCGATCCAGCGCGGTTTGCTGGCGGCCGCGCGCCCGCCGGCGTACGCGATCGGTACCGAGCACAGGGTGGCCGCGATGTCGTACGTGCCCGCGATCAGGCCCGCCTGCGCCGACGTCAAGCTGAAGCGCCGCTCCAGAGACGTGATGCTCACGTTGATCAGACCGTTGATGATGAAACCTGCACAGACGCAGAGATTAGGGGCGCCGGTCAACGGTGGGCCCCGAGCGCATAGGCTCGCGGCCGCAGAGTCGAGTCAGACTTCTAGTTATAGGGGTCTGAGGCAGCATTTTGGGATATTGGCGCTGTCGGCTTCTTAATATATACACATTTTTTCGAAACATTTGTACAAACTACAAGTTAACGCTTTCTCTGGCCATAGCAGAGGGCAGATTCTGCAAGTGATTTCAGGGCGGGCAAGCAGTAAGCTGGTGCAGATGCCGAATCGTTCCCACGACGCCTCTCAATGAACCCATTCCCGTTGCGTGACCTATAGGTACACCGCTGTGCGCTGCGATGTTCGCAAGACATCCCTGTAACTCACCTTGCATTGTGACGCCACAGCACACGAAAAACAGGTAGATCTTTGGGGAGCGGAAACTCATCAGAAAACTGGGTCGGAAGCATAGCCATCCGCATGAATCCTCCGGAACCTGGGGACGGGACGGCTGCGCTCAGAACGATCCCCAAAGTCACCGCACAGTCTTGTCACATCATTTGGTAGGCAAATAATAGGCACAAACCAATAAAATTACGCATGTTTACTGTTTACTCATTTATTTCCAGTGTTAGCCACCGCCAGCGCGGCAGTGGGGCCGGCGCGGTGAGACAGGCCGGCCGCAGTCAGTCCGGTCGTCGGGTCAGCGGAGTCATTGTTGACAGAGGCGGCCGAGTGCGCGACTCCCGAGAACCCTCTGGGCTCGGCCGGCCCGCTCAGCTCCGGGTGGTCTCGCGAACTCCTCAAACAGGCGACTTGTGTGCACAGTGGCACGTGACGAATAGCTAACTAATGACACAGTCGAGAGGAGTGTCCAATAGGGCTTTATTAGCGGGCTTTAATTCACAGCCATGAATTCACACCCAGCCGCAGCCGTGCTGAGCCTCACCTGGTACGCCAATTTCTGCGAAAGCACTTCAGTAGATGGCAGAATGGACTTGACTCCTGAAAGAAAGGACACATGTTAGGCATATTCCTTCGTTGGCGAGCATAAACATCTTTGTCTAAATCAGATCGCCTTATGTTCAGTGAAAGGTATGCGAGCCAGAACAGATACCTACTGGTGGTTCACGTCTCCTTTTCTCCAAGATAGCGGTATAGGTATACGGTACGCCTAAGCCTTCGAGGTAGCTGATGTAGATGATGTTTCCCTGACCTTGGTCCTATAGTCGCGGTATCGTCGCGGTATAAATAGTAAGGTATCGTCTTTTTTTGGGAAGGCGGGGGATGGGAATATGGGTCGGCCAACGTTCGATCAGTCGTAACGAGATGACCCCGGTCTGTTAGGTATACAACCTCTTATCGTATCACTAAGTTTCCAACCATTTCATAGTTATGTTTATAATTCAACACAAGTTTAAAAAGCCAAAGTACGTCTATTGTACTGAGACGGTTTATTTTATTTGTTCGCAGGTTTTCTGAACCGCAGGTACAGTGCATTGCGGTGATGCACCAAAATGTTGTGTCGGCCTTGGATCAGACCGATGCGACCAGATGGAATAGGTATCAGACGCCCGCGAGGAAGAAATCGAGGCCGGGGAGGTGACAACCGGATTCCGAAAGGTTGTCGAAACTTACTGGCACGGTGCTGGCAAGTCTTTCATTTTTGTCAAACGGAGTTAAAACCCCTGGACGAATCTGCCATTATTCATCCCACCAGATTCGACCTTAAATCAACTGACTGACCTGAGGTCAAAAAGCTGCGACGGCTGGGCAACCAACCAGGCAAAAACCACCGGAAAGACGTTTTAACGGAATCGATTTTTCTGCATACCTAACATTAAAAATGCTCGACCCACAGCACTGGCCGTTTATCACCATTCGCCGGACATTTTCTGTCAGCCGCCGACGTCCTGCCCAGGTCAGCAGCGGGGTCGCCGTGCCGTGTTTCCCACCTTATCCGGACACGGAAAATGCCGTACCAGTACCGCCAGTCCCCACCACAGGGGCTGTTCCCGGTTTGTCACGGGTCGCGGTGGTCGGCTGGGACGGACTCCCTGATTTAGGGTTTCGCTATATGATGGGCGCTGTGAATCGTGTCACAGACAGGGTGAATTTCTTTTTGTTTTGTTGAGAGCAAGCCCTTTCGGCCTATCATTTAGGCCTACATTTTTTAAGCCTATATTTTTAGACCATTGTAGAGCTATGGGATGTTAGGACAGGGCGTAGACATTGGGCTGTGCGGGACACCGACAGTGAGCCGCGGAGGCGAGACCGTCCCGATGGGACCGGATTGCCCCGTTTTGACAGTCCGCCCGCCTCCCAAACGGTCACCACGGCGAGGATTTACATTTTACAGATCCCGACCTCATCCACCGGTTGTCAGACCTGGGGAACCGCCAGCCCGAAGAGAAAGCATCAGGGGGATGCGGATGGGTTTGTTCTGGGGACGGATGATGGACAGAGTGAAGGGGTCGGCGACTTTTCGGGTGGTGGGGGCTCGGTGCCGGCCGGAGGGATCGGTAACAGTTGGAGTTCATTGGCTGGCGAGCTCGGTGACAGATGGGAGTGAGGCTCTGTGACAGGTGGGAGTGAAGCTCGGTGACAGGTGGGACTGGGTGTGAGGCTCAGTGACAGGAGTGAGGCTCGATGACAGGTAGGAGTGAGGCTCGGTGACAGGGTTGGCTCCCGGTGGCCATGGCAGCGCCGCTCACCTCTGCCGTTCCCGTTCTGTGCGCCGTTGGCCGCCATGTTGTCTCCGTCCGTCTCGCTCTGGCCTCAGTTCCGTGGAGCACCTGTGCGCTGTCACCGGGACAGCACACCGCACCTGACCGCCGCGCCGCGGGCCGGCGACTGCCGCCCGCCGCCCGCGTCACCGGTATACCGGTCCGCCCCCCCCCCCCCGCCCCGCCCGGCGCGGCGCGACTTTCCCGCCGGCCCCGACCGCGGCCCGGCGCGCTGGCGGAACGGGCGCGCCTCTGCCGTTCGACACACGGCGCGCCGTTTCGCAACACGCGCCGCGCCGTGCCGTGCCGTGCGTAGCGAAATCGGCGACTCCCGGAGTCAGCGGAGCCGGAGCCGGCCCCCAGGCCGCGGCTGGACGACGTGGGCAACCCGCGCACCTAACTGCAGCTTCAGCGTGAGAGGGGCACTTCACAGCTGAGCTGGAGCGGTCTGAGCAGGTGAGCTGGAACGGTCTGTGCAGTTGAGCTGGAGCGGTCTGTAGGTGAGCTGGAAGGGTCAGTACAGGTGGGCTGGAGCGGTCTGAACTGTGGAGGTGGAGCGGTCTGAGCAGTTGAGCTGGAGCGGTCAGTACAGGTGGGCTGGAACGGTCTGTTCTGGTGGGCTGGACTGGAACGGTCAGTACCAGTGAGCTGGAAAAGTTATTGATAAGTTTGCACATGTCGGGGAGCAGTCTGTGCAGGTAGGGAGCAGTCTGCTTAGGCGGGGGAGCGATCTGTACAGGTAGGGGAGCAGTCGCAATCGCTGAAAGTTTTAAAACAATTATTCTGTCGGTGAAGCTATGGTGAACGTTTACTTTTTCTTGAGATGAAGTCACTTGTTCTGACAAGTGACCTGCTCTTGAATCACTCGGATCTGACAGCTTCACATATGTGAGATAGTGTACCTGTTTATGTTCCCGAAACATTACCTAGTGTCTCACGTCTCCCGTTTTGTATTACTTTAGATATGACGGAGACGGGTGTTCTCCAAAGTTTTGACAGGATCGGCGGAGTCTTTTGGCATCCGCTCCTGTCCACTTTTAGGGTGCGCTCGCCACAGACTTGGGCGGAAACTTGACGCGATTCTGACCACGTTTTTCAGCGTTTGATTTGGCTGGTAATTGCGTTTGGATGCCGACCTTCATCTCGGCGCAGTCCCGCGACCTCCGGAGGCCTATCGATGCGTGCAGGTATTCACGTAAAGTGGCCCTCGCCCGGCGGGGCTGGCGCGGCGCCGCGTCTAACGCGATGGACAAACGCTGCTGGTGTCCGGTCCCGCGTCCCGACGTGGTTATAGTGTCACTTCTAAAAAGCTACGGCTGGCTTGTTTAGCGATTATCTCCCTGCCGTGAACCACGGCGCTAACAAGTTTGCTGAATGTAGGCAGACGGAGGCCGCCCGGCGCCCTCCCGCCGACGGCACGGATGGAGTCGGCCCAGGACCCACAGCCGGACACCAACAGACGGGATACAGGACCCACAGGACCCAAAACTGGACACCTACAGAAGGGATACAGGACCCACAGCCGGACACCAACAGACGGGATGCAGGACCCACAGAACCCACAGCCGGACACCAACAGACGGGATACAGGACCCACGGCCGGACACCTTCAGACGGGATACAGGACCCACGGCCGGACACCAACACGCGGGACCCACAGGACCCACAGCCAGACACAGACGGGATACAGGACCCACAGCCGGACACAGAACGGCCACAGTACCCGCAGTCGCTCACCTACAGACAGTGCCGCTGTCTGCACAGACCTCACCAGGCCACCCGGGACGGAAGTACAGTCTGTCTTAAAAGTACCGCGCAAAGTGACGGTGGATCCATCGAGCCTGATTGAGCAAGGGCCTGCTAAATTTGGGTCACCGAAGCAATTGACATCCTTGTCCATTCCCTAGGTCAATTGGTCAGTGACTTTTAAATTAAAACAGGCCCTTTCTCGGTCAGGCTTGACGGATCCACCGCCACTTTGCGCGGTACTTTTAAGACAGACTGTACATAGGACGCCGGGCCCCGCGGAACGCAGCCGGTCAGGGTGCAGGCACGCCATCGACACCTGCTGGGAGTGAAATATCGCGGCTGGTCAGAGTCACCCTATAGCCACAGCCACTCGAGTTCAGGTCCCAGTCAGGCGGCAGTGACACACTCTGGCTGGGTGATGACCACTCACTCATTCAGCCCGTTAACGTGACGGGCACTGGACAGACGCGAGACCAGGTGTCGGGCCCGGTACCTACCCCGGTGTTCGCCAACAGTCCAGAGAGTTCATACCACGGAGAATAAGGTCTTGTGGTTGTATTTGAGCGCGCGAGCGTATGTTTGTGTCCCACATTCTTCCATTTGCTTGCAATACTGGACGTGAGAAGACAACAATTCCTTTCAAATATAGATCCCATTCAAATATTCCCGATTTAGACATTTAATGGCAGTTTTGATTCACGCGCCCTGCAACCTGGGAAAACACACTGTCTGGGCAGGCTGGCCGGTGTATATTTGACTCGCAGCGCCGCAGCGCATTAGTTATACCACCCGAGCCCGCACGCTGAGCCCACACATATCGATACATCGCAGACCGGCGCCTATCCGCCGCCACAGCTCTGGCACCTACCCTTCGAAGAGCGACTCGGAAATTTGACTATACATACCGCTGAATGCGTACATAAATAACGTGGAACGCGGCGCAGATCACCAGGAATATAATCATACACAACCGTCTGTACATGGCTGGTACCTGCCTTCTTCCCGCCGGCGACAGGCGCACCCCGACCCGCCAACACGTCCTGAGCACACACGTGTCAGGATACACACACATAGATACACCCAAACCGCCGAGATCGCGCCACTGATTCGCGTCCCACCCGTCCCTTCACCTCCCGAACACACTGTGACTGTCGTCTGAGCCCAGCGGGGTGGCCTAGCCGGGTCACGGGTACCGCAGACCTCACCTACCGAACAAACTGCGACTGTCGTCTCAGCCGGGCATAAACAGATAAAGCAATGGGGCGGCTACGGACTGCCCAGCCGGGACACTGGTACCGGCGAGTAACTGTGCGCCAAACCCAGAGAGCGCGATGACTGGACCGGCCGCCGACAGCCCACTCTGCTCCGGATACCCAGGGAGCGGGGTGGCTAAGACAGCCCACTCTGCCCGCCAAACCCATAGAGCGGGGTGACTACAGACTTACAGCCCACCCTGCTCCGGATACCCAGAGAGCGTGCTCCGGATACCCAGACAGCGGGGTGGCTGCAGACAGCCCACTCTGCCCGGGATATCCAGAGAGCGTGCTCCGGATACCCAGGGAGCGGGGTGGCTAAGACAGCCCACTCTGCCCGCCAAACCCATAGAGCGGGGTGACTACAGACTTACAGCCCACCCTGCTCCGGATACCCAGAGAGCGTGCTCCGGATACCCAGACAGCGGGGTGGCTGCAGACAGCCCACTCTGCCCGGGATATCCAGAGAGCGTGCTCCGGATACCCAGGGAGCGGGGTGGCCAAGACAGCCCACTCTGCCCGACAAACCCAGAGAGCGGGGTGACTGGACCGGCCACCAACAGCCCACTCTGCTCCGGATACCCAGAGAGCGGAATGGCTACAGACAGCCGAATCTGCCAGTGATAACCAGAGGGCTAGACAGCCGCACCGGCCTCTGACAGCCGACTCTGCCCGCTCGACATACGCAGACAGCCCGATAGCTACAGATCAGCCCACTCGGGGCCTCCGAGGCGGTCGCACCGGTTCGCTAATAGTCCCCCAATGATCTGGGTACGGCCACACTGTATCTGGACGGCCAGACACACACTCTCCGGAGCCTCCGGCGCTCCACCAGTCTCCGGAGGTCCGGACACAGTCTCCGGAGGTCCGGACACAGTCTCCGGAGGTCTGGACACCCCCTAACACAGTCTCCGGGGGTCCGGGCATTCAGTCACAGTCTCCGGGGGTCCGGGCATTCAGTCACAGTCTCCGGGGGTCCGGACACAGTCTCCGGAGGTCTGGACACAGTCTCCGGAGGTCTGGACACCCCCTAACACATGATCCGGGGGTCCGGGCATTCAGTCACAGTCTCCGGGGATCCGGGCAATCAGTTACACAGCCGGATATACGGACGCGCTCAGCCGTAGTCGTGGCTGCTCTCCGGAGGCCCGGGTCTCCCTCCCCCAGCCGGAGGTTCGGGCGCTCAGTGGGAGGCCTGGGACCTCCCCCACACAGCCGGAGGTACGGGCCGGCTCCCTCGCCCGGTCTCCAGAGGACGGGGCTCCGGAGGCACTCAGTCGTAGTCGTGGCTGCTCTCCCGTTTGGACAGCGTGGTGGCCTCCTCCGAGTCGACAGCGGCGTCGGAGGCGTCGGCGCGGTTCCGCACCCGGCTCAGTCCCTCCGTCACGCCGGACTCGGTCAGACTGCAACACGACAGACGACTCAGTAACGACACGGGTAACGACACGGTTCCTCCGTCACGCCCGACTCGGTCAGACTGCAACACAAAGGTAACGACACAGGTAACGACTAACGACACAGTCCCTCCGTCACGCCCGACTCGGTCAGACTGCAACACAAAGGTAACGACACAGGTAACGACTCAGTAACGACACGGGTAACGACACGGTTCCTCCGTCACGCCCGACTCGGTCAGACTGCAACACGACAGACGACGGTAACGACACAGTGATCGGAATACGCATATAGCAAGGAGCAGCGGCATATTCCAAATATCCCAACTCTTATAAAAAAGTTTATAGTAAAATGAAGTAAAACGAAGTAAATAATACAAAATATAAAATGAAGTGACACCGAAGTGATGCAAATTGCATGTTGTTGGCCTCTTCAGGCAAATTTCTATGATCATTAATCCCCTCACATGTTTAAGGTGAAGTCGTACGAACACAAACAGTGATATGTCTGAGCGCCTGTTACGGACGGGCGGCCGGCGTCGGGCAGATACTCACACGTCATCGAGCTCCAGTTCGTCATCCGACAGCGGCACCTGCCAGGGAACGGGAGAAACAGATCAGCAGAGGGACTACATGATACAGCACAGCAATCAGTGCATACTACATACAACAGACAGCGGCACCTGGCGGGGAACGGGAGGAATGGATCAGCAGAGGACTACATGATACAGCACAGCAGTCAGTAATAGGGCTGCGGAGTCGGAGTCGGAGTCGGAGTCGGTCGGAGTCGACAGTTGTGACCGGAGTCGGAGTCGAAGTCGGAGTCGATTTTAGAAACCCGAGCCGGAGTCGGAGTCGGAGTCACCGAAAATCTGTCGACTCCGCAGCCCTGCTAGGTCTGCGGAGTCGGAGTCGGGAGTTGGAGTCGGTCGGAGTCGACAATTCTGCCCGGAGTCGGAGTCGGAGTCGGAGCTGGTTTTTGAAAGCCGGAGTCGGAGTCGGAGTCGGAGTCGCCGAAAATCCATTGACTCCGCAGCCCTGGTCAGTATATACAACAGACAACAGACAGCGGCACCTGCCAGGGAACGGGAGGAATGGATCAGCAGAGGACTACATGATACAGCACACCGTCAGACCACACAACAGTCAAACAGCGGCACCTCACGGGACGGGGTCAGCAGACGGGCCTCATTGACGAGGCTACTACTACAGCACAACAGTCAGCCGGACCACACTGCCGCGGTGCCAGCTACCACCGCACAATTACTGCGGTCCGCCTCCCAGCAGCGGTACAAGCTACCACCGCACAATTACTGCGGTCCGCCTCCCAGCAGCGGTACAAGCTACCACGGCACAATTACTGCGGT
This sequence comes from Amphibalanus amphitrite, assembly GCF_019059575.1. Classification (NCBI taxonomy): domain Eukaryota; kingdom Metazoa; phylum Arthropoda; class Thecostraca; order Balanomorpha; family Balanidae; genus Amphibalanus; species Amphibalanus amphitrite. Next base: position 354,285 of record NW_024882021.1, read on the forward strand.
CCGCCTCCTAGCAGCGGTGCCAGCTTCCACGGCACAATAACTGCGGTCCGCCTCCCCGCAGCAGCGGTGCCAGGTGCCAGCTACCACCGCACAATTACTGCAGTCTGACTCCCAGCAGCGGCGGCGGTGGGAGCTCGGTCAGACCATACCACCGGCGCTCGGTAACACATCTATCTATACCGGGCCGGGCTTATGGTGTGTCAGAGATAAGTCGAAGTCGGACCGCAATTCTCCGAGACATTGCAATCACTCGCACCACTGCATTCAACTGTAGCTCAGCTGCTCATTTATCAAAACATTATGATGACGCTCGCGGCAATAAAGTGCTTCCAGATCGCGCTAGGACGAATGTAAATCAATGCTGCGCGGTGCACATATTCGTCATCGCATGCATGAGAGAGCAAATGCATACCATTGTTAATTGTACATAAACTTTTCACCCAAGGCGACAAGAAGCACAGCTGCATGGAGCCTTTCAGCCTCCAGCCGTACACTGCTGATTGTTGAAGAGGACAATTAACGCCGCATTTCATTAATTCGAAAAAGGGCAGTTGTACACGGCGGCAACGATACTATGGATCTCTGAGCCGACCATAACACTAATCAATATCATAGACGTCATACAGATTTTCGATGCCTAAAAGCTTCCTTCCGTTGGTGAGATGGGGTGACCGCCCCAAGAAGTGTGTGTGTGTGGGGGGGGGGGGGGGGGTTAGCGAGTAACTAGTGGTATTGACTGCAGTACCTGGAAATAGGGTTTGACGGGTAGCGGGTGACCGTACCTGGAAGTAGTGGTTTGGCGGGTAATTATTGACCGTACCCCGGAGTAGGGTTTGGTGGGTAATTATTGACCGTACCTGGAAGTAGGGGTTGCTGTCGGCCGGCCGGAACTTGTAGGCCGTGACGGCGAAGAACACGTAGGTGGCCATCTCTCTGAACATGTCGTCCAGCCAGGCGTACTGGAACGGCACCATTATCTGCCGCAGAGGAACGGGGGAGTTAATGGAACGGCACCATTACCAGCCAGGCGTACTGGAACGGTACCATTATCTGCCGCAGAGGAACGGAGGACTTAATGGAACGGCACCATTATCTGCCGCAGAGGAACGGCAGAGGTAATGGAACGGCACCATTACCAGCCAGGCGCGTACTGGAACGGCACCATTATCTGCCGCAGAGGAACGGCGGAGTTAATGGAACGGCACTATTACCAGCCAGGCGTACCTGGAACGGCACCATTATCTGCCGCAGAGAAACGGAGGACTTAATGGAACGGCACCGTTATCTGCCGCAGAGAAACGGCGGAGTTAATGGAACGGCACTATTACCAGCCAGGCGTACTGGAACGGTACCATTATCTGCCGCGGAGGAACGGGGAAGTTTATGGAACGGCACCTGATTATCTGCCGGGCGTACTGGAACGGCACCATTATCGTCCGGGGGACGGGGGAATGAATGGAACGGCATCATTACCAGCAAGGCGTACTGGAACATTATCTGCAGCAGGTGTGCGGAATGTGATACCGGAACGGCACCATTATTTGCCAATAGGATAGCGAGTGGTCTGTTGGGACAGCACCATTACCTGGCAGCGAGCGGGATTATAAATAGAACGGCACCATTACCAATCGGAGCGGGGTTATAACAGTAACTAGAATAGCATCATGATCTGCCGGGGGAGTGAGGGTTCATTTGGGACATCGGACCACTATCATCGTACACAACGGGACACCACTTTTTAATACAGGCAAAGTGAAACGTATACTGTTTTTGATAGCCCTAACATTTCCTTTAAGTCTTTAAAAAGCTTTAAGAAATCTTAAAGAAGTCTTTTGAATTCAATCGAATACAACCATCCATTTCTGCACAGAGTGCAAATAAGGTCCCGTCCGCCCATTCCGCCATACCGTCCATACCGCCCTACCGTCGCGTCGGCCCAGTACCTGCAGCAGGTAGACGACGATGCGTGTGAAGTAGATGTAGCACACGATCATGATGTAAAAATGCCGGAACAGCTTCAGCTTCTTGAGGTTCATTGCGGCCTTGCCGTCCGTCTCGGAGGCGTCCTGGAGATGCCGGATCGACCTGAGGCGTAGTGTCGGTACCCAGGTCAGGTCAGCTCAGGTCAGAGTGTGACCTGGCGCTACGATCACAGTGAACGTGAAAAACACAGCATACGGGGAAAGACTGGAAAACTTGCACAACGTAATTACCAACATTCCAACTGCTCAATTCAATAAAAACACTGGGCATGGGGCCTGTTAATTTGAAAAAAAGATAAAATATCGCTAGAAAGGAGAGTAGATCAGGTAGAAAATACCAAATGAAAAAGCAGTAGATAAAATATAAATCACCTAGCATTCGCCCACAAAATAGACAACCGACAAAATTTAATTTTGCCAGCCATGAGATCAGCTAGATTTTAGTCTCTTTCTCTAAAGTTGAATGGCGATAGAGCCGAGCCGCCGGTCCGTCCCCGGGGAGCCGCCGCCGCCACTGACCAGACCACCGGGAAGAGGATGGCGCCGCAGCAGATCAGGTCGAGCAGGTAGAGCATCTCGCGCCACGTGGTGTGCACCGACTCGCCCTCCTCGCTCTCCTCCAGGATGATCTGCGCCACGTTCGCCAGCAGCTGTCGGCGGCGAGCAACAAACGTAACTGTCAGCACCGGGTCACAGAGAACAGACCGCCAGCAGCTGTCCGCGACAGCAACGACCGAGAACATCAGCGACAGCTCACGGAGAACAGCTGTGAGAGGGAGCACCGACCGCAACTGTCAGCACCGACCGACAGAGGCGGGAACACGTCCACACCGGCTCACAGGGGACGAGGCACCGCCCGTTGCCGCCAACAACCACCCACAGACAGGTAAGGACACGCGAACACTGACTCATTCAAGACAACCGGTCCACACCGGCCCACGGGCTGACAGACAGGGTCCACACCGGCTCACGGGGGCAGACAGGGTCCACACCGGCTCACGGGGGCAGACAGGGTCCACACCGGCTCACGGGGGCAGACAGGGTCCACACCGGCTCACGGGGTGACAGACAGGGTCCACACCGGCTCACGGGCTGAGAGACAGGGTCCACATCGGCTCACGGGCTAAGAGACAGGGTCCACACCGGCTCACGGGGGCAGACAGGGTCCACACCGGCTCACGGGGACAGACAGGGTCCACACCGGCTCACGGCGGGGTGACAGACCGGGTCCACACCGGCTCACGGGGACAGACAGGGTCCACACCGGCTCACGGGGGCAGACAGGGTCCACACCGGCTCACGGGGTGACAGACAGGGTCCACACCGGCTCACGGGGGCAGACAGGGTCCACACCAGCTCACGGGGGAGGGGGCAGACAGGGTCCACACCGGCCCACGGGGTGACAGACCGAGTCCACACCGGCTCACGGGGACAGACAGGGTCCACACCGGCTCACGGGGGCAGACAGGGTCCACACCGGCCCACGGGCTGAGAGACAGGGTCCACACCGGCTCACGGGGGCAGACAGGGTCCACACCGGCTCACGGGGTGACAGACAGGGTCCACACCGGCTCACGGGGGCAGACAGGGTCCACACCGGCTCACGGGGTGACAGACAGGGTCCACACCGGCTCACGGGCTGAGAGACAGGGTCCACACCGGCTCACGGGGTGAGACAGGGTCCACACCGGCTCACGGGGACAGACAGGGTCCACACCGGCTCACGGGCTGACAGACAGGGTCCACACCGGCTCACGGGGGCAGACAGGGTCCACACCGGCTCACGGGGGCCAGACAGGGTCCACACCGGCTCACGGGGTGACAGACAGGGTCCACACCGGCTCACGGGGGCAGACAGGGTCCACACCGGCTCACGGGGGCAGACAGGGTCCACACCGGCTCACGGGGTGACAGACAGGGTCCACACCGGCTCACGGGCTGAGAGACAGGGTCCACACCGGCTCACGGGGTGAGACAGGGTCCACACCGGCTCACGGGGACAGACAGGGTCCACACCGGCCCACGGGGACAGACAGGGTCCACACTGGCCCACGGGCTGAGAGACAGGGTCCACACCGGCTCACGGGGGCAGACAGGGTCCACACCGGCCCACGGGCTGAGAGACAGGGTCCACACCGGCTCACGGGGGCAGACAGGGTCCACACCGGCTCACGGGGACAGACACGGTCCACTGTCCACACCGGCTCACGGGCACAGACAGGGTGCGCGCGGCCGGCCGAGTCGCCCCGCCGGTAGCGCCGGGACCCACCTGCAGCGGAATCACGATCATGAAGAGCTTTTTGTCGCGGTCGGCCAGCACGTGTTTGATGAACGTCCAGCCGGTGCCCAACATGATAATGGTGACGAACAGCAGCGCCCCCTTCATCCTGCCGGCCGCCGCAGGGAGGGGGGGGGGGGGTCAGCCGTGTCAGCGCGACGGTCCATCCAGGTAGTTACCAACAGGAGAAGAGGGGGGGGGGGGTGTGAATCAGTCTGCTGTCTTACAGTTTCTACCAATAATGACTATCCACCATCCGGAGACCACACTTTATTGTCATCCCATTTAGCACGTCTGATTCACAAATACGCTGATATTTACGGACATACACAGGTGAATGACATATCAAATGCCACGATCACATTGAACGGCTAGCCTAGAGGCCGGAGTCCACGGGCGCCATGCCCTGGATCTGCGGGTGGGTGGGTGGAGCTGCTCTCTGTGGGGGGGGGGGGGGGGGCAGAGTCTGCTCTCAACACACAGGGGACCCGTGCGCTCACGGGTGTGGGGGGGGGGGGAGGGAACTGCTCTACGGGGGGATGTGGTGGAGGCGGGTCTACTCACAGGTGGGTGATGTAGAACAGGATGGCCCACGCCTCGATGTGGAACCCGTTGACCTCGATGACGTGGTAGTTGATGCCGTGGAAGAGCAGCGAGAGCGCCTTCATCAGACCCAGCACGGCCATCACGTAGTGCGTCTTGTACACGTCCGCCCGGCTGTCGACACACCAGAGCAGGGGAGGGAGTCAGTCCATGTGGCACACCAGGGCAGCGGGGCAGTCTATGTCACGAGGTGCGTCTTATACTTACACGCCCGCCTGGCTGTCGGCCAAAGAGGGCAGGGGTCAGTCTGTGTGTCAGCCTAGGGACGGGGAGGGCCAGTCTGTGTGGCAGACAAGGGACAGGGAGGGCCAGTCTGTGAGGCCGAAGGGGGGTCACTGTTTGGACGGATTAGGCGCCCAGTGCGCGGTCCATCCCCGTCACAACCAACGGCTTAGTTCCGTTATGTTTAAAGAAGCCCGACGCTGTGTGCCGCGCCACCCACTTGCTCTTCCTAAGTATGAAGATCCAGAAGCAGGACGATATGAAGAAGAGGACGGCCATCATGAAGTAGAGCGCCGGCAGCGGCATCTCTCCGGCCGACAGGTAGCTGTCCATGTTGCGCTCGATCATCTCCACCTGTCGGGCGGCCACGCACAGTCAGACCGGGGCCAGCACACAGAGACACAGCGGTCAGTGGCGGCCACACAGTCAGACGGGGGCCAGCACACACATACAGCGGCCAGAGGGGAGTGGCGGCCGCACAGTCAGACGAGGGCCAGCACACACAGGCACAGCAGTCAGAGGGGAGTGGTGGCCGCACAGTCAGACGGAGGCCATCACACACAGTCAGACGAGCGCCAGCACACACAGACACAGCGGCCAGAGGGGAGTGGCGGCCACACAGTCAGACGGGGGCCATCACACACAGTCAGACGAGGGCCAGCACACACAGACACAGCGGCCAGAGGGGAGTGGCGGCCACACAGTCAGACGGGGGCCAACACACAGACACAGAGGCCAGAGGGGAGTGGCGGCCACACAGTCAGACGGGGGCCAGCACACAGAGACACAGCGGCCAGAGGGGAGTGAAGTAGACACAGTCAGACGGGGGCCAGCACACACACAGACACAGCAGCCAGAGGGGAGTGGCGGCCGCACAGTCAGACGGGGGCCCGGTGGGGCAGCACACACAGACGTGTTGTGATCAGAGGGGAGTGGCACGCACACAGTCACAGACACAGGGTTGGGCAGAGGTGGGTGACTCGACCGCGGCACTCAGAGCGTACAATTATCCATCCCACACCACCCAGCGGCTGAGCTGAGCCGCCAGCCGCCACTCGGCACCGACTCGGCCCGGCCTGTGACCGACGCCAGCCGCCACTCTGTCCTGCCGCACACTCCCCGTCCCTCCGGCCTGCAGAGCCACACCGCCCACACCCCCCGTCCCTCCGGCCTGCAGAGCCACACCGCCCACACCCTCCGTCCCGCCGGCCCGCAGAGCGGCACTCACCGTCCTGTCGGCCCGCAGAGCGGCACTCACCGTCCTGTCGGCCCCAGAGCGGCACTCGCCGTCCTGCCGGCCCGCAGAGCGGCACTCCCCGTCCCGCCGGCCCGCAGACCGGCACTCACCGTCATGCTGGCCCGCAGAGCGGCACTCAGCGTCCTGCCGGCCCGCAGAGCGGCACTTTCCGTCCTGCCGGCCCGCAGAGCGGCACTCACCGTCCTGCGGCCCGCAGAGCGGCACTCCCCGTCCTGCCGGCCCGCAGAGCGGCACTCACCGTCCTGCCGGCCCGCAGAGAGGCACTCACCGTCCTGTCGGCCCCAGAGCGGCACTTACCGTCATGCTGGCCTCCACCTTCTGGCTGCCGTAGTTCTGGCAGTTGTGGAAGAACAGGTTGTACAGACCCTCGCCGCCGTGGGACAGCACGCGGATCACAAACTGAAACACCAATCACGTGGAGACGGTGAGTTCTCAGCAGGGACCCCCAACGACACCTCCTTTTTACGCTCAGCGTACGAACCCATTTTCTGATACCAATTTGCTCGTCACCGACAATTAAACTCTTGTACATTAATCATTGTTCCTTTGTGTTAAAATCCATCGAGCCCTCACCACACAGTCCACACCGACACCCATACGCGGCGGTCCCGGCCCCACCCCCCCCACCCCGCCGCCCGCCCCCAGAGTCGCCGCGGGGTCCCGTCCGAACTCACGGCGGTGCTGAAGACGGGCTGGCCGGTGGCGTTGTCGGTGCGCTGCTGCAGCAGAATGGGCGCGAACGAGGCGCACCGCTGCTGGCCCGGCATCGCGGCCGCCGGCTCCGGGGCTGCCGGCATCGCGGGACCGTCACAGAGTGTACCGGGACACTCACAGAGCTGCCTGCCACGCAGAGACAAAGGTTACACCGCTGTCGGTACCGCGGGACCGTCACAGAGTGTACCGGTACACACACACAGACACGGATACACAGCTCACACCGCTGCCGGCACCGCGGGACCGTCACAGAGTGTACCGGGACACTCACACACAGTGATACACACCGACACAGGTCAGAGCGCTGCCGACATAGCGGCCGGCTCCGGGGCTGCCGGCACAAACTGGTCACAAGCAGAACACACAGACACAGGCACAGTTTGCAACACAAACAACAAAAAGTCACACGATACTCCATACGCACTTTGAAAGGACCGTGCGGCGTCAGCGGCACACAGCTGCACACACGGGTCACCCAGTCCCAGCAGTACGTGGGTCACCCAGCCACAGCGGTGCACGGGTCACCCAGCCACATGGTACACGGGTCACCTAACCACAGCGGTACACATGTCACACAGCCACAGCGGAACACGGGTTACACAGCCATAGCCGTGGTACACGGGTCACCCAGTCACATGGTACACGGGTCACCCAGTCACAAGGTACACGGGTCCCCCAGCCACATGGTACACGGGTCACCCAGCCACAGCGGTACACGGGTTACACAGCCCCGCTGTGGTACACGAGTCACACAGTCACAGCGGTACACGGGACACACAGCCACACGTACCGGCGGTACACGGGACACACAGCCACACATACCGGCGGTACACGGGTCGCCCAGCCACACGTACCGGCGGCGGCGGTGGGCGCGGCGGCGGCCAGGCGCCGGTGGCGCTGTTTGTAGAGCGCCGAGCCGGCCAGAGCGCCCAGTAGTGAGTCGCGCTTGCTGCGGGCCTCGTCATCCGAGGCGCGCGACGAGTCTGTCTCGATGACAATGTCGGTCACACTGCGACTGCAGTTCAGCAGGACACTGTGAGATGTAACGGAGAGGGCAGGTCACACACTGCGACTGCAGGTCACACACTGCGGCTGCAGGTCACACAATGCGACTGCAGGTCAGCAGGACACTGATAGAACAGGGCTAGCAGGAGGGGGAGGTCAGACACTGCGAGCTAAAACAGGAAGGGCGTCGGCGTCGGCACATACCCAGAGACCAAATACTAGAGAGTGGAGGGGCGAGTGGAAAAGGTCAGCCCGCTGCTGCACGCAGCTCGCCGCTCGGCGCGGACGATGAGGCAGATAAGCGTAAGAGCGCCGGACAATTAGTCTGCCTAATCTCAATGATTGCCAAGAACAACCGATGGCAGTAAGTGAGCACGTGAGCACTAGCCGTTCCCGGTGCTCCGCCGACCGTTTCTGTTTCAGTGAGCCGTGCACTGACTGTCTTTGTTCTGTTTGCACTGTGCTTCTGTTTCAGTTTGTTTGGGGGCCTGACCGTTTCTGTTTGGGTTTGTTTGAGCTCGGTACTGACGATTTTTGTTTAGGTTTGTTTGAGCTCGGTACTGACTGTTTCTGTTTGGGTTTGTTGGAGGCCGGTTCTGACCGCTTCAGCTGTTTAGGCTTGTTTGAGTCATGTACTGACCATTTATGTTAGGGTTTGTTTGAGCTCGGTACTGATTATTTCTGTTTGGATTTGTATGAGCTCGGTACTGATTGTTTCTGTTTGGATTTGTATGAGCTCGGTACTGATTATTTCTGTTTGGGTTTGTTTGAGCTCGGTACTGATTATTTCTGTTTGGATTTGTATGAGCTCGGTACTGATTATTTCTGTTTGGGTTTGTTTGAGCTCGGTACTGATTATTTCTGTTTGGATTTGTATGAGCTCGGTACTGATTATTTCTGTTTGGGTTTGTTTGAGCTCGGTACTGATTATTTCTGTTTGGATTTGTATGAGCTCGGTACTGATTATTTCTGTTTGGGTTTGTTTGAGCTCGGTACTGATTATTTCTGTTTGGATTTGTATGAGCTCGGTACTGATTATTTCTGTTTGGGTTTGTTTGAGCTCGGTACTGATTATTTCTGTTTGGGTTTGTTTGAGCTCGGTACTGATTATTTCTGTTTGGATTTGTATGAGCTCGGTACTGATTATTTCTGTTTGGGTTTGTTTGAGCTCGGTACTGATTATTTCTGTTTGGGTTTGATTGAGCTTGGTACTGATTATTTCTGTTTAGGTTTGTTTGAGCTCGATACTGACCGCTTCTGTTTGAGGTCGAAGGTAAAGTAGATGATGGCGGCGCTCGTGTCCTGGCCGGTGATGGGCGACGACAGCGTGCAGTGGCTCATGTGGCCGTCCAGGTAGGGGTTGACGGCGTCACTCATGGTCCGGTCCAGGGTGAACCCGTACTGCCGGACACACACAGAGAGCACACAGCCGTCAGGGCCGCGGACGGCAGCGCGGCGAATCAGACAGAAGCCGACCACAACGGAAACAACACCGTCTGAGTACATCTCCGGGACAGGCATACGAACATCTCTACAGCCAAAACTCACGATCGCCTGCTGAGCGACTTACCACTCCGGATAAATCATCAACTTGGAACGAAGAGATGTTGACGGTGAGATCACCTCCAGTTAGGAAGCCAAAGGTGCTCAGCGGAAAGAAGCGGCGGTAGTCATTCTGAAAAAAGAACATCTATTAATCATCGCCTGTGAGTGGTTTGGGGCAGCGGAATACTCGTGCGGGGATGGGTTGGTCTTCTCCGACACTCCTTTCATGCTGTGTTTGGCAGTATGACTGCATCAGCTCAGCTGATGTCACAACTGGCAATGATGCTATCCAATCACCGACCTTGCAGCCTCGGATAAGACACGGACACGGACGGATGATACTCTCTATACATACGGCCTTGGGATGAGACCCCACCCCTTTACCCTTCTCGTTCCTAGCTGAGCTAGAGCTTCGCAAAAAAGCGAGCATATGCGCCATCACGAGACACAGCGACTGGTGCCCAATTTCAAGGTTCAGGCCAACTGGTGACCTCTCAGCTTATGATAAGTGTCCCAAGGTGGGGCTTGGGTTTTGGTGTAAAATCCCTCAAGATTTGCCACGTCTTGCAGTATGAGAGATAAGTGGATGTGGCCAAATATGCCTCCCCCCCCCACACACACACTCAGGTAAAGTCGGCTGAGACCCCCATCCAGGCACAGGATAACCTACTAACCTTACTTTACCCAACCTAGTTTATTTAGCTTTCCTAGGACATTTGGCTTCCACCAAAAGTTATGAAGTCTCTCATAATGTCACTTAGCTGCATAATATTTTGCACCAGCTGACAACAGGTCTGCACAACAGCTGACAACATGTAAGGAGCTTATGGTTAGGAGAGTTAAAAGAAATATACCACTTAATCATGGCGTTTGAACTGAAATAGGAATTTTATAGCTTGAATTGGGACTAGCACATGAGGAATTTTTATGGCCCATTGATCATCACATTTCTCATTCCAAGATTATTCCTTTACACAGGAATTTTCCCTTATGAAAGGATGCCAAGAATGCAGCCACCTGTGGCAGATTCTAATTATCAACCAATCCGCATGCATTTGTTTTAAAATTGGTGGGTAATATTGTAGGTCGACACATAATAAGCTTCAGTTGCCAGCACTATCTAGTATCTAGCCTCCACCAAAGATGGCAAATAGTTCTTCCTATATGAAAATACTTCAAATTCCTTTTTAAAATATTCATGACTTCCTTTCTGATAATTTTATGCAAAAAATATAAAACTGCAGCAAGAAAAGTAATTTGAGGAAAGTCGTATATTTCATTTAAGGACTAAAGATAAGAATATGATTAGCTAGCTTGAGCTGAACACAATTGATCAGTAACTCGGTGCTACATTTTTCCTTGCTCAGCACAGGTTTCTCTAGGAGAATACAAATGAGAATACTAATTAGAAGAGAATTACTTATTGTCTGGTGGGTATCTGAATTGGGGACTTCAGCAGAGGTATGTAACTCAGTACTACATTAGGGCAACACCACTCCATGCAAAATCTGCACTGCACCAGTCAATCATAACCGCACATCACCTGAGTGCCTCCGCGCCAAGGTCTTGTCAAGAATGCCAGCTTCAGTTGGGCAAACTAGACTTCCAGAATCAAAATACTACCCTTATGTCTTTTACTACCCCTCAAAAGTCAGATTACTATGATTAAAACAATATTCTTGTGCTCAGTAAAGAGTTCCAACATTTCTGTTCAACATTATGCATGTTCCTCTGGTATAAGTAGGTAAGCCTGGCGTCCCAGGAAGATGCAATATACCGTTGTAGGCCGTTGTAGGTTGAGGGTTTGTAGGTTTGTAGGGTATGTTGCAGGTTTGTAGGTTGTAGGGTTGTAGGTAAGGTTAGATCAGGTCAGGTTAGGTTTGTTTTGGTTTATATATCTGTTGTCCCAATATGGCATCTTCCTGGGACACCAGGCTTACTAATACCGTTCTTTCTCGAAACACTGGCTTATTTCTAGATGATTGGTGATTAACCCGCGCCCCGTAGGGCTACCGGCGGACCCTACCACCCGTAGGGGGGGGGGGCCGTATCGGCCCCCCCCCCCCTAAGATCTCGGAAAGTTACCGGCCGATTTTCAAAATTCAAACGGCGTTCGATAGCCCCACCCGGGAACTACCTTGTGACCAAATTTCATTGACCTAGGTCAAACCGATGACGTCACAGGTCAGGTCAAAGGTCAGATTTTCACCGTTCACAGGCAATTCAAGAAATGTGCTGTGAAAGCGAGTAAATTGGTAATTTATTGAAAACCATCGATGGTACATTGTTCGTCAAACACATACTTTGCTATCTGAGGTCACTGATACCAGGTCAGGTCACAGCGAGGTCAGGTCACCGGGGTCACAATATGAATGTGTCGTGTGATACATGTTTTATGGTCCATTTTACATGACAAATGCGATTATGTGGGTTAGGCAGCCTTTGGGGCCAGCCTAGGTCATGTTTTTGTGAAGGTCAGGTCAAGGTCAGGTCAAATTAGGTCAAATTTCAAAGTTGATATTTTTGCATAAAATGGGTACCTATCGATTCGATGCAGCTCGTCACGGGGAGTCTGATGGTGGTCTTCGTTTTGCTCTACGAGTTCTAGAATTGCCAAAAATTGAGTTTGAAAATTTGACGTCATCATTTTGAACAGTTTTTTTCGCTATAACTTGGCCAAAAAACGAGGTATCGATCTGAAATTTGGTATGTAGATAGAAGACGGTAGGCACTATCACATTTATTCCGGTTTTTTTCGAAACTCAAAAAACTTTTTGGATTTTTTGGCGAATATATCCAAAAAAATGCTTTTTTGATTTTTGGGGGTCAAAACTCAAAAATTTCAAAAATTCGAGATAGCAGTTTTGTAGCCCTGCCAATTCTACACCTTTTATGTTTTGATCATTTTTCTGTATCTTCAAAGCTGTAGTCCTGACAGGTCTTCTCGCGAAGGTCTTTTTCGGTCGAAAATGACAGAACATGACGTCACTCTGACGTCATTTGTGGCCAACCTATCATAGCCTCTGGAAAAATTTTTGGTCACAATGTGTAAAATTGATGCCCGGAGGGGTCCTGAAAGTTTGGTGGCGATATCTCCAGCCGTTTAGGAGACATCGACCGAAAAGGACAGGGGGGGGCCGTTTCGGCCCCCCCCCCTACGGGGCGGGGGTTAAGAAACAGTCAACATTTATGCCCAAATATGGTCATAAAGAAGCAATGGTAAATATTTACTTTAGGACCGGCACACTTTTTCAAAGGGAAATTTTTGACAATCTTCCATTATTTGACATCCTAAATCAAGAAATGATGCTTACATGTCACTAAAACTGCAAAAAGTCACACAAAAACTTGATAAAATCCAGCCATCTCACCCCGCGTCACGTACCGTACACCGACGAAATTATACGAATGCGGCGATTACGATATAAACAACGTGTTTGCACCGCTGCCATTTGCGAAAAGGAAAAATATGTGCATGTTTAATTCAATGAAAATGACGTCATAATACCAAAAAAAAATACATATTGGCAAAATTTAAATGGTTAAAAATTGGGTGATATGGGGTAGGATAGCAAATTAAACACGGAAAAAATTATCAGAACATAACCTAACCTTACCTAACCTGACCTACTGATATTCGCCTACCCGGGGATAAGGAAAAAGTTGCTCGCATGAATAGATTGCAAGCAATGGTAGGTCAAATATTTTTAGGTTAAGTGATTGTGCATTAGGCTTCAGGCCTTCGGCCTGAAGCCAAATACACAACCACTTAACCTAAAAATATTTGACCTACCATTGCCTGTAATCTCTCCTAAGGCATTGCCTTCGGCACTGCCGCTGCTTCACGACGAAAAATTTCATGACGTCACTTTCCTCACAGTTGAATAGCATCGTTAATATGTATTCACTAAACCTTGGAGCGCAGTGCGTGGCCGGTGGAGTACGCAGTCGGTGGGATCTACGGCGGTGACGGTAAATATTGTATTGGTGCATTTTAACTTATTTGTGCCATGAATGACTATCAGCTATGAAATAAAAAGGTCAAATTATGTCATGCGATATGCTTCTTACTATCACTTGGGGTTCGCAACAAAAGTAATGGCTGCCGGTCCTAAAGTAAATAAATACCGAAGCAATTTTTGTTGCCTCCATTTTTTGATTACAGAAGACTAGTTTGCCCAACTGACTTCAACTTTGCACTTTGCAACACACCTCCAATTGTAGCTCATGGATGCGTCCAAATGATGATGTTGTCCATATGATAAGAATTAAGATGCAGTTCTTGATATACATCTTGACCTAAGTAATATAACAAACTGAAATATAGCAACAGAAAATCTGGACAATAAAAAGGCATCAACACTTTGGTCTTTGACTAGATCGCTGCTGAATCATCCATACGCATTCACTGTAAATTTTGCTTTAGCGACAATAAATGCTCAAATGAGATAATTTTATATGGCGATACACCTAAGCAAAAGTACTGATATTTCTTGATAATTCAAGCGCTTTGTATCACAGCTCCCCCTCTTCTCAATTCTCTCCCCCGCTTGGGGTGCTGCTTGTGGTTGCTATACGATTCCTGCGCTCTTGTTTCAATATCAAACAAAAAGCATTTCTGAAAAAGCTGATGTATATTAAGAAGCTTTTAACTAATATGCACAATTAGACTAATTTTACCATGATATATTACCCAAAAATTTGTTTGAAATAGCAAATAGGATGTAAAATCGTCATTAAAAGTTGATTAGAAACAAAAACTTCCATCACCAATTTATCTACGTCATCAAAAAACGTTACGCGATCATCGATGCATCGATGCCGTCGAAATCTGTTCGGTTAGGTCGTTACGCAAGTTCCTTTTTGCCTTGTGATCTGACGTATCTACTTTGTGAAGTGAGACTTATTAGGACAACTTGATATGGTTGATTACAAAAAGGTCATTTCGTTGCTTTTTGTGGGCAAGCTCTTTTAAAAATACCTTCTTTTGAAAGAATTAAGAACTTCTAACGGCTTAGTTGCGGTTGTCATGGCAACTACGAATTGGATAGAGATAGAAGGGGTTGGCATAGAACAGAGGAACAGAGGTACGGACTCCCCGCCAACCTTGCTCACGCCGCGCACGCGTGTTGCTCTGTTGGCTGTGCTTCATGCGGTTTTCTCGGTTTTCTGTTGGATGATTGCCTGTAATCTTGGTACCCTGTTTCAAGTTAATAGAATTAGACTGTGCGCTTGAAATTCTAAGCAAATTGATTCATCATCAACAAGGATTTGCAATCATGAAGCTGTTGACTCACAACATGCTAACGTCAAAATGTCTGAAGAATGTGGTAACCGGCTATCCTCTTATCATTTCCATCAATTCGGTAAGGATTAATGCGAGACTAACCATTGAGCATTTGTGTTCGACCAGCCATAAAGCATGTCTATTGTCTATGTATGTGCCATAATGGCTCTGTTTATTAATGCCAGCTGCGAGGGGTGTTCTTGTTCTGGGGAACTGCAGCTGAATGCTGCGAAGACAGCAAGGCTTATGTGTTAGATAGAGAGCAATTCAGAATCAGCTTTTAACTAGGTGAATGATTGATGAGTACATGCTGACCATGTGTCATTAGTGGATAACAAAAGTTTTTCTGCCAAAAGTTTTATGGTTTCTGATTTCTGATTGTGATTTGAAACAATCCAGAATCTTCAGGAGAGGTTAACTATATGTTCCTAGTACCTACCTATAGAATAGAATGTACAAATGTATTTGAAGCTATAAATATCACACTATGTGAACCTAAGTATAATGCAGTATGTACTCTTCTGTCCTTGAGTATGATACCAGCTATTCTTAAGTCTGAACTCTTGACCATTAAACTTGTGTATGCATTAAAATGTGTGTTTGTTTTAAACAGGAGAAGCCTGTCTCATAGCTCATTTGTTACAGTATGGCGCCTGAATTCTAATGGGTTCCTACCTAGAAATGCATGCTCATTTCTCAGACAGGAGGGGTCTGGGCCCACATAATGAGCCCTGCCTTGCATAGGCTCTGGCTCTGTTTGTCAATCATTCTAATAATCAAGCTACTTTTTTAATTATTGTGTTGCAGCACAGACCTCTGCTCAGATTGGTGATCAGTGTGACCTTTCATGTTCATTGTTCAGCCCTGTTTTTTTCTTTCAACAGCCAGAAGACATCAAGGTACAAGAAGTGGACTTCAACCCAGATTTCATTGCAAAAATCATTCCAAAAGTGGACTGGGATGTGCTATGCAAAACAGCTGAGGAGGTAAACCCCTATTGGAACTTTTTAAGGGGAATACCTAAATACCTAGCAAGAGCTTTAGGCAGTTGTACATGTGCAAGTGTGACATAATTCCCCCAGCTGACATGTGGGATGCCAGTCACCCTTTTAACTAGTGTCTAGCAGTGTACCAACTTTGACGACTTTGTGACACATTCATGGCAGTCACCCGCAATCACCAACAGTAGTAAAACGATTCCAAACAATCAGCATAATGATTGCAGAGGCATAAGCATATAAAAAGTGTAGCCACAGGTGGCTCGCCGCAAAAATGCTTACAATTTTCCATTGCTTTACACAACTCCCTTCATGATCCCTCGTTGATGCCCAGTTCCCACAACTCGATGTTGGTTATTCTCTGTTGATTTGCACTTTGCCCGTCTCTTAGTCTTGCCTCTAAGTAACCCGGGCAATTACTCCTGGGAGAGAATAGTTCCCGCATGCCACGCCACCCAACAGACCGCCTGCTCCATCACCAAGGCCTACACCCATAGATAACATGAATCTACATATGCTATGTTACCTATGCTACACATAAAATCCCGTACTTCTAAGCCATCTTCCATTAGTAACGTTGGCAGGTTTTGAACGAGTATTCGTTTCAGGTCGGTCACAAAGGGGACCTGCCCGGCGCGGTGGACCAGGACTTTGAGACGAACGAGGAGTTCCTGAAGAAAGCCCACCACGTTCTCCTCGAGGTAAACCAACCTCACGCCCCTAGAAAACTTTGCGAGATGTACCTATGCATGGTGTTTT
This sequence comes from Amphibalanus amphitrite, assembly GCF_019059575.1. Lineage (NCBI taxonomy): Eukaryota > Metazoa > Arthropoda > Thecostraca > Balanomorpha > Balanidae > Amphibalanus > Amphibalanus amphitrite. The sequence continues at coordinate 370,936 of NW_024882021.1, forward strand.
TTTTCATCTGGTACAAACGATTGTCTCGAGCATGCGAACGTTCTGTCGACATAGACCTACTGAACTTTATCTGTTTCTTAATGGCCTCGCGTTTCTTTTCATCCTTTGAAACGGCTCGATGTTAAGACTTTAAATTTACGACCCCCAAACTCCCGTGAAGCATACTGAGCTGGCGATTGTGTGACGCCCCCGTACCTCGCAGCCACGGTTCGACACGTCCCATCCCCCCCCCCCCCCGAAACGCTCGGTGGCAATTGAGACCATAATCTGCATCTCCACGGCGACTTGGTACGGACGCCGCGACCCCATCCGCTGTGACCGGCCGCCGGCGCCCCGTGCCGTCCCAGAGTCTCCGGCGACGCGCTCTGACGGCCTCTGACCCTATGTGACCCGTCCAGTGACCCCTGACCCTGTGTCCTGTCCAGTGACCCCTTACCCTATGTGACCCGTCCAGTGACCTCTGACCCTGTGTGACCTGCCCAGTGACCCCTGACCGCCCTCTGACCCTGGGTGACCCGTCCAGCGACCCCTGACCCGCCCTCTGGCCCTATGTAACCCGTCCAGTGACCCCTGACCCGCCCTCTGACCCTGTGTGACGTGTGTCCTGTCCAGTGACCCCTGACCCGCCCTCTGACCCTGTGTGACCTCGGACGGCAGGTGGAGGTGATGAACGGCAGTCTGGTGTGCCCAGAGACCGGCCGCAAGTTCCCCGTTACAGACGGCATTCCCAACATGCTGCTCAACGAGGACGAAGTGTAGGCCGCCGCCGCCCCGTCCACCCCGCGCCATCGCATCTCATTTGTTTGTGTTTAATACAGATTACGCTTTGTTTATTAATAGTCGTGTGCCCCGGCGGACGGTACCACCGTTCGGCGCCGGCGGCGGGTCCGCCCCCGGCTGTATCAGTTACTGTCAGTGCGTCAAACTCGCCGCAGTGACACGTCACACACAGACACACACACACCTGCGCTGCCGCCCCCTCAGCTGCACACATTTCCCCGGCCTCTGATTGTCAGCTGCTACACGACGCCAATGGCTGGACGGTCGGACGGTGGTGACACGGACCCATCGTCGTAAAATAACACCCCATAAAGGCAGCCGCCGGGCGCGTACAATGCCGTACACGCCATATTCTATAAAGCACCTACGACCTACGTGTGGTCCCATTAGCACCATTTCGTTCCGCTCGTGGCTACCCTGCTGGGTGACGGCCGGGCGGCCCGGGTTTGGAGCGGACCCTGCCCCGGGATCCGCGACCCGCACACCGCCCCGCCGCCGCCCGCTCACTAGCGGTCTAACGCTAGTGGATAGAGGAAGCTGAAGACTGGAGCTGCTTCCGAGCCCAAAGATATGTACACTGTACAGTGCACCAGCCCCCGTGGGCAGCGTGTGACGGCGGCTCCGAGTCTGACGTCACGGCGTGTGACACAGGCACGGAGGGCCCACAGACCCGACCGGGTGTCGCGGCACACGCCGGCCCTCGGGCGCCGCGCCTCACTTCTTGGTCTTGCCGTAGAACTTGCTGTTGAGGAGGAAGATGAGGAGGTTGACGTTGATCCTCACCCTGCCGAACATGTCCATGACGGAGACGCCGTCGTACTGCAGCTGCAGCAGCTCCTGTGGGGGGTGGCGAGGGGGGAGGTGGTGACACGCCGTCTCACGGCAGCAGCTCCAGCGCTGCCAGTATGACCGGGAGGTGACCGCAGACAAAAAAAAAAAAAAACTTAACTGTATTATTTCAGTATTTCAGAGTATTCTGATTCAGTAATTCTGAAAACCCGCCGTTGTTTATTTATGCCTGCTTTTTTGCCCAGCAAAGACGACACTCGGTATATCTCATTATGGAGGTACGGCCAAACAGCCGTTTGGGCTGTTTGGCCGTGCAGCCGTACGGCCGTACGGTCGTATGGTGCGCCGTTCCCGCCCACACGGCCCTCGGCCTGGCCCAGTGAACAGCAACACACAGCGCCCGTTTGTAAAGGACGGCAGATATCGACACCTTTTTTTAAACCCCACATTTGTTCTCCGGTGAATTTCAGACAAGTTGGTTAGAGACCTTCAAAAAAGTCACTCGATTTTTCTCAAGTTTGTCTGTCTTGGCAGATAAAGCAATATCAGAACAGGCCTACGAACACACATATTTGATCAGGATCGGACGATTGGACACTTTTAAAAGGAGATCTTTCGTGCCTCCCGGAAATTCACGGGAGAGCAGATGTGGGGTTTAAAAAAAGGTGTCGATATATGGACGTGACAGAGATTGAGAGCAGGTATGCGGTCTCGCCCGTAAGTGTATGCCTCCTGACAGGCGCCGTCAAACTGCGCTGATATGACGGGCGCGGACGAAGGCTCACCTGTAGGCTGATCTCGACCCGCTCCAGCTGCACGCCGAGCAGTTTGGCGTTCACCTGGAACGTGCTCTCGGCGGCCAGCGGCGAGATCTCGAACTGGACACCCTTCAGCTGAAAACAATTATACACCACATTATACCAGCGGCGAGATTTCTCGAACTGCACCCCTTTCAGCTGAAAACGGTTACACGATCACATTATACCAGCGGCGAGACACCCCCACAGCTGCGAACTGCACAAGACCCATGATACCACCCCTTTCAGTGGAGGACGCACCGAAACCCCATTATATCAGCGGCTAGATCTTAAAACTGGACCCCGCCCCCATTCAGCTGAACACGCCGGTAAATGATAACAATGTACTGGCGCGGGTTCCAGACTGGGTTTTTCCTACGGGAATTCATGGGAACACTTGACGTACAACCAAAGGCGATGGAAGCTCTTCAACAGTATAACATACATAAGAAACAAGAGGTACAGGCCACCCAGAGGCCTGAGTCTGGCTCGATACATACCCTGCCCAGTGTCCCCCCCCCCCCCCCACTGACCTCTGCCGGCTGCATGCCCTCGATGCTGATGAGCACACCCTTCTCCTTGAGCCGGGCGGCCGAGTAGCGGCGCGGCGCGGCCGCCCGCTTGGTGCGCTGGCCGGCCGCCATCGCCTGCAGACACGTGTTCAGGTACTGGCTGAAGTAGGCCGCCTGCTCCTGGTAGAAGGCGCGCTTCTTCTCCAGCGAGTCGGCGGTGCGGCGCAGCTTGACCAGCTCGTGGCGGCGCTGCTGCCGGTGTCGGCGCTGGTGTACGATGTCGGCGGCCACGGCCTCGCGCAGCGGCCGGTAGTCGTCGGCGCGGTGCGCGCGGCCGGCGCCCTCCAGCAGCCGCAGCCGCTCCAGCAGCGCGTCCTTGGCCTCTTCCAGCGAGGCGCACGGCTGCGCCAGGAAGGAGCCGCTACGCGACAGCAGCTGGTGTCCGTGGCGGCGCCGCTCGGCCGCGCCGCGCTGCTGCAGCACGGCGCGGTACGCGCGCTCCATCAGCTCGGTGGGCTCGCAGCGCGCGCACGCCGCCACGTCGGCGTCCTCGGTGCAGCGCATCACGTCCACCAGCAGCTGCTTGGCCTGCACGAACACCCGGTCAGCCGACATGCCGTGGTCGTCGATGGTCTCGGCGCGCGGATGCAGCTCCAGGCGCACCTCGACACGCTCCGGGTGCGGGTGGCCGGCCTCGTCGGCGCCCAGCACGCCCTCCAGGCTGGGCCGGTCGCCGAGCTCCTCGAGCAGCTGGTGGAGCGGGTCGTCGCGCGCCGGCGCCACGGCCGCCTCGTGCTCCAGCAGCAGCCGGTGGGTGTCGCACAGCTCCTGCGCCGATACGTACACCACCGGCCGAGCCATCAGCGTCGCCTCGGTGAACTCGTTGCGGCCGTAGTGCTGCTCGGGCTCGGGCACCGCGCAGCACGCGCGCACAAACTCCTTGAAGCGCTCGTGGGCGCTGACGATGAACGGGTTGAGCGCCTGCAGGTGGCCGGCCTCGTCGCCGAAGCCCTTCTTGCTGGCGGCGAACTGCAGGATCTTGGCGATGCTGCCGAGGTTGCGGCGCTGGTCGGGCGTCATGGCCTGGTCGGCGGGCAGCGAGACGATGTCGAACGCGTCCGGCGCCACGATGGCGGAGTTGATGTACCGGTAGTAGACCAGGTTACCGACCACCTGGCGGCCGAGACAGTGGGTCAGCGGCGCGGAACGGTAGACGTCGGCCGGGGACCGGTGGGGTTCGGACGGGAAGGGAAGGGCCTGAGACCGTTAGGCGGGTAAGGGACCGGTGGGGCCAACGACCGGTAGAAGACCAGACTTGTTGAGGGCCCAAGACAAGTAGGGATGCCAGCAACCGGTGGACTCAGCGACCACCGAACTCCGGAATCGGTGGGGTGACCGGACACGGCGGATCGTCACGGAGCCCGGCACTGACCTTGAGCACGTCCTTCTCGGGCGCCTCTGGGAACTTGTCGTGCAGCGCCTGGCGCAGCACCCGGGCCGAGTAGAGCAGGCAGTAGGGCAGCTGGTCGACCGCGTTGAAGATCTCGTCCAGGAATATGTTGGAGGCCTCCTTGAGGCAGTGGATGGCACGGCTGAGCCGGCGGCTGACCTCGGGGTGCTGGAGGGCCTCCTCCTGGGTCACCGAGTACGGCAGACCGCTGGGGAGGGGGCAGAGGAGGGCAGTGCGTCAGACAGCGGGAGAATGCAGGGGACGGCGTCCTCCAGGGGCAGGTGATCAGGGGGAGGGGGGGGGGAGTCCGAGGGAGCCGTACGTGCTGCGGAGGCAGCTCGCACTCGACTGTTGGCCGGAAATGTGCGCTCTGAACGGGCGAGTCAGGATCCTATCTATGGATCACCGACTGCGTCGACTGAGCTGTTCGGTAGGTTTTAACGCTCTCTTATTCATCAGCGGATGCTCTGCGTCGAACGCCGAGGCTCTAAGAATGAACAAGTCATCACCTTAACATCACCGGACTCAACTCACCAGGGCTGCCCGGTCCGGTCCGTCTGACCCAGTGCCGGTCCGCACTCGCCAGGGCCGGTCCGGTCTGTACCAGTCTCTGTCCTCACTCACCAGGGCTGGCCGGTCTGTGGTCCCCACTCACCAGGGCTGGCCGGTCTGTGGTCCCCACTCACCAGGGCTGGCCGGTCTGCGCCTCCTGCTGGTTCACCCAGTGTCGGTCCCCACTCACCAGGGCTGGCCGGTCTGTGGTCCCCACTCACCAGGGCTGGCCGGTCTGTGGTCCGCACTCACCAGGGCTGGCCGGTCTGCGCCTCCTGCTGGTTCACCCAGTGTCGGTCCCCACTCACCAGGGCTGGCCGGTCTGTGGTCCCCACACACTAGGTCTGCCCGGTCCGGTCTGTACCAGTGCCGGTCCCCACTCACCAGGGCTGGCCGGTCTGTGGTCCCCACTCCCCACTCACCAGGGCTGGCCGGTCTGCGCCTCCTGCTGGTTCACCCAGTGCCGGTAGATCTCCACGGGACTGGTGTTGATGAGCAGGCTGCGGTCCGTGAGCACCCGCTCCACCAGCGGGCCCAGCACGGGCCGCAGCGGGTGGCGCCGGCTGTACTGCACGATCAGCCGAACCACCATCGGATTACCGGTCACCACGTCCGACAGACGGTCCACCCGAGACCTGACAGCAATCACAGCAGACGCCGCCCAGTCAGTACACCCGCCGCGACTCGGGTCAGAACTCTCTCGGGATGACATTTCATTTGACCTAACACACTGAAAGGACTGAAATGAGAACTTAATGCTTTTGCATCTAGGGCCGTATTTGTGTCGATCATTTTCGTAAGAATGTTCTTATGCACGACCTAGTACTTCTTAAGAAAATTTGTTTAATGACGTGAACTCCGTCTGACTAAACTGACCGCCTGTGGTCATGTGTGACTCCTCCAGACTGACCTGACCTGTGTGACCCCTGCGGACTGACCTGACCTGTGTGACCCCTCCGGACTGACCTGACCCTCCGATGTGACCCCTGCGGACTGACCTGACCCCCGATGTGACCCCTGCGGACTGAGCTGACCTGACCTGTCTGACCCCTGCCGACTGACCTGACCTGTGTGACCCCTGCGGACTGAGCTAACCTGACCTGTGTGACCCCTACGGACTGACCTGACCTGTGTGACCCCTGCGGACTGAGCTAACCTGACCTGTGTGACCCCTACGGACTGACCTGACCTGTGTGACCCCTGCGGACTGAGCTAACCTGACCTGTGTGACCCCTACGGACTGACCTGACCTGTGTGACCCCTGCGGACTGAGCTAACCTGACCTGTGTGACCCCTACGGACTGACCTGACCTGTGTGACCCCTGCGGACTGAGCTAACCTGACCTGTGTGACCCCTACGGACTGACCTGACCTGTGTGACCCCTGCGGACTGAGCTAACCTGACCTGTGTGACCCCTACGGACTGACCTGACCTGTGTGACCCCTGCGGACTGAGCTAACCTGACCTGTGTGACCCCTACGGACTGACCTGACCTGTGTGACCCCTGCGGACTGACCTGACCTGACCTGTGTGACCCCTGCGGCCTGACCTGACCTGACCTGTGTGACTCCTGCGGACTGACCTGACCTGTGTGACCCCTACGGACTGACCTGACCTGTGTGACCCCTACGGACTGACCTGACCTGTGTGACCCCTACGGACTGACCTGACCTCCTGTGTGACCCCTGCGGACTGACCTGACCTGTGTGACCCCTGCGGACTGACCTGACCTCCTCCTGGAGCGCGATGCGGAACAGTTTGACGAGCAGGAACTCGTCGCGGTCGTTGGCGCCGTAGTTGAAGACGCTGGGCACCACCGACTCGAGGAAGCGTCCCGACTGGCCGGGCGGCAGCGCGAACACCAGGCGCGCCAGGTACTCGGGTCGCGTCTGCAGCTCGTAAAACAGCTGCTGGTACAGCGACAGCCGCGCGCGGCTCTCGCGGCTCAGCGCCTGCCGGCAACGGCGACCGCGACCGTCAACGGCGAGGCGAGAACGGGGGCGGGAGGTTTGGCTTATCCCTGGTCCAGAGACGGGCCGGGGTTTAGGGGAGGGTATTTCAACTCAGTCCCTAACTGCGTAGGAAGGGGCGCCATAGCTTACCTTCAGACCCTGGCCACGGGACATTGTGCCCAGTTTGTTGGGGAGCGTACCCGTCTTGTTGGTGGCATCCATCGATTTACTGTGCATCAGCACCTCCTGTTGAAAGAGTGCCGTCAACACCAGCGTCTCGAAGCAGTTGGATAATATCTTAGTCATAAAAACATTAGGTTATTGATTGTAAAAGTGGAGTCAATAATTAAGATTGAGGGTCACACGCAAATCAAACTCCAGCATGCCCGAAAAAAATGGTGCCAAAGAATTAAGCTGTACTGCAAATGATTATTTTTCCACCAGAGCTCTAGAGTCGCTGGGACCTGTCGCCTGGTGCGGCTTACGGTCACGCACCTGCAGGCTGATGCGGTTTCTGACCAGCAGGCCGATCTTCACATCCAGCGTGTCCAGATCTCGCTCCAGCATCTGGTTCTTGCGGATCATCTGCGCCACATCCGCCTTCAGCTTCTGCTCAGCAGGCCAGAGACACAGACGTGGTTGTTCAGTACGTCACATAGGTTTGTCCTCGAGTGGACGCAGGTGTGGGTGTACCATGGACGGTTACAGTGTGTGGGACGTGAGATACAGGCTGGCTTACATTGAGGATTGGTGATATCAGGCATCCGCCCTGCACCCGCTAACAGTACACTGACTGATACAAAGTGTACATCGTGCCTATCCGCGGTGCACTGAGCTGCACCTTTACCTGCCGGCGTTGTGTAACTGACCTGCAGCTGGACCTCCTCCTTGAAGTCGGCGCCGCGCACATCCAGCAGGTGGACAAACTTCCTCAGCAGCGGCACCGACGGCGACGCCCGGCCGGCCAGCTGCTGGAACTCTTGGCGCAGGTGGTGCCGGCGCCACCAGCGCTGCAGCCGCACTACCAGCTCCTCCTGTGGACGGGCAGCACCAATTACACACACCGTCAGCCCGACCACCGCCCACCGCTCACCGCCCCTGCCCCCGCGGACCTCCACACACGGGTGGGGAGCGCTTCCGTCACCGTCAGTCAGTCGGTCAGCAGCGGCCGCCCATCCTGTCCCCCGTATAACAGACCTCCAACCCATCCTGTCCCCCGTATAACAGACCTCCAACCCCGCCGACAGCGTCCGGTGGGGCTCGTGTGACCCACGTGGGGCCTGTACTGATTGATCTGTGACTCACGTGGGGCCTGTACTGTGTGACTCACGTGCGGCCTGCACTGTGTGGCCCACGTGGGGCCTGTACTGATTGATCTGTGACTCACGTGCGGCCTGTACTGTGTGACTCACGTGAGTCCTGTACTGTGTGACTCACGTGAAGCCCGTACTGATTGATCTGTGACTCACGTGCGGCCTGTACCGGGCGAGGACGCCCTCCTCCCACTCGCGTCGCTCCCTCAGCTCGTCCACCTCCCGGCGCAGCTGGTCGACGCGCTCCTTCATCCGCGCGGCGCGCTGCAGCAGGAAGCGCCGCCGCTGGCGCACGCCGCGCCACCAGGCCTGCCGAGGGGGGGGGGAGGGGTCTGTTACATACACACCACGACACCAGGCCTGCCGAGGGGGGGGGGGGTCTGTTACATACACACCGCGACACCATACCTACAGGAAGGGGAGGGGACTGAACAGACACACAAACATGCCCGCACTCTCAGACACAGCCAGACACACAGAGGCCTGCTGGGCGGCGGAACTGTACGGGGACACACATAATACAAGCCTGCCAGGCGGAGGCGCGAGCAGTCCCATGAAGATCAGAGCACAGCCCAGCGGGCACAGCTGACTGCACGGTAGACGCCGTCGCGGTCCGGTCGGCACGGCGCACACACCTGAATGCGGACGATCTGGTCCGTGTGCCGGCTGAGGAACAGGCGCCTCTGGAGGAGCCGGCGGCGCAGCAGCAGACCCCTGGCGGCCGCCTGCAGCGGGACCAGCCACCGCTCAGGGCACTGTCTGCCGGCCTCGCCGAGTGCAGCCTCCGTCACCAGTTCCTGCCGGTATAACACGGACTGGTGAAACTGTCTGCCAATACACCACAGAGTGGCACTGTCTGCCGGCCTCTCCTACAGCCGCCTCCGTCACCAGTGCCTGCCGGTATACCACCCCGTCAGCAATACCTACCGGTACAGACACTGTCTGCCGGCCTCGCCGAGCGCCGCCTCAGTCACCAGTTCCTGCCGGTACACCAGCCCGTCAGCAATCCCTACCGCTCCGGGCACTGTCTGCCGGCCTCGCCGAGCGCCGCCTCAGTCACCAGTTCCTGTCGGTACAATACCACTCCGTCACCAGTGCCTGTAGAAACACCACAGACTGGTGGTGGTGACACTGGCTGCAGAAAAAAACACCCAGTTACCAGCTCCTGGCGGTAGGGACTACTGCCGAAACTTCCTACTCCTTACATCCCTCCCCTCCGGTTTTACTGATGAATCCAATATTCGAAAAATCGCAACTGATGTTTTATGACGGCCAGTCACATAAAATCACGATCTAGGGACAAAGGCGAGTCATTCAGCATTGACAGACCCTCATGACAATTTTCCTTATTAGGCGTCATCCGTCAGAGTGGCTGATCTGCAGCCGCCGCCCTGCCAGTGCAGTGTCCGGCAGAGCGCTCACCTGCCAGTGCAATGTCCTGCAGCCTCACCTGCAGTGTGGTCTGGTCGAGCCAGTGGCCGCCCTGCCAGTGCAGTGTCGGGTCAGTACTGACCTGCAGTGTGGTCTGGTCGAGCCAGTGGCCGCCCATCTGGTGGCCGTCGGGCGGCTGCCAGCTCACCCGGCCGCCGCTCAGGTCCAGGTAGGCCTCCACCGCGCCGCCCACCGAGTGGCGCACCCACGTGTCGGCAGAACCCTGGGAACGGTACAGACGGTTACAGAGGGCCGGGGCGGACGGTACTGTGGCTGTCCACGAGCCGAGTGGCGAACCCACGCGCCCGACGAACCCTGCGGACGGACAATACCCCGTTACAGACAGTCACAGACAGTACAGACGGTGCAGACAGGTTTCAGTTTTATTCATTCATCTACGATCGAAGGGACGACATCTTCCGGGGACGAAATCAGCTGACCTCCGGGGGACCTGACGTCCTCCGGGGACGGTCTGAGGCTGATCTCCCGACACTCCACTGACCTGTATCCATTCCACGACACTCGACTGACCCGTATTCGTTCCCCGACACTCGACTGACCCGTGTCTGTGTCCCGACACTCCACTGACCTGTGTCTGTGTCCCGACACTCCACTGACCTGTATCCGTTCCCCGACACTCGACTGACCCGTATCCGTTCCCCGACACTCGACTGACCCGTATCCGTTCCCCGACACTCGACTGACCTGTGTGTGCTGACCGGCGGCGCGGTGCCGTCTCAGCGCGGCCAGGTAGTGCTCCGCCAGGCCCGGCGATACATCGTGTAGTCCCAGGCAGGGCAGCGAGAGCAGCGCCACCAGGCGCCCCGCCGACAGGCCGCCGGCCGGCGCCGGGCCGTTCAGCTCGCACAGCGCCGCGCACGCTGCCAAAGGATCGGGTCATTGTTTGTTTTGTTGGGTTAGGCCCTTTCGGTCGACAAGACCATTGCAGAGCCGGAAGGATGATAGGAATTAGGGGGAGACATTGGTCTGGGCAGGCACCCTAGTGAGTCGCCGGGGCTGAGCCCGTCCAGAGGACAGGCCACCCAGCCCCAAGGCACTCACTGCACCCGGCTACGGGGTGCGCTCCCTCGGGAGCAGCGGTGCCGCTCCAAGGGAGCAGCCCGCATGAGATATAGTTGCCTGTCCAGCCCGGAGGGGGTTGCGGCGTGGAGGAGAAGGATTTCTGTTTCCTGAGGATAGAAGCACGGAACGGTGAGGATCGGGTCAGTGCCTGTGTGCAGCTCGGGTCAGTAGTGTGGCGGGGATACGAGCCACACAGCGCCGCGGACGCTGCCAAAGGATCGGGTCAGTTCTGGGCGAGTCCCGATTGCGGCAAATTGCCAGTCGTTTGTTCTGTTCACGACCGATTTATGAAGAGAATTTACGCCACAACTTACGTCTAAATTAATGTACGAACAATAGGTTGAAGTCAAGTTCAGAAGCATTTTTCTACGTCTGACACACCGCTCCTCCTCGCATCTGACACAGTGCTCCCCCCGCATCTGACACAGTGCTCCCCCCGCATCACACACGCCGGCCCACTGGTGTGTGGGACCGCTCCTCCGCCCCTGCCCCGCGTCCTACAGGCGGCGCGCCCCGGCCCACCGGTATGTGGGACCACCGCCTCCCGCGCGCGTCCCTCACCCCGCTCGGCCAGCTCGTGGTCGACGAGGGCGTTGCGGACGGCCTGGTCCACGTGCTCCAACCACAGGAGACCGTCGCCGTCGCCGCCGTCCTGCTCCTGCTGCACCTCCTGGGGGCGAGGGAGACGGAGGAAGGGGAAACGTGAATATAAAGCGGTGACAATAAAATTCGGGGTCAGACTCAACGGGTATACGTTAAAGACAATAACTCGCCACCTTCAATGCCAGTGTATTGCCTTGCCAGGACGGGTATATATTGCCTTGACAAGGACTGTTTGGCCGGGACTGGATAAGCGCTGGCTGGTTACCTGCAGCAGCTGCAGACAGTGGCGCTGGCTGTGAGGCGGTGGTTGCGGCGGTGGTTACTGGTTACAGTGTGTGGCTACTGGTTACAGTGTGTGGCTACTGGTTATAGTGTGTAACTGGTTACGGCGGTGATTACTGGGTACAGTCGGCTGGTTACCTGCAGCAGCTGCAGACAGTGGCGCACGTTGTAGGGCGCTGGTTACGGCGGTGATTACTGGTTACACTGTGTGGTTACCTGCAGCAGCTGCAGACAGTGGCGCACGTTGTGCTCGCTGACGCTGCTGTAGCCCAGGATGGGGTTGGTGAGCGCGGTCAGCAGCGCCCCGTCGTCCTCGGCGAGCACGGCCCGGTTCACCCGCTCAATCAGCTCCACCTCTGCACGAGGGGGACGGGACGGGGGGGGGGGTGTCACCGGCGTCCACAGAGGGGCACACAGCGCCGGCCACAGGCGCCGGCCGCGCCCTGTCCACGGCCGGCTCTCAACGACCGGCCCGGGGTCCGCTGAGCACCGCGACAGCCGCATCCTCTCTCCCTTTGCCAGTTCGCTCAGCCTCCTCACAGTTTAGAAGTTACATGTCTCTTTCTATGGTCCGCTCTCTTTCCAGCGCCTCACTGGCACGCTCTCGCCCGTGAGTCCCGCTTCCCCTCATCTACTATCCAGCTCCTCCGGTGCAACTCTGCACTCTCTTCTTTCCCACCCTCTGCATTCTCTTCTTCCTAACCGTCCACCCTCTCTTCGTCTCCACTGTTCCCTTCCCCACTCACTGCCCTGCAGCCCCTGTTCTCACCGTTCTGTCCTGCAGTGCCCCTCCCCACCCACTGTCCTGCCCTCCGAACCCACTGTCCTGCCCTCCCCTCACAGCCCTGCAGTTACACTCACTGTCTTGCCTTCCCCTCACAGCCCTGCAGTCATACTCACTGTCCTGCCCTCCCCTCACAGCCGTGCAGTCATACTCACTGTCCTGCCCTTCCCTCACAGCCCTGCAGCTTAACTCACTGTCCTGCTCCTGCCCTCCCCTCACAGTCCTGCAGTTACACTCACTGTCCTGCTCCTCCCCTCCCCTCACAGTCCTGCAGCTACACTCACTGTCCTGCTCCTCCTGTACGTCGGCGTTCACGTCGTCGACGGTACGCTGCAGCAGCGCGTGAGTGACGAACGGGCAGTCGGGGGTCTCGGCGCGCACCGCGCGACTGACAGCCGTCAGCGCCGACAGGTAGCGCCGGCTGCAGCTCTCGTCCAGGTCCTGCGCGCCGGACACGGCAGTCAGCGGGACGGACCGCACGCGGGGTGCAGGGAGGATATACCAGGGGAGAGGGGCAGAGAGAGAGGGGCACTGGGTAACAACGACCGGTAAACAAGGTTTCCTTCGTCACCAGCAGTCTTTTAAAGAGTCCCTATCACCCTGTCGCAGCTCCATGCGGCCGTCTGATCACGGCCCATGCTCCCATTACGTGTTGGAGGTTCAGTAGGTAGCTTGCGGTGACCGCTGACAGTCAACGACAGAGGACAGCAGAAAGTAGCAGCAACCCTTACCATAGTAAGTTACTGCACACACTACACAGCTCCCCGCTGCGCGGCACCCAGTCCCAGCACCCCGCGCGGCACCCAGCCCCAGCCACGTACCAGGATGTAGACGGCCGGGTCTGCGAGGGCGCGCCACAGGCCGGCCGGCTCTCCGGCGGCCAGCGCCGCGTTCACCCGCGCCACGGCCGGTAGGAGGCCCAGCGCGCCGCGGACGGCCGCCACGCTCAGGTCGGCCGCCTGCTCCTGCCGCACGGCCGCCATCTCGCGCAGGAAGAGCGGCGCCGCCCAGTGGGGCAGCGCGCCGGCGTCCGGCGGCCGCAGCTGGTCCAACAGCGCCAGTAGCCGGCCGGCGCTGGCGTCCGGAGCCGCCAGACAGGCGTTCACGGCCGCCACCAGCTCCTCCTCTGACGGAGAGCGACGGCACACCGTCAGCGGAGAACCACAGGGTCCCGCAGTCACCGTCACAGTCACAGCACAGGGTCACCGGACAGCAGAGCACCACAGCACTCAGACCAGACAGCACAGGGTCACAGCAGTCACACCACAGGGTCACAGTGACAGCAGAGCACCACAGTACTCAGACCAGACAGGCGTTCACGGCCGCCACCAGCTCCTCCTCTGACGGAGAGCCGTTACACGGTCAGCGGACAGCGGACAGCCGACAGTCACCGGACAACACAACACAGGACCGCACCGAACAGCGCCACAGGGCCACACATAACAGCGGCAGAGGGTCACCGGACAGCAGAGCTCGCACACCAGACAGGACTGTGCCGACAACGCCGGCCGGTTGGGTTAACACGAGCCGAATAAATGTGCCGAAAATGTTTCGGTCCGTATCAATTATTTAGAAGAACGAAAGAACTACTGACATGCGGGAAAGGATTGAGCACGTGTTCATGACATTACGCTCTACAGCTAGGGAAGAGAGTGAGCCCCTGCGCCGCGTGTTCCCGGCGTATTACGCTCCTCTCCCTCGGTACGTGGGAGTCGGCCGGACCGGCGCGCGCCGCACCGCAGAATCGTCGGCCACTGACTGCAGGGACCCGCTCGCGGACTGGCCGACTCGGAGTGGGGGGTAGGGACTCGTCGGCCGACAGCGGCTGTCGGTAGCCGCCACCCCGCCCGGCCACGCTGGGCTCAGGTCTAACCTACCGGGCTCAGTGGGTCAGCGAACAGCCGATCAGATCCGCAGGGTTCAGTGCGCCAGGTCTTCAGCACGACCGTCACCAAACAACTTTGATCGACACTTCTGCAGCAGTGTGGCAGAGGCAAGTTCAAAACTACATATTTATAGGCGGGTCAGGTCATAAGCAAACCTTTACCCAACACCTTTGGCGTGGTCAGATTTTTAGTGCGAGATTCTAGCCTTACAGAGTCACACGTTGTCATTTTATCCGTCAGAACTAAATGTACCTAAATGATTTTGTCCCCACCATGAAATTATATTACTTTCGAATACCTTTAAATGACTGGATGAAAATCCAGAGCAAGTTTTCACTGCATCATTTTTTTCTATAGATACCTAAACCGCTCGTCCGATATCACAACGATACAGTTTTGGAGTCTGATACCGTTCCGTAACAGCGGTGAAAATATGATGTAATTCAGAGAGATGTCCCACGCCAGCCAGCCGCGATGCCAATGCTCTGACACCGGCCACCACGCTGCTAGTAGCGGCGGTAATGAGTGTCACACGATCCGACTTTCCATTACGTCACGGGTAAAAAATCCGACCAGCTACGCGGGGAGGTTCCCGGATTGTCAGTCACACCAGTCACTGAGAAGCTGTGGTAAAAAAAAAACGGACCGGCAGCGGAGCTGTCTCCAGGGTGATGCGTCGGCGGGCGTCTCAGATGTGGATTAGTTGGTTACCGAGTACCGTAGGATCTGGACCGGGACAGAACCACATCTGGTGGGCCGGGACAGAACCACTCCTGGTGGGCCGGGACAGAACCACTCCTGGTGGGCCGGGACAGAACCACTCCTGGTGGGCCGGGACAGAACCACTCCTGGTGGGCCGGGACAGAACCACTTCTGGTGGGCCGGGACAGAACCACTTCTGGTGGGCCGGGACAGAACCACCACTGGTGGGCCGGGACAGAACCACTTGTGGTGGGCCGGGACAGAACCACCACTGGTGGGCCGGGACAGAACCACTTCTGGTGGGCCGGGACAGAACCACCACTGGTGGGCCGGGACAGAACCACAACTGGTGGGCCGGGACAGAACCAATCCTGGTGGGCCGGGACAGAACCACTTCTGGTGGGCCGGGACAGAACCACTCCTGGTGGGCCGGGACAGAACCACTTCTGGTGGGCCGGGACAGAACCACTTCTGGTGGGCCGGGACAGAACCACTCCTGGTGGGCCGGGACAGAACCACTCCTGGTGGGCCAGGACAGAACCCCTCCTGGTTGGCCGGAGCAGAACCACCACTGGTGGGCCGGGACAGAACCACTCCTGGTGGGCCGGGACAGAACCCCTCCTGGTGGGCCGGAGCAGAACCACCACTGGTGGGCCGGGACAGAACCACTCCTGGTGGGCCGGGACAGAACCCCTCCTGGTGGGCCGGGACAGAACCACTTCTGGTGGACCGGGACGGAACCACTTCTGGTGGACCGGGACAGAACCACTTCTGGTGGGCCGGGACAGAACCACTCCTGGTAGGCCGAGACAGAACCACTTGTGGTGGGCCGGGACAGAACCACTCCTGGTGGGCCGGGACAGAACCACCACTGGTGGGCCGGGACAGAACCACTACTGGTGGGCCGGAGCCGGCACGGGCCGCCGCCGGTCGTCTGAGCGTCCCGCCCGTCCGTCTCCGTCTCCAGATGTCCGGAGAGGCGGCGCGTCTCATCGACCTGGTACCGGCCGACCTGCGGCCCCTGGTGCCCGTCCACTGGCACCAGTTTCCACCCGTCGAGCCGCTCTGGAACTACGGTCTCGGCATCGTCTGCGCCATGGTCTGTGAGTATAACATCGTCTGCGCCCTCGTCTGTGAGTATAGGGGAGTCTGCGCCCTCGTCTGTGAGTATACGGGAGTCTGCACTCCCGTCTGTGAGTATGGGGGAGTATGCACTCCCGTCTGTGAGTAAATAGTATAGAGAAGTCTGCGCAGTGCGCTCCCGTCCGTGAGTATATGGAAGACTGCGCCCTCGTCTGTGAGTATAGGGGAGTCTGCGCCCTCGTCTGTGAGTATAACATAGTCTGCGCTCCCGTCTGTGAGTATTTGCCGGGCACCCGCACCGGACATTACATTCCTGGAGCTATCCAGTGAACCGTAGAATGTGGATGCCAGGAGCCGCTCGACTTTGTAGGAAGATTATGCGCCGCTTGCACGGTTTACGGATGGGGGTTACGACCTCCGCGAAGGTGACGGCGTGACTCTGGTGTGTGACGGGCCACCCTCTGTCGGCAGGCGTCGTCTCCCTGACGGCCAACCTGACGGCGCTCTACCTGTTCCTGCGCGACCGGAGGCTGCGCACGCCGTCTAACATGCTGATCGTCAACATGACCATCGCCGACCTCATCATGACCACCAACCACCCGCTGTTTGTCTACAACGCGCTGTCGGGCGGCGCCTGGCGGCTGGGCCCGCTCGCCTGCCGCGCCTACGGCCTGCTGGGCGCCATCGGCGGGCTGGGCAGCATCCTCAGCCTGACAGCCATCAGCTGGGACCGCTACCGCGTCATCGTGCTGTCGCCGGGCGCGACGCCGCTGACAGCCGGCCGCGCCGCCGCCGTCATCGCCGCCCTCTGGGTCTACACACTGACCTTCACGGCGCTGCCGCTGCTCGGCGTCGGCGCCTACGTGCCCGAGGGTATCCTCAACTCGTGCACCTTCGACTACCTGGACCGCAGTCCGGCCAACGTGGCCTACATCTGGACATGCGTCACCTCCTTCTTCGTCGTGCCGCTGGCGACCATCTGCTACTTCTACTTCCACATCATCCGCGCGGTGCGCGAGCACGAGCGGCTGCTGCGCGAGCAGGCGCGCCGGATGAGCGTGACGACGCTGCGCAGCGGCAGTGGCGCCGAGCAGCGCCGCTCGCTCGAGGTGCGCATCGCCAAGGTGGCGCTGGCCAACGTCGGCGTGTGGGCGCTCTGCTGGACGCCCTACTGCGCCGTGGCGGCGCTGGGCGCCAGCGGCCGGACCGCGCCGCTGACGCCGCTCGTCTCCGCGCTGCCGGCGCTGGTCGCCAAGACGGCGTGCACGTACAACCCGCTGGTGTACGCGCTCGGCCACCCGCGCTACCGGGCCGCTCTGCGGGCGCACCTGCCGCGGCTGGCGCGCTGGGCCGGTGGCTGACCGGCGGCCGCGGCGGCCGGAGCCGGCAGCGCGGCGGTCGGCCGGCGCCGCTCAGAACTCACCACCGTCAGCTCGGACACCGAGCGGCGGCTGCAGGCGGTCAGCTACCAGCCGTGAGCCCGCCACAGTCACTAAAACGAGTATCGGACACCGAGCGACGGCAGCAAGCCGTCAGCTCACGGCCATGAGCCGCCCTGGCCTGGCCGATAATACAGGGCACCGGCTGCAGGAGGTCAGCTTCCGACCGTGAGCCAGACATATGTAGTACACCGAGCGTCGGCTGCCGGCGGTCAGCTTCTGGCCGTGATCCGCCCGGTCAAACACAGCCCACAGTGCACCGGACATCCGATCGGACTCTTCCCGGAGCCCAGCTTCAGGTGTATCGAGCGAGCGGCACTAATGGTGCCTTTTTTACCATCGTGGCCGGCGACCTGTCGTTAGCGCCCTCCCGGAGACAGATGGTCCGCCCGGGACAGCACGCCGACCGAGTGCCGCCAGAAAGACGGGGAGGGTGAGCGAGCGACCGCGCACCGCCGGCAATGGCCGCCGATCCGGCCAGATTAAATGGTGTGGCCGGCTGACGGATGATCGTAACTGGGCTGCCGGCTGAGCTGAGTGGCTCCGCAGCACAGTTCCAACACAGCCGTATAGCGTGTGACGACAGAGGCGGAACGGTGGGGAGATTACTGGAGATTTGGCTCTCCATCACCATTCAGTAGCGCACTTTCGACCATTGTAGTTGTGCTTCATTTGCATATTTCCATTAAAGCGGTATACCCGTTCATTATTCACAAACGTCAATACTGAAGCTGTAATGAGCCATGTAAGAATCATAGATCCTAATGGCATGAAACCCGCGCAGGCACGCGAATAAATGCGGATTGAAACCACGGAGCCGCTCACAAAGCCACGGAGTATCATGACTTTAATTATGTCGCAACTTCACACGCCGTTAACACATTGGTGCGATAACGGGCCAACGTATGAATGCATGCACGTAGGTATGTATGCATCCCTGTGTCCTGACTGTCCGTGTCTACGGAGGCGGCCCCGTTACAGTACGCCCGGAGCGGCGACTCACCTCTGTGCCGCTGGCTGGAGAGCTGGTTCACGCGACTGATAACTGTCTGTACCTCCTCCGCCGAGAGCGGGTGGCCGTTGGTGGCCCGCCGCAGACCGTCCAGGTAGCCGGCGGCCCCGTCCGGCGACACGCCCTGAGGGCAGCACGCGGGTCACAGTCCAACAGACAGGCGACACGCCCTGGGGGCATCACACGGGTCACAGTCCGACAGACAGGCGGTCCCCGCCCTGGGGGTACCACACGGGTCACAGTCCGACACAGGTCCGGCGACACGCCCTGGGGGCATCACACGGGTCACAGTCCGACAGCCCGGCGACACGCCCTGGGGGCATCACACGGGTCACAGTCCGACAGACAGGCGGCCGCTCCGTCCGGCGACACGCCCTGGGGGCATTAACGCAGACGGGCTCAGGTCACAGTTCGACACACCCTAATGGCACACAAGACTGCATCACCTGGTGTGTCTGACTTATATCGACTACCGGTCACTACGAGCGACGTGTATTACGGCGTGTGTCATGTGTTTACCGCTGTGCGAGCGGTACTGGGTGCGTACTGCGTACCTAGTACCTAACGCACCGGCGCGCCCGCGGCCAATAACTGACCTGGAGGCCCAGACAGGGCCGTACCGTACCCCCACTGACCTGCAGGCCCAGCACGGGGCAGCAGAGCGCCGCCAGCAGTGTGTGCCGTACCGTACCCCACTGACCTGCAGGCCCAGGGCGGGGCTGCAGAGCGCCGCCAGCAGTGTGTGCCGTACCGTACCCCACTGACCTGCAGGCCCAGGGCGGGGCTGCAGAGCGCCGCCAGCAGTGTGTGCCGTACCGTACCGTACCCCCACTGACCTGGAGGCCCAGACAGGGCCGGGCCGTACCCCAACTGACCAGCACGCCCAGACAGGGCCGTACCGTACCCCCCATTGACCAGCAGGCCCAGGGCGGGGCCGTACCGTACTCCACTGACCTGGAGGCCCAGTGTGGGGCTGCAGAGCGCCGCCAGCAGTGTGTGCCGTACTGTACCGTACCCCACTGACCTGCAGGCCCAGGGCGGGGCTGCAGAGCGCCGCCAGCAGTGTGTGCCGTACTGTACCGTACCCCACTGACCTGCAGGCCCAGGGCGGGGCTGCAGAGCGCCGCCAGCAGTGTGTGCCGTACTGTACCGTACCCCACTGACCTGCAGGCCCAGGGCGGGGCTGCAGAGCGCCGCCAGCAGTGTGTGCCGTACTGTACCGTACCCCACTGACCTGCAGGCCCAGGGCGGGGCTGCAGAGCGCCGCCAGCAGTGTGTGCCGTACTGTACCGTACCCCACTGACCTGCAGGCCCAGGGCGGGGCTGCAGAGCGCCGCCAGCAGTGTGTGCCGTACTGTACCCCACTGACCTGCAGGCCCAGGGCGGGGCTGCAGAGCGCCGCCAGCAGTGTGTGCCGTACTGTACCGTACCCCACTGACCTGGAGGCCCAGGTCGGGGCCGTACCGTACCCCCACTGACCTGCAGGCCCAGGGCGGGGCTGCAGAGCGCCGCCAGCAGTCGGCCGCTGTCCGCGGCCGACACAGCCGAGTGCAGCCGGCCCAGCGCCGCCGACCGGTTGGCCGCCGCCACGTGTCCCTGGATCTCGGCCTGGGTCAGCAGCTCGTCGTACACGTCCGCCTCGAACGTCTCAGAGAGCGACTGGCGGCGAGCAGGGGAGAGGGAGGGGTACGTCAGTTTACATCCACACCTCAGAGACTGCCGGCGAGCAGGGGAGCGGTCCGTCAGTTTACATCCACACCTCATACAGAGACTGTCGGCGAGCAGGGGAGAGGGTACGTCAGTTTACATCCACACCTCAGAGACTGCCGGCGAGCAGGGGGAGCAGTCTGTCAGCGTCCCGCCGCACGGTCCACAAACATTCACACTCCACCGTCTCAGAGAGGGACTGCCGGTGAACGGACGGAGTGGGTAGTCATATGTATGTATGTACAGCCCTCTGCAAACTGCGTGGTAGGTATTCTTTTTTCGACAAAACCGAGAATAACGCGAATACTATGCTATCGGTCACTCGAAAATCGTAACAGCAGGACGCGCTAGACACCGCACCTTAGATTGGCATTATCATCGTATTCATTTTCCATCCAGTTTAGCAACAAAACCCAAAAGTTTATATTTGCCCCCAAAACAAACTTTTGCATTTTGTTGCCACACAAGCCTTATACTTTGTTTAGTGATAGGCCCAATCGAAGGACTGGAGCATGGCGCATCTATTTGCTGTGAGTTCCGACCGACTGTTGACATAGCCTATGAGTTATTATCGGTTTTGTCGAAAAAAAAAGAATACCTACCACGCAGTCTGCTGAGGGCTGTACAGTCATGCACGGTCCCGTCTAAGCCGGCGACTGGCGGGGAATAGAGGGAGGGGTGGGGAGAGTTCGTCAGTGTATTACGCAGTACGTACTCTACAGTTCGGCGAGTTAACACTCACACAACGGGGACGCCGTCACATACAGCACCTGTCCAATAACCGGGCGCAGCTCCGGTCCGGCCGCTTTATGAGCCCCACTGACTGCCGAGTGAACGCACGTACTCTATTCTGGGCGATCTGTGTTACGTACCCTGTTCTGGACGGTCTGTGTTACGGCCTATGTTACGTACCCTGTCCTGGGCAGCCTGGTTACGGCCTGTGTTACGTACCCCGTTCTGGGCAGCCTGGTCACGGCATGAGTTACGAACCCCGCTCTGGGCAGCCTGGTTACGGCCTGTGTTACGTACCCTGTTCTGAGCAGCCTCCACCTTGGCCCTCTTGGCGTCCCAGAGTCGCTCCTGGTAGAGGTGGGCGTTCTCCGCCGAGACGTCCCGCAGGTGGGCGTGCAGGTTCTGCAGGCCCGCCAGAGTCTCGGCCGGTACCTGAGGAGGGGGACGGGAGGGGTCAGTCAGGCGTGCAGGTTCTGCAGGCCCGCCAGAGTCTCGGCCGGTGCCTGAACAGGGGGACGGGAGGGGTCACTGTGGTGTACTGGTGTCTATTATCGACCAGCAGACAGCGGAGCGGAGGGGAGGTTAGGTCAGTAGTGTGATAGCGTTTGACACTACCAGTTAAGTTCCCCGCCCTATACCCTGTATCCCGGTCCACCCGAGGAGCGCCGCCCGCCCTGGCCGGCCGCCCACCTGTCGGTCGACGGCCTCGTTGATGACGATGACGGCGGCGTGCAGGGCGGCCTTGTCGACCGGCATCTCGCTGGCCAGGATGCCGCCGATCTTACCGAACGTCGGTAGGCTGAGACCGTACTTGCGCAGCTCGGCCGACATGGCGTCAATCTCCGCCTCTGCAGACACAATCACAGAGAGGTCACTTCCGTACACAGCACAGAGATGTCAGCTCCGCACAACAGCAAACAGAGGTCAGCTCACCTCGGCACCCGGCACAGAGGTCACGCAGGCTACATCACCCCTGCAGATACTATTCAAGAGGTCAACGCCGGTCAGGTGAGGTGCTCTTACCCAAATCGAAAGAAGCTGCAGCTCAGAGGTACAACGAAAACTCCGCCTGAGTAGGAAAGTCTGATGAGCAATTCAAGACAGAACGTTAAATACTTGGTAAATTGGTATAGCGGGTCAATAGTCACGTGCAAGCCTTAGCAGACATCCCATGGCCATGGTGCACCGGGTCCCCGCCGCGGACCGGTCCGGCCGGGTCCCGCCGTGTCCCAGTCGGGTCCCAACCAGGTCCGGCCGGGTCCCGGTGTGTCCCAGTCGGGTCCCACCCAGGTCCGGCCGGGTCCCACCGCCACTCACCGGTGAACACCGCCTTGCCGAGCAGGTCCAGCATCTGCGGCGCGCGGCCCAGCTTGAAGGCGAACAGGCTCAGCGCGTGGATGCAGTAGATCACCTTGGGCATGTTCTTCTTCTCGTACACGTCGGTGGTGGTCGGGATAAAAGTCTGCGCGCACAGCAGGGTGGTGGTTATAGCAGGGTGAGAGACCACACTGAGAGCTGAGGGGGTTCAGCGTGGTCATGAGCCGAGGCGGTGGCGAGAGCCTCTGGCATTATTGGTCCGCCAGCGACCTCTCAGACAGAAGGAAAGACGACAGCCTACAAACACTATATTGACCAATTACCCTGAATCACACTTGCACCGCAAGCGAGTTCATTTCCACTTTGCAATCCATGCAATTCGTGCGCTGCGTAAAACGGCATCTGCCTGGATGCTGGGCACAGCGCGGCGGTGAGGGGTGGAGGTCCCACCCGGCCGGCCGGCGGCTGCTCCGCACGCACCTGCGGCAGGCCCATGTCTCGCATGGTCTGCGTCCACAGGTTGATGTTGTCGGTGTGCCGGAACTGGAGGCCGCGCGCCGCGTAGCGCGCCAGGTCCGGGTCGTAGACGCGCCGCGCACCGTCCGGCCGCAGCCGCAGCGCTAGGCGCGCCAGATGCACGCCGTGGCGCAGCGACTCCTCGAGCTCAGTGGTGGGCGGCAGCGGCTCCCCCAGCACCGCCTCCATCCAGCTGAGGGGCACAAACACACAGACCTGAACCGAGACCCCACACATACAACCCCTGCTCAGCTCAGTGGTGGGCGGCAGCGGCTCCCCCAGCACCGCTTCCATCCAGCTGACACACAGCGGCGGACACACGGTCATATACCGAGGCCCCACACACCTACACAGCTCCTCCCCAGCACTGCCTCCATCCAGACGCAGGGATACATCACATGCTGGTCAATCAGGAGGCCGACACGGGGACCCGCCACCACAGCCCATATATGGACATAGCAGGGAGATCCTGCCGAGGCGACTGCGGAGATACGAAGAAACCGTCCATTGTGCAGATGATATCAATTACGGTTTGGTCTCCGCGACCGTATTACACCCGGAATATATCCCTCGCACCGACGGGGGGGCGGATATCCGCCCCCCCCTGAGGTTTTTCGCGAATGGCGGGAAAACCGCGGCGCGTAGCGCCGCGAAATTTGGTATGACTATAACCTCATCAATTTTACACATGGTGTGCAAGTTTGAACCTCCTACCTTTTAAGGTCAGGTCACAAGGTCACTTTGAATGACCCAACCTCAAGTCACTTTTTTGCAACTTTGTCACCGTGCCAGAGCTACAGTAGATGTCGGAGGCCTTTGAAAGTCGCAGGATATTATTAGGTCATTAGTAGCTACAATTTGTATATCTCGGAATTTTGATATCGGTGACCTAAGGTCAGGTCAATTTCGCGACCTCCCCATTATAAGCATGGGCGCCGCCACCGGGGGGGACGGGGGGGACGCGTCCCCCCACTCTCAGAATGGAAGGGGGACGTCCCCCCCAAACTCATTACGGAGCGAGCGAAGCGAGCGTATAGTCTTTCGGGGAAATTTCTGAGTATGAGCGGCCGGCCGGCCGTGGTCACGCTTTTGCGAGACTTAAGTCTCAGGAACCACTTGACTGATTTACATGCGGTAATTTTTGTAGGGTAGCTTCATTCCTATTAACAAGTATTGAACTATTCTCGATGCATGTATGTGACCCATTATGCACCCGCCACGTGAAAAACGAAGAGGTGCCAGTTTTGTAACAATTGCAATAGGTATCTCGGTAACATACTGGGCCGATTGCGCTGAAAGTTGGCATGTAGGTAGGTAGGTAGGCACCCACCAGGCAATGCATATCCATGACCATGTGCCACAGTTGGGGTGCTGCTGCACGTGCGCACGTGCAGGGGTCGATTCCAGATCTCGAGAACGGCTGAACCGATTGTGCTGAAAGTTGAAACATGGCTAGGGACCGGTTATTAGGGTGCCGTGCAAAAGTCAGTTGGGACCCATTTTGCACGTGCGCACGTGCAGGGTGCCGCTTGGCGCTTACAGATCTCGAGAACGGCTATGCCGATTGCGCTCAAATTTGGCACATCGTTAGAAGCCGGTTAGTAGGGTGCAGTGCACAAGTTTCTTGGAGGTACCCCCTCGCAATTTCGTACGTGCAAGACCCACCCCCTCGCTCGCTTTGTTGGTCGCCCCAAAAGGCGTTTTACTGGTTGTTTTCCTACTCGAAATTTGACTAGGCCCTTCGGTCCAATGACACCATTTCAGAGCCGGAAGGATGACAGAATTAGTGGGAGAAATTGGTCTGGGCTGAACTCGACCAATTGAACAGGCAGCCCAGCCCACTGGCACTCACTGTACCCGGCAACGGACTATAGCTCCAGTGGAGTCATTCCCGATGGGATAGAGTTGCCCGTCCAGCCCGGAGCAGGGGATCGCGGCGTGGAGGAGAAGGATTTGACTGTCCTGAGGATGGAAGCGATGGAACGGTGCCGAATCTGAGAGGGTCCAGGAGGTTTAGCTACTCAGTATGTAGGGTATGGGCCTACATGCATTGGTCTGACCCCTGCCACCTCGGCCAACAAAATCTCCAGCTCTTATCCGACCTGTAATCGCGGAACTGCCGATTTTTGATATCGTGATCAACGTGTGTCGTATAACACGACTGGCCGAAAACGGGCATAATATAATTCGTCTAACCAGTCAAGAACATGACTTTAAACCAATCCGACCTCGGAGTCAAAATCTGAACAATTTCGAAGACTTCAACTCCGACTCTGGCCAAAACTGTCAACTCCGACTGATTCCGGCTCCGACCCCACAGTTCTGCAGTCACACTACACTAAATTTTCAGCTTCTAAGAAATAAGCTATACCGTTGACAAGACCACAAAACTTTGAGGCGACTTGACTACTTGACTTGGTGACCTGACCTAAGGTTTTCTGGTATCAAGCTTGTTAAACGGGCTGCAAAATTCGTATTTTAGAGCAGTTTTGCCTGATGTTTTATTGCCAATTTTCGCGGCGCTTCGCGCCGATTAATGCACAAGCCAGACAGAGAGATTGTAACTATACAACGCCTCCTCCCCCACGCGGGTATGCAATATGCATTACCTATAGGTGATTACGAAGTTCAAACCAGCTGAATGCTGATTGCATGGCTGGCATTTTTCCGTAAGGGAATGGATTCCACGGTAAGGGAAGGACAAAGTGTAATTATGGGAATGACTTCAGTCTTCAAACCTAAAATCGATGCCGATATCTTTGGCTAGGGTGATCGTTGAGCCATAAAAGCTCCTGATTTGTTCTCGTCTCAGCTCAGGCTACAAAACTGTAACTTCAGTTCAATTCAAAACCCAATGCTAAAAGTGGCATATTTGCTTTAAACTTTGAATGCATCGGACCGAAAAAGCCACGGTAAGAATGCCTACTTTTGGGTTTTCAGTCGGTCAGTCCGTCCCCCCCAGTCAAAAATCCGTGGCGGCGCCCCTGACCTATAAGTCAATGGGGGAAAAATCAACTCCCTGTTTTTACCACTAAAACGGGTCGGAATGGCCCCATATACCATACATGACTTCATATACGATCAACCTTCACTACCTTGAGGTCTGTTTTGCTGTTGGGCAGCTGTGAGGTTATGTGACGTCATCAAATGTCACCAAAGGTTTTTGGCCAATAACTCCGTACAGGAACAAGATACAGACGCATGGATGGTCTCATTGTGTTCAGCTCGTCAAGACGCATCGAATGATATACATGATGACCTCGAGGTCACGTGACCTGAGGTCAACCTTTGACCTTGACCTTTCGAGGTCAACATATATATCATTCGATGCGGATTGACGAGAGGATCACGATGATGCCCTTAGTTTGTTCCTATCTTAACTAATTCGAAAATTATTCGAGAAAAACTCTCTCCATATCTAGCGCCGCCATTTTGACTTTTTCGACCCCTGTGACGTCATCTTTGACCTGACCTGAAAATGACCTTAGTAAAAATTGTAGATCTTGGCCGTGCGCATCCGATGCCGTTTACCGCTTGTCGCTATCTTGCTTCGTTCTCGAGATCTCAGGGAGGGCGGTCATCCGCCCCCCCCCCCCGTCGGTGCGAAGTTGGCGCAGACCCCCGTCGGTGCGCGGGATATGTGTGTGTGTGGAGTGCAGACCAGGGTGAAGGCACCGCTGAGTTCCCCAACCCCCAGTAGTGTTACACCCGGAATTCTAGCGGGGTGATAGATACCATTCGGCCTCCCCCGCGGTGGTAGGTATGTACAGTCGGTATGTAGCCACATACAGGCTGGGTGCGGTGATAGGTACCGTTTGGCACAGTGTAGCCACATACAGCGGGAGTAGGGTGGGGTGGTAGTTAGTAGTTACCGTTTGGCACAGTGTACGCCCATACAGCGGAAGTGGGGTGGGCTGGTAGTTGGGTGATAGGTACAGTTTGGCACAGTGTAGCTACATACAGCGGGAGTGGGGTGAGGTGGTAGTTACCGTTTGGCACAGGACCCATACAGCCCATACAGCGGGAGTGGAGTGAGGTGGTAGGGGGGTGGTAGTGGGGTGGGGTGGTAGTGAGGTGCTAGTGGGGTGGTAGTTACCGTTTGGCCTCCTCCAGCCGGCAGAGGTACTCGTAGGCGACACTCTGCTGCCGCTGGCTGTCCATCTCCTCCGCCGTCAGACGGTGGTCCCCTGTGAACCACACTTTAGTCAGACGGTGGTCCCTGAGAACCACATCATAGTCAGACGGTGGTCCCTGTGAACCACACTTTAGTCAGACGGTGGTCCCCTGGGAACCACACCATAGTCAGACGGTGGTCCCCTGTGAACCGTACCATAGTCAGACGGTGGTCCATTGTGAACCACACCATAGTCAGACGGTGGTCCCCTGGGAACCGTACCATAGTCAGACGGTGGTCCCCTGGGAACCACACCATAGTCAGACGGTGGTCCCCTGGGAACCGTACCATAGTCAGACGGTGGTCCCCTGTGAACCGTACCATAGTCAGACGGTGGTCCCCTGGGAACCACATCATAGTCAGACGGTGGTCCCCTGTGAACCACACCATAGTCAGACGGTGGTCCCCTGTGAACCGTACCATAGTCAGACGGTGGTCCCCTGGGAACCACACCATAGTCAGACGGTGGTCCCCTGTGAACCGTACCATAGTCAGACGGTGGTCCCCTGTGAACCACACCATAGTCAGACGGTGGTCCCCTGTGAACCGTACCATAGTCAGACGGTGGTCCCCTGTGAACCACATCCAGTGTGGCCAAATTGGTGATGTTGCGGGGAAAGTCACCCCCAATGAAAAGTATAATGACATCCTCAGAAATTTTAAAATTACATCATCACGACGTTTTTGTTGTGAAAGCATACCTAGTGTAGGAATACAGATTAAAAATGTTCCTATGTACGATTCGCACCGTCATACTCGTGCTGTCGCGCTAGCAATGTTGTTTTTTTTACATCTTTAATGACAATGTTAGGAGTTTTTTTTTTTACTTTCCCCAGAGCTTGACGTCAGGTATAGTTTTTCCACATTACTTGTAAAAACTGCACCTAAAATGAGGCTGAAGACGATTTTTTTTTAATAGTGACATCCTCATACGACTTTTTTATACATCCTCCCCCTAACGTTAAACCAATTTGGCCACACTGACCACATCATAGTCAGACGGTGGTCCCCTGTGAACCGTACCAGGACCGCTGTACATATATCGTTCTGTCCCCCATCGGACAATGCCGGGTTGAATCGGGTGATTTGTATATCAAAGTGTCCCGTGCCCATCAAACGGTTTTTATTATAGTTTCAGTCACGGTGACCTCTAACCCCAATGCGCTTTCATTTGATGCAAGTCGTATTCGCAGAAGGCTTATGAAGATCAATGCCGTGCGTATTTAGGTCCAAACGTTAAGCGGATCGGTCCAAAGCCCACGTCCCGAGGCGCAGCCGCAGGATCACACAACACACCGCTGTTTATAGAGTAGAGCTTAGCGGAGTAAGATGAGTTACAAATCCCATCACACTGATTGGATGCGGTCCGACTCTGTACCTGTCCAGCGCGTCGGGCGGAAAAATTGAGCCGCGAGCGTCGAAAGGAACGCTCCCGAATCTCGGAAACACGCATCCAGTGATATGTAGGTGGTGGACAAGCCCGATTAAACCTGGCACAAATTTATCTTCACAAGCAGAAGCCTGTGACTCAAGAATAGAAACCTTTGAAGGGTTTACAGCTATTGATTTGTATGTAGGTATCACCTAGTCAATATTATTATTTTTTGCCAGATGTGGGGGGGGCAACATACAAAAATACAGACATCAAAAAGTTTAACTTAGGTATGATACAGGCAAAACTATTACGGACTCGAGTCTTACTTTCGGAGATTGGTGGATTAAAACGCAATGCCTAAATAAATCGCACATCCTACTCCTCCATATAAAACTAAGTTTTATCGTGCAACCTTCAAGTTCACACAGAACTTTTTTAATAGGTGTAATTTTGTTTTAATTCCAATTTCCTTTCATTGAAGTTCGGCGAGTTTCTTTGCTACTGAGCAGCCATGGTCGTCGGCCGAAGCGAGACTTCCCTCCCGCCCCGCCGACACACGCACACACACAGCCCGCCGGCCGTCCCTACTCCCCCGTCCCAGAGCCGCAGGTTCCCAGAACAAGTGCCGACCACCGAGCCATGGATGAGATAATAATGGATTGGTGTCTTCGCAGTTTTTGGCGACATTGAGCTCAGGCCTGCCATCTAGCGGGAGAATTATCGTAAGTTAGGAGCAAGCCGAGTGAACGCCGCTGATTAGCATTGTGACACACGGGAGTGTGGTGTAGTAGCGGGCTTGTTGTGCAATTTTTCAAAAGGTTACGTCTATATATGTCAGTAAAAGCGAAGAAATTAATAGAATTATGTGCAGCGTCAGTAATAAGATAAGCAGTTCCATGTTATTTCCTCATTAAATCGTGAAACAGGGGGTTATTGGAGACTTCGCCAGCACGTGTCGTTTTCGCTATTTTTCACATGAGTCTTTACTTGGCCTAAATCAAACAAATTGCCCGATCAAAAAACAAAACGAACGTAAAGTACTATCTACAAGTCTAATGAAAAAGTTGAACGGAATTGCTAACGTCATTGCCGCTCAATATGCCATTCAAGACACTCTTTGAAAAGGACCCAACCAGTGCTGCGTAGTCGATGAAATTTCAGTGACTTTGGCTCCAACTCCGATTCCGGTATCCAAATATCGACTCCGACTCCTCCGGGCAGAACTGTCGATTCACACAGACTCCGACTCTGACTCCGACTCTGCAGCCCTGGTAAGTCTGTGGATTCGATGACTTTTCGGTGACGTTCGACTCATACTCCGACTATAGCTTTTAAAAATCAACCGACTCCGAGTCGGAACTGAACCGCTGGCTCTGACTACAACTCCGCAGCCCTGGCCTAAGATAGCCGCCTAAAACAACTTTGATGTGTGATCTTCTTCTTACGTACATTGTTAATGTTACCTATTTTAAACAAGGGGTGGAAAAGGGAGACGAAGCCTTCACAAACAAGGATCTCCTGTTGCGGATCAATCAGCTGCTGGAACAGAAAGGCATAAACTAAAACACCACGCATCTCAGTTCCTCGTTTTCTTTACGACTCTGCAGTAATGTAAGCACTGATCAATGCAGTGCGAGCATCGATGTGACATTTGTGTACAAAGTTTGAGTGTTATCCGCCCAGCCGTTCTTGAGATATGGAAGCGGCACCCCGTCCCCGCACGTGCGCACGTGCAGTAGCACCCTCATAGTGACACATGGAAATGCATTGGCCACTGGGTGCCTAACTACTAACGAAGTTTTACTGTAATGGGCCCAGCCATTGCGGAGTTACTTTATGTGGAACAATTTCGACACCCCTAAGTTGGCACGTGGCACGTGCCGTAACAATTAACTGAGATGGAAAAAAAAATCGAGCGAAATTCGGAGAAGAAGGAATAAGCCTACCAAATATGTATGGCATATTGTCAAATTGCTGTACCATTGTGAGTAAATGACCATTGAAAAGGTCGTACAAGCTGTTACAGTTTACGTCTGTTACTGTCCGGTGAAGGAGCCCGCTGGGATACTGCGCGGGATTTGTATGGGAAATGTATTTAGGTCAATGGATGGCTGTGAATGAGGGTTGAAGTGGGGGATGGGGGTGAGATTGCTGTGATGATAATACGGTGATTCACTACATAAATGGCTGAATGAACTTTAAAGGGACCCTCCCACCTTAACATTAGTTTTGAGTTGAGATAGCCAAGTTTGCGGCCAGGCTCAGAAACCACCATTTATCCTGGTCGCAACCCCCGCAGCTTTATGGTGTTCAAGAAATTTCTTCCCTTTACTTGCAGGGTGGGACCAGCGTGGTCCCTATCTCTTAACCATTACGGGAAACTGATGACGTCATCAGGCTTTCGAACGTCCGTTAAATGTTTGACTAAAACGTTTTGTAGCACGCGGTGGTATATGCTGCTTTGCGCGCAACAAATGCCGCACTTTCAAATAAAGTCGCTAGGAACAGCGGAGATCCCAAAAAGTAAACAAAAGTAAAAGTCTAATATCTTGAAAACCGGTGAATATTTTTCGATGAAATTTGGTAGATATTCGTTTTTGCTCTTTCTGAACCGAGCGACATCACTTTCATGCCAATTCATTAACTTTTTTGAAGGTGGGAGGGTCCCTTTAAGTTGATTTACTCCGCGAATTACGTCGAAATACGATTCAATGTAAAGTAACGCGACCGTTCTTGCTACATATTTGGCGACCGTGACAGGACACTGGGCAAACCGAAATGGATAAATACGTAGAATTAGCGACAAGACAAGGCTTATCCGGACTGGAAGCTCTAGAATTCGCATCGAAGCAATATGAGAAGGATCAGGAGCGGGAAGAAAGAAAGCTAACAAGGGAAAGGGAGCGTGAAGAAAAGGAACTAGAGCGTGAGGAAAGAGAGAAGGAAAGACAGTTTGAAATAGAAAAGCTGCGACTTTTGGATGGTTCGATGGCTAGCAATGGTACAAGAACGAGTAAGAAGCTTCCAAAGCTCCCTCCATTTGAAGAAAATGGTGACATGGACATATACCTGACAAGATTTGAAAGAATCGCCCAGTCTAACAACTGGAACAGAGAGGATTGGGCGGTATCATTGAGCGCTCTGCTCACTGGAAAGGCTCTGGAAGTCTATCATCGTTTGAGTGCAGACGAGGCTGATGACTATGAGATCCTCAAGGAAGCACTGCTAAAGCGGTATGGTCTTACTGCTGACGGTTTTCGCAGACGTCTGCGGGAATCGCCTCCGGAAGAAGACGAGACACCGGAGCAGTACATAACACGTTTGTCGACATACTTGGATAAATGGATGTCCCTGAGTGAGTTTCCGACATCTTTCGATGGTCTCAAACAGTTGACCCTAATTGAACAGTTTCTATCGAGCTGCCCAAGGGAACTCGAGCTGTTCTTGAAACGAAACGGCCATAAAACACTAGAAGAAATATCCAGCGCTGCCGAACAATATCTAACGGCCAGTGGACAAACCCTGCACGGACTGCGCGCAACGGAAAAGGAGGCTATCCAGAAGCGCAGCTGGAAAACTTCGACACAGCCAACGACGACCATGCTGCCTTCTGCAGCGGCCCTTCAGGTATCGACAAGAGCGCAAAAATGCGCGTTCTGCACGCTCGGGCATGAGACGGCACAATGCAGAAAGGCAGAAGCACTCTCGGTGGACGAGCGGCGCCGTCGGCTTCTCGCTGTCGGAGCTTGCTTCATCTGCTTAGGTCCTCATCACATTGCACGAACATGTAACAACGTGAAATGCTGCGAAAGGTGCGGAAAGCGACATCACCGCCTGCTGTGCACCGAAGAGGAAGCTGCACCCATCGTGACTGCTCAGTCCCAGGTTGAAGAGAAGGAACAAGTTCTTTTCCAAACAGCTAGAGCGGTGGCAGTCGGACCCGCTGGCAAAAGGAACGTAAGAATTATCCTTGATACTGGTTCAAACCAGTCATTTATATCAACATCTCTCTCTCGGGATTTGAAATGTCAGCGGCTTGGAACCCAGCGCAGAACGATCTCAACATTCGGTGGTGATCGCATAACCCACAAAACGATGAACTCTGTTTCCATCAAACTGATGAACTGCAGTGACCCGACCAAGTCTGTGACTCTGACAGCGGCGGAAACTGAGCAAATATGTGGCCCCGTCAACGTCAAGTCAGTGGACTTGAACGACTATCCACATCTGAAGCACCTGACCCTAGCTGACTGTCCGTCTAGGTGGCAATCAGGAGATATCGACATACTGATCGGTATGGATCACTATCAAGATGTCGTGAATGGGCAGGTGAAGACCGGAGAGCGTGGCCCGATGGCGTGGGAAACCATATTTGGATGGGTTCTAGGAGGACGTGCTGCTGCCGATGGAACAGCTGCGAATGGGCAGGTCTTGTTTCTTCACACTGGAACTCTCCGAGAGGACATCGAGCAGTTGTGGGCGCTGGAAACCATCGGCATAGAACCACCGACATTCCCATCGAAAGTGAGTGAGACGCAAGCCGACAAAAACAAGGCCGTCGAACATTTCGAACGAACATGCACACGGGACGCAGATGGACGATACCAAGTTCGCTGGCCCGCTAAAACGGATTTCGATGAGCTCCCTACAAACAAAGACGTCGCACACCGACGACTGGAACGATGTGAGACATCTCTCGACCGCTCTGGCAGGCGGCAGGAGTATGATCAAGCCATTCGACAGTACATAGAGATGGGTTTTGCTGAACCCGCCCCGGTGGTTCCCGACGGACCGGTGCACTATCTCTCGCACCATGCTGTATACAAAGGTGACAAGATCCGCATCGTTTTCGATGCATCAGCAGGAAGTCCTAGGTCTTTAAACGACATGCTTTTGCCGGGACCCAACATGATAGCAGACCTCACCGGCATCCTCATTCGCTTCAGACTGAACATGGTGGCGGTGTCAGCAGATATTGAGAAGGCGTTCCTTCAGCTGGCACTCCATCATCAAGATCGTGATCTCACCAGATTTCTCTGGCGAACGCCGGACGGGGAAGTGACCACCTATAGGATGACGCGGGTGGTGTTCGGTGTAGCATCATCTCCATTCCTCCTACAGGCTGTCATAAGACGACATCTTGAAGGACAGCCCGATGAACTGAGGGACACGGCTGATCGACTAAAACGTGACGTCTACTGCGATGACCTGCTGACCAGCATGGCAACCGAATCAGAAGCAAAGGTCTTCGCCCAAGAAGCAAAGGAAGTATTTTCGACGGCAAAGATGAACCTAACAAAATGGAGGTCAAACCGAAGCATCGATGTGGCAGGAAGCTCGGACACGGCAAAACGAGCAAGTGAGCCAGGTATCCTTCTAACGACCAGTGACGGAGAGCCGACAAAAGTGTTGGGAGTGAGATGGGTACCGCACGAGGATCAGCTCATCTTTCAGAGCAAAGA
This sequence comes from Amphibalanus amphitrite, assembly GCF_019059575.1. Classification (NCBI taxonomy): domain Eukaryota; kingdom Metazoa; phylum Arthropoda; class Thecostraca; order Balanomorpha; family Balanidae; genus Amphibalanus; species Amphibalanus amphitrite. The sequence continues at coordinate 404,670 of NW_024882021.1, forward strand.
TCTATATGATTTGGGGATGCAGCTACGGCCTACAAAACGGAACGTGTTGAGATTATCAGCTCGTGTCTACGACCCTCTGGGTCTTATTTCAGCGTTCACCATGCGTTGCAAGATGCTGCTGAAGGAGCTGTGGACCCTCGGTACAGCCTGGGATGAAGATCTGCCGCTCTCGTCAAGGCGGAGTTGGCTCGAGTGGCTGAATGGTCTTCGGTCTCTCGAGGCACTTCGCATTCCCAGACCGTACGTTTCGAACAACGTGGAAAAGTTCACCATCCACACGTTCTGCGACGCTAGCAAGACTGCTTATGCTGCAGCAGTATATCTCCGGACATGCGGTAAGACCAGCCCTGAAACGCGCTTGATCATGAGCAAAAGTCGGCTTTCGCCAAGTAAGCCCATGGCTATCCCACGCCTGGAGCTCATGGCCGCCGTTCTTGGATCGAGACTAACGGCTTACGTGATTGAATCACTGCCCTCCAAACCTCAGGACGTCCTTCTATGGACTGATTCTGCTGTGGCGCTGGCCTGGATCCGAAGTGATCCTGGCCGCTGGGGGGCGTTTGTCAGCAACCGGGTAACTGAGGTCCAGCAAATGTTTCCACCAGCAAAGTGGAGGCATTGCCCAGGCGAGTGTAACCCAGCCGATCTACCGTCCAGAGGAGCATCCGCAGACAAGCTTGGCGAGCCTTTCTGGCAAGAGGGACCCAGCTGGCTCCGAGAAGAAAGGGAAGAATGGCCTCCTCAGCGTGCCTACGAACCCAGCGAGTGCAGAGCGGAGGAGCGGAAAAGTGGGCCCGTGATCACCATGTGTTCCTCCGCGAGCCAGGAACCAGGTGTCGGATCACTTATGTCTGCAGAGAACTACAGTTCGCGTAAACGGCTGCACCGGGTGACAGCTTGGATGCTGCGATTCCTGGCCAATACCCGGAAGACGGAGCCGTCGACAACGGGCGATCTGACTGCAGAAGAGCTCAACCGAGCAGAAGAACTGTGGATACTGGAAACACAGAAAACAGCATACGGACCAGAACGGGAAGTATTGATAGCAGATCAGGCCGTACCTCGGACATCACACATCTACGAGCTAAACCCATATCTGGAGAACGGAATCCTCCGGGCGAGGGGACGACTACAAGAATCGAAGTTGAACGAAGACGAAAAACATCCGATCCTGCTGCCGAATGATGATCACTACGTTCGGCTGCTGATCCAAGAGCGACACGTGGAACTATGTCATGCGGGAGTGCAGCAAACGATGTACTCCATCCGTGACAGGTTTTGGATACCAAAAGGCCGACAAACGATTCGCAAGGTTATACGAGCATGCCCAAGGTGCCGTATTTTCCATGCAGAGCCGTTCACGCAAGAAACAGCTCCCCTTCCAAGAGAGAGAGCGTCTAGCGGAACCCCCTTCTCACAGCTCGGAGTGGACCTCGGAGGACCTATCTTCGCCAAAGACGGCGGCAACATCGTCAAGACATACTTTGTCATTTTTACGTGTGCGGTAGTGAGAGCCGTTCACATAGAGCTGGTTAAAGGCCTCTCTACAAGGGACTTCTTACAAGCTTTCGATCGATTCGCCGCACGAAGAGGAATGCCGAAAACGGTGACAAGTGACAACGCAACAAACTTCAAGGGCGCAGCAGCACACCTCGCTCATTCCGGAGTAACCTGGAAATTCAACGCACCCCGAGCTCCATGGTGGGGAGGTTTTTATGAGCGACTCGTGCGCACAACGAAAGAGGCTCTGCGCAGAACGCTTCATAAGAGTATGCTCTCATTTGAAGATCTGCAAACTCTGCTGTGCCGCATAGAAGGTGCAATAAATGCAAGACCGCTATCGGCGTTGAGTGAGGACATTGATGACCTTCGGTCACTGTCTCCAAGGGACTTTCTACAAGTCCCTGCACTGGACGAGCCCGATGTCCCGGGTTTGATTGAGCCTGAGAGCCAGAGCCGAGTGCTCAGGAAGCGCTGGATACATTGTCGTGAGGTTCTCGCTCATTTATGGAAAAGGTGGCACACAGAATATTTGCGAGAGCTGCGGATTCCTCCCCGAGAAGAAAGAAGCAATCCAGCTATCGGAGATCTGGTAATCATCAGAGAAAATCCGTATCAGTCCCGATCACTCTGGCCAATGGGAAGGATAGTTGAGCTTCATCCAGGCAGAGATGGACTGACACGAGTCGCGACCCTGCGAAGGGCAGACGGCACTACATCAACGCGGCCTGTACAGAGGCTGCATCGTTTGGAGTGCGGCTAGGCCTCAGGATTGAGGAGACTCCTACAAGGATGCCGGTCAGCACATGCCACTGTGTTCTATCGGAACGGATTGAGTGAAATTGTCATTTCACCGGGGGGAGAATGTTACAGTTTACGTCTGTTACTGTCCGGTGAAGGAGCCCGCTGGGATACTGCGCGGGATTTGTATGGGAAATGTATTTAGGTCAATGGATGGCTGTGAATGAGGGTTGAAGTGGGGGATGGGGGTGAGATTGCTGTGATGATAATACGGTGATTCACTACATAAATGGCTGAATGAACTTTAAGTTGATTTACTCCGCGAATTACGTCGAAATACGATTCAATGTAAAGTAACGCGACCGTTCTTGCTACACAAGCCGATGGGACCGGGCGTTTCAATACACACCGTCTTACGCATTTTATTTTCGTTATTACCTAAATGCTGCTTGACATTTTTGGCTTTCAAGCATTTAAGACATTTTTATCGTCTCAAGTCAAGTAAGATTACCTCCAACTCGTGGGAATATGCACTTCGAGCCAACTAACCCACCACACCCACGTGTGTCATAATGCTGAGAGATGGCGTTCACTCGGCTTGCTCCTAACTTACGATAATTCTCTCGCTAGATGGCAGGCCTGATCCCAATGTCGCGGATCCCAATGTTAATTTCCACGAGACACCAATCCAGTGTTATATCATCCATGACCGAGCCATGCGACCGCACCTCAGGACGGCTGGCAGGAGACGGGGCTGTCCGAGATCACCCTTCACTGACGGCTGGCAGGAGACGGGGCTGTCCAAGATCACCCTTCACTGCCGTCTGACCCGGCCACCAGACAGCGGACCCGGCCACCACCAGACCATAGTCCCGGCCCCCAGACGGCGGACCCGGCCACCAGACGGCGGACCCGGCACCACCAGCAGACCATCGACCCAGCCACCAGACGGCCGACCTGAACACCATACGGCTGTCCCGAATACCAGGCGTCTGACCCGGCCACCAGACGGCAGACCTTGTCACCAGACATCTGACCATGTCACCAGACGTCTGACCCGTCCACCAGACGGCAGACCTTGTCACCAGACGTCTGACCTTGTCACCAGACGTCTGACCATGTCACCAGACGTCTGACCCGTCCACCAGATGGTAGACCATGTCACCAGACGTCACCAGATGGCTGACCTGAACACCATACGGCTGACCCGTCCACCAGACGGCAGACCTTGTCACCAGACGTCTGACCATGTCACCAGACGTCTGACCATGTCACCAGACGGCTGACCCGTCCACCTGACGGCAGACCATGTCACCATAAGGCTGTCCCGGCAACAAGATGGTAGACCATGTCACCAGACGTCTAGTCCTGGTCAGTGGTCAGCTCTGCTCTGATCCTTACTGCTTAGTACATACACGGAACGAAGCGATAGGCTGCACTCGACCTCTTAGTGGTCCGAACTCGCCGTGCTCTGGATTCAAAGAATAGCAATGTGTCGACATTTAAACTATCTGAGGCGTGCGTTAAAAAAACAAACAAAATTATCTGGACAAAAATGAACGAAAGCAGTGAGAGCGAACAAGAAAAGCAGCAGTGAAATATGAATGACGAGTGGTTAAAGCAAACGCATCAGTTCAGCCCATGCGGCGGACCACTTCAGCCCCGGACAACCGGCAAGCCTATGAATCGGTCGAGCTGTGAGCGGTTCAGACCAGACTCCCACCGCTCGGGTGCTGACCTGCGGTGGCTTCCTCAAAACACCCACGTTGCCCGCGCCGCCTCCTCTCCCTCTGAGCCTGCTCCTCCCCTGTTCTGTCAATGTCCCGCTCGTACCCTCTGTCTCTGCTCCTGTCCCTGCTCCTGTCCCTGCTCCTCCCGCCAGTGTCCCGCCCGTGCCCTCTGTCCCTGCTCCTGCCCCTGCTCCTCCCGCCAGTGCCCCGCTCGTGCCCTGTCCCTGCTCTCCCCGCGCCCCATTTCTGCTCCTGTCCCTGTTCTGCCAATGCCCCGCCCGTGCCATCTGTCTCTGCTCCCGTCCTCGTCTCCTACCAGACCCCTGCTGAATTAATCCGCCGCGACCCGACGGTAACAAGGAAGTGACGCGCCGCCCCCCCCCCCCCCTCAGCCGTGTCCGCTGCGGTCAGAGCAGCCAGCTGTTCGCCACCTCCAGTGGGGGACGCCTTCAACTAGGCCTCCATCCCGGCTTTGGAGGGCCTCCATACAGGCTTTTTTGGGGTCCGATACCGGTTTCTGAGAGCCCTCAAAAGACTTTCGAGCCTATACTGCCTTCTGAAACCTTTCAGCAACTTTTAAGGGACCGACCCTGATCGGAGGGCTCATTCAGTCTGGGGAGTCATGTAGGTCTCTGGAGGAGTCTCTATGTGGTCGGTTTCCAAGGGGCTTCTAAACACGGTCAATTCTTGGAACGGTCTCGTAGGGCCCTCAATGGTCCACTGCGGATCCAGAAAAGTGGTTTGAGACGCTGCGGGTGGTGGGTAGACTAAAAGATTAGCCGAAAAAAACTAGCTGCATTTGCTTTTTTATGCTTTCATTATTTGAGATAGGTAGGTACGAGGGGGTATCGGAAAGTTCTGATCATCACATAGAAGATGTAGACCGATTTTGATGATTTTTGGTTGGTATTATATTTGGTTCTTAAGAACAATGTTCCCGCAAAGAGAATCCTGAGAAGTGGTTTTATCTTATGTAGGAGAGATTTAGAAGTAAAAAAGATGAGTATTGGGCCCATTGAGGACCGAACCGTCATCCGACTAATGCATTTGAAACGGTATCACATTGAGAAAATACATCAAGAACGTGAAATCAGTTTATGGCGAGGAAAGCCCATCTCATGCACTTACCGAAAATGAAGAAATAATTTTCAACTTGGTTGCATGGCTCTTGCAGGGGAGTCAAGAAGTGAGTGGCTACCAGTGACTGACAAGGTGGTGACTGTGATGGAAGTGGAGGACCTCATCCTTACAGATCGTCGTGTGACCTTTCAGATGATTGTGCAACAGAAAGGTCGCAATGCTGGCAGTGCCTGAAAATATTATCAGCGAAGAACTACAGACGATAAAGGAGTCAGCCCGCTTAGAAGTTCGTGTGTCTACTTTGTTCAAGAGAAAAATGCGTCTTGGCCCTTCGAAATCAAAACTAGGCCTTTTTTAGGAAATTGAAGACATCTTCGATAATTTGATGACTTGTGACGAATGCTGGGTCTATGTGCATGATCTAGAGACAAAAAGATGATCAAGAAGTTTAAGCACGGCACATCTGTCCTTCTTAACCCGCGCCCTGCTGGGGGTCCTGGATTTCCACGCCCTGCTGGGGGGGGGGGGGGTGTTTGAACACCCCCCCCCTTGTAACTCGGCTCCTGGGCCACGTAGCGATACGCGGAAGGCGGCGTTCGAAAGAGCGTAAAAAATAATGACGAAATCACTTCGGTCAATTTTTTGGTCAGGTCAAAGGTCAGGTCACCAGAGGTCATTGAAGGCAAAATTTCGCCGATTTCCAGGTCGAATGTCGAAAATTTCCAAGAAGCCAACGCATAACTCGGGAACCAATAGAGCTACAGCGCCGCGGAAAAGCGCATTCGATAGCCCTATTAACGCCCTTTCTGAGTAATTCTCTCAGATTTGACCTAACGTCAACGGTTTTGCCTGCAGGGGGCAAAAACTGCAAAAATAGCCGATTTTTTCGAAAACAGTTTTTCTGCAATAACTTTTGACCCAAGCCTTGTACGAGCTTAGTTTTACCGGCATCGTGTTCCTCTCGTCAAGACGCATCGAATGAACTATGACTTGACCTTGAAAGGTCAACTTGAAAATTTGACCTCAGGTCAAGGTCATGACCTGACCGGAAAGGGTCATGTTGCATATCAGTCGATCCGTATCGTCGAGCTGAACACATCTAAGGCGTTTTCATCGCTCTAGCATGCCTCTATCAAAAGTTATTTGCGAAAAACTGTTAGATACCATTCGTGACCTAAGATGACCTCAGGGCATAAACAAGGGTCACGGACACCATTTTCAAGTTCAGTGTGTCTAAACCACTTGTAAATCGGTGTTTGGGAGTGTTTATAATGTCTTTCATCCAAAAGAGGCGCATTTCAATTTTCTCCCATTGACTTATAATGGGGAGGTCGCAAAATTGACCTGACCTTAGGTCATCGATATCAAAATTCTGAGATATACATTTTGTACATGCTATTGCTCTTAGCAATCGCTGAAAGTTTCAAAGCGATCGGTCACTCGGTGTAGCTATGACAGACATTGAAAGTTTTTATGAGGTGAGGTCACTTCAAGTGACCTGGTGACCTGACCTTGAATGACCTTGGTCTGAAATTTTCACAACATGTGTAGAATTGATGTATGATAAGGTGTACCAAAAACGGCGGCGCTCCGCGCCGCCGTTTTTGAGATATTCGCGAAAAACCACAAGGGGGGGCGTTAAACGCCCCCACTTTTTTCGCCGGGCCACAGCATAAAAACGGCGCGCCGCAGGCGCGCCAAATTTTGGGTACCTGTAGGGAATTGATTGAAGTTTATTGTGACTAAGTTTAAAAAAAATCGGTCGGAAAATTTTTGAGATATCGAGGTTTTAGTGACGTCATGATTTCTGAGTTTTCGACCAAAAACGGCATATGTTCAAAAAATCATATAAAATCACAGAATAGACATACAGACATGCCGTAAACGCCATTAGACTGCCAATACCATGAACAATCAAATGGCTATCTTCGATTATTGATTATCGTTCCGCATTTTCCTAAATCTTGAACTGAATCTTGACAATTTCTCGTGACTACTTCACGACCATGATACATGAATTTCTTAAATTGAACTTTTTGAGCCAAACACGTACACATATGATAAAATGAATGTCACCATCGTGTTCTACGCCCAAAATTACCCATAAAACATGTGTCACAGGCTGCGAATATCAGTTTTGATTTTCGGGGATATGTGCCTACCCGGTTGACCTGACCTTGACCCTGACCTATGCTTGACTGACCCCTACATGGAGCTGGCACTCTTGTAGGCCTTATATGATGGATTGTGCACCGTTTTGACAGAGTTTGTGACGAGAGGCGCCCATTGCGAAGTCCTGAAGTCAATGCTACTGAAAGCCCGATTTCAGGTGTTTGACCTGACCTTGACCCGACCTGTGACCTCAAAATTCAACTTTAAAGTACTCATTTGAAGCGTCTCGTCGCGTTCTTTCGTTTGCCGCCTCGTGCGTTTCGCTGCGCCTATTGGTTCTCGAGTTATCGGCTGGGGGCGTTTAACGCCCCCCCCCCCAGCAAACGGTGGGTGGCGAAATACCCCAGCAACTGCCGGGTTAACCCGCGCCCGGCTGGGGGTCCTGGATTTCCACGCCCTGCTGGGGGGGGGTGTTTGAAAACCCCCCCTTCTAACTCGGCTCCTGGGCCACGTAGCGACACGCGGAAGGCGGCGTTCGAAAGCGCGTCAAAAATAATGAGGAAATCACTTCGGTCAATTTTTTGGTCAGGTCAAAGGTCAGGTCACCAGAGGTCATTGAAGGCAAAATTTCGCCGATTTCAAGGTCGAATGTCGACAATTTCCAAGAAGCCAACGTATAACTCGGGAACCAATAGAGCTACAGCGGCGCGGAAAAGCGCATTCGATAGCCCTATTAACGCCCTTTCTGAGTAATTATCTCAGATTTGACCTAACGTCAACGGTTTTGCCTGCAGGGGGCAAAAACTGCAAAAATAGCCGATTTTTTCGGAAACAGTTTTTCTGCAATAACTTTTGACTCAAGCCTTGTACGAGCTTACTTGTACCGGCATCGTGTTCCTCTCGTCAAGACGCATCGAATGAACTATAATTTGACCTTGAAAAGTCAACTTGAAAATTTGACCTCAGGTCAAGGTCATGACCTGACCGGAAAGGGTCATGTTGCATATCAGTCGATCCGTATCGTCGAGCTGAACACATCTAAGGCGTTTTCATCGCTCTAGCATGCCTCTATCAAAAGTTATTTGCGAAAAACTGTTAGATACTATTCGTGACCTAAGATGACCTCAGGGCATAAACAGGGGTCACGGACACCATTTTCATGTTCAGTGTGTCTAAACCACTTGTAATTCAGTGTTTGGGAGTGTTTATAATGTCTTTCGTCCAAAAGAGGCGCATTTGAATTTTCTCCCATTGACTTATAATGGGGAGGTCGCAAAATTGACCTGACCTTAGGTCATCGATATCAAAATTCTGAGATATACATTTTGTACATGCTATTGCTCTTAGCAATCGCTGAAAGTTTCAAAGCAATCGGTCACTCGGTGTAGCTATGACAGACATTGAAACTTTTTATGAGGTGAGGTCACCTCAAGTGACCTGGTGACCTGACCTTGAACGACCTTGGTCTGAAATTTTTACAACATGTGTAGAATTGATGTATGATAAGGTATACCAAAAACGGCGGCGCTCCGCGCCGCCGTTTTTGAGATATTCGCGAAAAACCTTAGGGGGGGTGTTCAAACACCCCCCCCCCCCAGCAGGGCGCGGGTTAAAAGGCGAAGATGCAGAAGCCGATATGGAAGGTCAATGCTATCAGTGTTCTGGATCTGGCGTAGGATAGTCATTACCGACTGTCTTGATGATGGTCGGATAATGATAAGCAAGCACCACTGCACACTTTTGAAGAAGTTGCGAGATGGCCGCAAGCAGAATCGCCGCAAAAAAAGCCCAAGAAAGATGCTTTATCCGCATCGACAGCGCTCCCGCCCATTCGTCCTGAGCTGCGATTGAAGAAAGAACATGATGTGGACATTAAATCCTACCGCATCTAAGAAATTCGCCTGACCGGGTATTAACTGACTCTTGATTGTTACGGGAGAAGAAGAATCCACAGTATGGCCGGTGATTTAAGGACAGAAATGACGTCTTTGATGAGATGGAGCAGTGATTTACGGGACAGTGCGAAGGTCCTACAATGACCGCCTGAGGCAGCTCAAGAAACGATGCAATAAGTTTGCGGTCGTGTGTGGTGACTTGTAAAGGAGTAATGAACATCATGTAAAAAAATCCAATTTCTATCACATCTCATTCGTGGTGATGATCAGAACTTTTCGATACCCCCTCGTACACTGCAATTTCAAACATTTTGCAGAACTTGTGTGTATGGGGATAGTTTTCCAAAATCTTCGTTTTCCATAAATCAATAATAATCACTAAAAAAATGAAGGGGGGCTCAAACTTCCAGAGGGGCCCCTCGAGAAAACTTTGCACCCCCATCCAAAATTACCTTCCGCCGCCACTGACTAGTTGCATGAGAAAAACGCTTTTTGAATGGCCTCCTTACAATGAAATACCACATGATATGAGGATGAACTAATTATTGATGATTTCGACCACAGGTCATTATCAAAATAAGGCAGATGGAACTTTTGTAAGACACGATGCCTCATTAAACGTCATGTTGCTTTAACGATCGATAGATCGAGGCTTGAAGTCAACTGATATGTGGGTTGAATACCACACCCTGATATAGGTACCTACGTCCTACACATTACATATTAGCATACACTGACACATACTGCATACATCTATAAGTAGTATAAGTAGGCATTGTATGTATTTCGCGGTGCTCGACCGTAGAGCTTAGCATGATAATGTGATTCGAGACTATAAAAGCCATTTTCGACCGTGTTAGCAAGAATGAATCGCATGAAGGGGAATATCATTTTGCTCTCCGGCAGGAATCTAATCATGATGTGTAACTCATTCATCAATCTCTCGGGAGTGATATTTTGCAGCATATAATGAAGTGATGTTTTACTGCAGCCACAGCCAGGGGTTTTTGTTGCAGCCAGAATGAATGCTTTTGCAGTACGGGTGGCAGAGCTCTGCGGTCCAGTCGTCGCTGCGTTACCTCTCACGCCGGGTAAACAATGTCACTGATGTCAACGTAACGTCACGGTCCTCTGTGTCCCGACCGTCCGGCGTCCGGAGGCCCCGAACTGGCACAGACCGGGCACCGGGTCAGCGCGGCCTCAGAGACCGGCCGGACCCTGCACTGGATGTCAGCTCACCATCTCACCCAGACAGGGCAGTGTGAGGAGTGTGGACCCTGCACTGGCCGTCCGCAGCCACGGCTCCCCGGCACAGCTGGCCACCAACGCGCACCTACTCGGACAGCTACTGCACACCGAGGGACATCTCCTCAGCTGGCGCCAGAGGCAGTGGCAGCGGAACACGCCCTGCCACACAACAGGGACGTGTACCGCAGTGGCAGTGACGCGGTCCCGGCGGGCGGGCCAAGAAAGGGCCCAGGTACTGGCGTTACGGACCCAGTTACTGGTGTTACGGAGCCTGATGTACCGGCGGGATGGACCCCGAAGTACCGGCATGGTCCGAAACAGACAGACTGCCCCGTCCGTCGGACCGTGAGGTCCCGGCGGAACGGACCACAGACGGACCCTGTCCCGTCCGTCCTTGGGTAAGGGATGCCGGCGGGACGGACCCTGGGGTACCGGCATGGTCCACAGGACGGACCCTGGTGTACCGGGGGACGGACCCTGAGGTACCGGGGGGACAGACTGCAGACGGACCCTATCGCCTGTCCCGTCCGTCCTTGGGTAAGGACGGGCCACATTCTGGGGTACCGGCGGGACGGACCCTGACGTACCGGCGGGACGGACCCTGACGTACCGGCATGGTCCGCGGGACGGAGTACGGACTCTGTCCCGGCCGCGGCAGCCTGAACCCTGAGCGGTAGTCCGGTGCGAGATAACACCACAAAGCCAAACAGCATTGCCTCTTGATCGAGCGAGGCGGCCTCGATAAGTTGTCGCCGCAGACTATCAATATCTGAACCGCTTGATCGAGCCCGTAGATCTACTGATGAAATGAAACGCAAGTGATAAAGCGCTAGAAACGTCATCTGAACCCGATATTTGATAGGCGATTAGCCAATAATATGACTAATGCATGTCAACGTGCCGCGTGCGGAAATAATCTGTTTTGAATTCCTCAAGAAAGGTATGATAAAAATGCATGAATTTTTCAGCTAAAGATAATGTTCAAACGTTTCATCAGCACAGCAATGCGGAACAAAATGCCAGGTTTTAGATTGGTTACTGTTACCTCGCAGTTCTTTTGCCGAGATCGGGTGGATTTCTGAGCTCAGGGAGACCGGCAGGTCGTCCTCGGCGCGCGAGGTCGTCGTGCGGCCGGGTCAGCGCGTCCCCCGCTCCCTGATAAACAGGCGGCGACAGACACGTCACGGGGACCTTTGGTCGGCCCGGCCCGGCGGGCGGCGGGCGGCGGGCGCGAGCTGGCCCCGGCGACCGGCAGACAGCGGCGCTGGTCGACCGCAGCAGCAGTGTAGCCGCGGGCACGGCGCAGGGCACGACGCAGGGCACGACGCAGGGCGGGCAGTGAATTCCGGCCACCGACCGACCCGGTGGACCACACCGAGCGGACCGAAGGCAGGGCACCACCAGCGAGAGGTCTACTGTCACAGAGAGGCAGCCCAGGCAGGTGACAGAGGGCGCCGCGAGACAAAGAGCGACCGCCGGCCGGACGGAGGTGACGCAGGGAGAGACGCCGAACGTGCCGGAGAGCCCGCCGACCCGACTGCTCCCAGGAGGGCCGTGAGGGAGAACACGTGAGTACCGACGGATAGGGAGCGCAGAGCGGCGCCAGTCTATCCCCTGCAGCCGGACACCTCCGCTTATTGGCCTGACTGACGGCATTCGTGATGACATTATAAGTGTGGCATAAGGCAATGGGCGGTTTATGACGCATATGACTGACCGGTTACAAATGACACGGCGACACACATGACATGACACAGAATGACATGACATGGAATGTCTGACGAATTCCAAGAAGAATTGTGAATTTTCTTACATTCTTACATCTCATATGTACAACAAAATGAAGTGGAAAATTAAAACAACAAGATTGCGTGAGCACCAGTGTGCTCCTTTCGAACCATACGTAGGAGTAATAAAATGATTGATCTAAGCGCCCTGAGAGCACCGGCCCAGTTGCTCGTTGAAAGCCCAGCGAACCAGCGCATCACAAAGGCTGCGCGCCACCGTGATAAGGCTGGTGACCTGCCTTCACAAAGACCCTACCGGAGCGTAAGAGTGTCTCGGACTTGTATACGTACAAGACCCCCGAACCCGACCCTGGGGTCGGAGTCGGCCCTGGGACCCTCGGGTCGGAGTCGGGGGTCGCGGTCATAGGCGGTCCCAGATAATTCAAAGTAGAGACCAAACTGATCCCTGGCTGTGCACCGAGCGGGAGCCGTTTCATTGGCCACAATAGGTATACACTTGCTGCGCATTGGGCAATTCTATTGGTCCAGTTGAAGGCTCACTGTGACTGGGCCATTCCGATGGTCCAGCTCCTCACTGGACACTGGACAGCCTCAGATGTTTTCACTCGCCGTCTGGACAGCGTGAGATGTTTTTCATCTCACAGCTGACAGTCGGCTGTTTGAAGCTGACATTCCAGTGTCGGTAAACAAAACGCAGATTCGCAGCCAGACAGACGTCATGGCCTCCGTGTCAATGACGGAGTTCGGTCTGGTAACAGGAATAAAAAAAAAACGAAGGATTTTAGGAATTAATGCTCTGTGGGAATTACGGCGTTCTAGTATGATATATGATAAGACATAGACCACTATATATCTAGTAGTCTATGGATATAGTGGTCCATGGATAATTATCAAGAGAAAACATAAACTAAATTCGCACCACCGAACAATTAAGAAATGCCAGAAAGCTTTGAAATGTTTTGAAGACTTAATAAACGAAGGAAGCGTATAAAACTTAAGGAACGGACTAGCAGGGGCCAAGGAGACTCAAACTGTGCCTTCTAACGGAAACATTGTCAGTCTTCTTGACATTTGAGCTGAAGCGTCACGAGCAGGTGCCCGTGGAGAGGCGCTATCGAGCCGACCGTCTGTCTCGGGCGCCGCGTCACGCTGTTACCATCCGGTCACCAGGATTGTCCTAAAACGCCGAGAGGCGACCGGTGACCAGTGTACGAGCATGTACCGCCCGCTCCGTATCTAAAATGGGACCCAGAGACCGAGGCGGGTCAACGACCTCATTGGACGGCCAGCTTTATGTACACACATAGTCCAGGTCCCTTGCGCACGATAACTGCGTGTTCCGCTACCTATCCACCATGTGGCACTTCAGCAGCTTCCGTCCATCTCGAGAAATGGCAAAACATCTTCAATTTAAAAGTCTTTTCTGTTATAAAAGAGGAAAAATAAAAAATGCATGATAATCTTGGAGAGACGGACAAGACTCCGTATATTCTCAAACAATTTATTGTTACAGCAATATCCGGAACACCCTTTGTTAAATGTATGAACCAGATGTTTCTGGGAGTTTCGCGCCACAAGCAGTTCTCGCAGGTCATAGCTGAGGTCCGCCGCGCTGACGGCGCAGGGACACCACGTGGCGCCGTGGAGTCAAACAAACACTCAGACGGACTCCGAGGCCCACAAAGACGCTGGTCGGAGGGGGCGGCGCGGCCCGGCCCCCCGGTACGGGTCAGGGGTCGCCGGAGTCGGGAGCTCCTCCCCCTCGGCCGAGCGCGGGCGCCAATGGCCAGTGAGGGGTCAAGAGGGCCGCGCTTCGATCTCAGTGGCCGGCGATCGGGGGTCACGTCAGAGGGCAGGGAGGGGGGACAAGGTTGTCTGGGTACGCCTGGCCCCGCGGCAGCCGATACCAGCCGCCACAATACGGCGCAATTTACAGGCGACTCTCACGGAACTGCGTAGCAAACGGCTCTGCTCTAGATGGCATGCATCAGAGCGCAGCAGAAAAAAGGAAACATCTGCCCGTCACCGTGCGGCGCATGGCTCCCCGGTTGTGCTCTGGGTCCCTCCCCCGACCGTGTCGCGTCCTGATCGGTCCAACGTTGACCTGCCGGCGCGGCGCCCTGCGCGCGCGGAACACAGACCCCAGCAGAGACTGGCGCAGCGGCCGCTCTGTTTACACTGGAGCGAGGTCATCACGTGGAGAGACGCAGACACCGAGCACTGGAACACTGAACAGCGGGCACCGACCACTGACCACCAGACCAGCGGACACCGACCACTGACCACTGGATCAGCGAACACGGACTAACGGACCAGCGGGCACAGAACACTGGACCAGCGGGCACAGAGCACTAACTACCGGACCAGCGGACACTGATTAGTGGACCAGCGGACACCGACCACTGACCACCGGACCAGCGGACGCTGACCACTGACCGCTGGACCAGCGAACAACGAGCACTGGAACAGAGCAGGACACGGCGCACAAAGACAACCAGTAGGCACATACCCAGGGCCCTGGGTCGGGTACCAGACAATCGACCCAAGACTCGCGGTGACAGGATGCAGGGCGGCTGGCGCTGACCAGAGGCCGTCATTATCTGACCTGACCTCAGCGTCTGACACAGTCGAATACAGCCCGCGGTGACGCTCAGCCCTCGCTGACCCTCCCGGTGCTCCCGTCTGCCGCAGGTGTGACGGCGAGTGACCGACGGCGGCACCATGGCGCGCCTGCTGGCGCCGGCGCTGCTCGGCTGCTGCCTGCTCGCCCTCAGCAGCGGCATGCCCTTCCTGCCCGAGTGGCTCGCCGAGATGACGGAGCTCAACAGCTTCGAGCTCTCCTGTGAGTCCGCCGCATCGCCGGCCGGGCTGTCTGGCATACGTCTGTGCCTGTATGCGGTCAGAGGTCCAACAGCTGCTCCGCTTCTTACTTTGATGCTTTAGTTTTTCAACAAAGCGGTGAAATATTAATTGATGCAAATACATTTTGATGTAAATTTTTAATATGATGAAATTAGTAGAAGACAGCAGCTAAAGCAATAACAGCTGACGTACTGTCCGGTCTGGCGCTTTCAGTCACTCCCACAAAGGAAGAGGATGCGTCCAGAATACGGCGAGAGGCCGAAATCAAAGTGGAGGATGTCATCAGAGAGGTCATCGGGCACTTTAAGAAGGACGACCCGCGGGGTCTGCCAGGTGAGGCTGTGAGCACAGATCCCGGGGTTCACGGGAGACCGGGTCCAACCCATGCGGGCAATGAGAGTATCCGTCCGCTGGTGATCACAGGCCGGTGATCTGCTGATTAGAAGTCAGAGGGTGATACCCCAGTAAATTGCTAGCCAGACGTCAAGGACCTGGTGGCCGACAGGGCGGCTGGCCCGCCGATGACCCGCTGTGTGGTTCCTGAACCCTAACCTCGCCGTGTCCGGTAAGACAGCTCCTTCATGACACCGACGTGTGTCCGGCAGGCTCGCTGGTCCCCGACCCGCCGAGTCCGGCAGGGTAGCTCCTTCCTGACCCCGCTGTGTGTCCGGCAGGGTAGCTCCTTCCTGACACGCTGGGTCCGGCAGGGTAGCTCCTTCCTGACCCACTGGGTGTCCGGCAGGCTCGCTGGTCCCCGACCCACTGGGTCCGGCAGGGTAGCTCTTTCCTGACCCACTGTGTGTTCGGCAGGCTCTCTGGTCCCCGACCCACTGTCGGTGCCAGCCAAGATCGACCAGACAGTGGCCGGCGCAGACGTCAACCTGCAGGACATGATCCTCACCGGACTCAAGTACTTCGAACTGCGCGACGTCAAGGTCGACCTCTCCGCGCAGGAGGTGGGTGCCCCAGAGTCGGCCGACCGGCGGCCCGTCACGTGTCAACAGGAATGCACAATGTTTGCTGCTGTCTTGCCTCCATTACCCACCCGTTGGCAAAACTATTATCGCCTGTGCAGATGGGAGCCCGAAAATGCGTAAAAGCACTAGTACTAAAGTAAGTTGCCTGTCGTTTCAGTTCCGATACGAGATTTTCTTCAAGTCGCTGACCGCGCTGGGAAAGTACAAGCTGTACTACTTCTGGTCCAACTACAACGGCGACTTCAACATCACCCTGGAGGACATCAAAGCCGAGGGCAAGGGCATCCTGGAAGTCAGCACCAACGGCACCGTCCAGGTAACTCGACATGACCATCTTTAGCCAGGCAATCCTCACTCGCCTCTCCACGCCGCTGCGGGCCGCTGTTGGCGCTGTAGGGTACAGTGACGCTCGGATCCAGTACCCGGTCTCTCACACTGAACCCCTCTCCACAGCTCAACGATGTCACCACGGACGTCGGCTTCGGCGACATCGACGTGGTCTTCCACAACCTGGGCGGCCTGGGCTACATCATCCAGGGCGCCGTCAACATGATGGGCACCTTCCTCTTCGACGCCATCAAGCCGCTCACTCTGGACAAGGTCAACGAAGCGCTGGCCAAGAACGTCAACGAGCAGCTTAGGTGTGCCCCGCGGACGCCGGACAGAATCATTTATCGAATAATCATAATTTTTTAAAGTTCACATAGGCATAACTCATAAGCAATTGACAACAATGGACAAATATAACGCACCAATCATGTTGCCCTAAAAAGGACATATCTCCTATTGACATTTCTGAAGAACGTAACTCCTTGCTGAGGAATATACAAGGGAATTTCAAATAAGTTTACATAAAACAATTCTTGAGCAGTGAGCATCAATCAGAACACCGTCACTGGCGAGCACGCCCGTGCTCCACGACCATGCGCTGACCGGCCCGGGGCCCTCTGCTTCCCAGAGCTCTGAACGAGGAGATCCTCTTCTCCGACTCCATCCCCGTGCTCGACGTGGCCGTCCTCCAGGTGCGCAAGATGATCCGCGACGAGGGCTACGACCCGCTCGAGCTGCCCTCTGTCGAGAGGTCAAACTCCATGGGAGTGCAGGTATGTCTCGAGTGGCAGTGACCGAGTTGGTTGTCGGACTTTCGTCGCCGGCTTAGGTTGAGATATTAGCATCATAATGGTTCAGCCAGCTAACATCGCGATCTAATATCACGGGCCGATGAGTCAGTGACCGTCGACTGTTCGAGTCGGGGCGGCTGGGGTTTCGTCTCCACCCCTGCTCCGAGTGTGGGGCGTCACTGACGAGTGTCGCCCGGTGGGCGCGCAGATCACGCTGACCGAGGGCTCTCTGACGGGACTGAGCACCGTTCACCGGACCGGCGAGATCTCCGTCGGCATGCAGGAGTACACGGCCAAAACCACCGTGGCGCTGGGCACGCAGCGCATCACCGGCAGGTCAGTGCGACCAGGGGGCTACGACCGGGTTGGTGTGGGGGAATGGGGGAGAATTAAGAACTGACCGCAGGGGTAAGAACTGACTTATAACGACGAGAGACGGAGAGACCGCCTGTAACGAGGCAGCGTGCATACATGACAATATATTGTACAAGAGTGAAATAGGATCGCTGACGCCGCCCTTGGCTGCAGGTACCACTGGCGGGTGAGCGCCTTCGGATTCCTGGAGCGTAACGGCTTCATCCGGTTCAGCGTGGACAGCCTGAAGCTGCGGGCCCGGCTGGCGCAGCCGCTCAACCTCTCGCAGAAGCCGCGCATCGAGGACCTGGACATCGACCTGGGCACGCTGACGCTGCGCTCCGAGGGCGCCGGCAGCCTCGACTACGCCTTCGAGCTGGGCGTCAACAGCTTCCCCAACCTCTTCAAGAACATCGTGATCGACGCCATCGAGCGGCCGCTGATGTGGGTGATCGGCAGCCAGCTGCAGGAGCTCGACATGGAGCAGCTCGTGCTGGACAACATCCCCGGCGGCAGCGTGGTCAAGGCCGCCCGCTAGGCCGCCGCCGCTGGAGGTCACGCAGTGGCGGACAGGGAGCGCTAGTGGTCCACGTGTGACACCGCGCCTGCCGCTGCAGCGGCTTAATCATCCCGTGAGCAATACAGGACCCGAGAGACGAGGTCGTGTGTATCGCCGACCCGCGGCGACGGGCCACCGCCCAGCAGCCATGATACTCTTGTACTCTTCTCCATAGCATGTTCATACCGTCTCCCGAGCGGCGTCGCGCGCCGCTGTTGTCACGACCATCGGCCGGTTACCGGATATAGGAGGCGCCCGTACAATACACGCACTCAGAGGTGTCGCGACTCTGTGGTGAAGCTGAGATGTGTCCGCGCCGACTGCTGGGTAGATCCTGAACAGTGCCATTTAATTTATCGCTTACTTTTATCACGCAAACTTGAGCTCCAAGTTAGGCAGCGCTAAGCAACCGGAGCCGATCAAGAGACATCGTGGCAGGAACGGACCTTTACACATTTTGGAATCTGCAACTTTTTAGTAGAGCATAAAACTCCATTACATTTCTGAATGTGATTAATGCTTACGGTAGTCACTGGTCAGGTCTCATAAGCTGACACAATTAATAAAGCTGCTCCTTTCCTGATAGAATGTTGTTTTTACGGAAAATGAGGCATTCACTTTTTTTGCTACTCCTGGGCCACGCTAATACCTACGGGTTAGTCAGCGCCCGAAAGAGCGTCAAAAAACATGACGAAATTACTTTTTGTCTTTTTTATAGTTAGGTCACCAGAGGTCACTGAAGGCCAAATTTCGCCAATTTTCATGTCCAATGTCGCCAATTTTCAACAAACCGGCACATAACTCGGAAACCAATAGAGCTGCAGCGCCCCGGAAAAGCGCATTCCATAGCCCTATTCACGGTCTTTCTGAATGTTTATATCAGGTCTGACCTACGGTCAACGGTATTGCCTGGAGGGGGCTAAAACGGCCAAAATAGACCATTTTTGCGGAAGTTTTTTTTTCTGCAATAGCTTCTGCCTTAACTCGCGCCCCGTATGGCTAGGGGGGGGGGGCGTTTCGGCACCCCCCTCTTAGATCTAGGAAAGTTACCGGCCGATTTTCAAAATTCAAACGGCGTTGGATAGCCCTACCACGGAACTACCTTGTGACCCAATTTTCATTTACCTCATTCCAACCGATGACGTCACAGGTCAGGTCAAATGTCGAATTTTCACCATTTACAGGCATTTCAGAAAATGTGTTGTAAAATCGAGTAAAAGGCATGCTATTGAAAATCATCGATGGAAGAATTGTCCGTAAAACACATATTTTGCTATTTGAGGTCAATGATAACAGGTCAGGTCACAGGACACAGATGTCAGGTCACTGCAGGTCACAATACGGAAGTGTCGTGTGATACACGTTTTAGGGTCCATTTTACTTGACAAATGCGATTATGTGGGTCAGGCAACATTTGAGGCCAGTTTAGGTTATGTTCTGGTGAAGGTCAGGTGGAAGTCAGGTCAAATTAGGTCAAATTTCAAAGTTGATATTTCTGCATGAAATGGGTACCGATTCAATGCAGCTCGCCACGGGGAGTCTAATGGTGGTCTTTGTTTTACGCCATGTGGTCTAGAATTGCTAAAAAAATTAAGCTGGAAAATTTGACGTCATCAATTTTGAAGTGTTCTCGCTATAACTTGGCTAAAAATAGAGGTATAAATCTCAAATTTGGTACCTATGTGGATAGAAAATGGTAGGGACTATCACATATATCTTACGACTTAAGAGTTTTTCCCGAAATTCGAACAACTTTTTGGATTTTTCGGCAAATACATCCAACAATAGGTACTTTTTTGATTATTTTGGCTCAAAATCCAAAAATTTCAAAAATCCGAGATAGCATTTTATAGCCCGGTTTATTCTACACCTTTTATGTCATGAACATTTTTCTCTATCTTCACAGCTGTGGGCCAGGCAGCTCTTCCCGCGAAACTTTTTTTGGGTAGAAAATGGCAGAACATGACGTCATTCTGACGTCATTCTGACGTCATTCTGACGTCATCATTCCTATCATTGCCTCTGGAAAAAATTGGTCACTTTGCGTAAAATTGATGCCCGGAGGGGTCCTGAAAGTTTGGTGACGACATCTGCAGTCGTTTAGGAGATATCAACGGAAACGGGGCTGCGGGGCGCGGGTTGAACCTTGCACGAGTTTCTTTTAACGGTATCGTGTTTCTCTCGTCAAGACGCATCGAATAAACTATTATTTGACCTTGAAAGGTCAGCTTGGCCATTTGAACTCAGGTCAAGGTCATGACCGGACCGAAAAAGATCATCTCGGGTATCAATCAATCCGTATCGTCGAACTGAACACATCTAAGGCGTTTTCATCGCTCTAGCATGCCTCTATCAAGAGTTACGTGGATGCAAAAAACTAGAGTTATTAAGAGTTACGTACCTATATCAAAAGTTACTATCAACTATCAAGAGTTACGTATATGCGAAAAACAGTTAGATGCCTACCAGTCATGACCCGAGATGACCTCAGGGACATAAGGAGGGGTCACGGGTGCCATTTTCCGGTTCAGTGTGTCATGTTAAATTGTAATTCAGTGTTTGAGAGTTTTTAGAATGACGTTCGTTCACAAGAGGAACCTTTCAATTCTCCCATTGACTTATATAATGGAGAGGTCGCAAAATTGATCTGACCTTAGATCACCAATATCAGTCACTTGATGTGACCTGGTGGCTTCACCTTGAGCGATCTGGGTCAGAAATTTTCACATGTGCGGAAAAGATGCATGCATAGGTGTACCAAAAACAGTGGCGGGAGCGCAGCTGTCTGAGTTATCTGGGGAAAATCGCAGGGGGATGTCCAAACACTCCTCTGCGCGGGCTAAGAATTGAGCATAATAGCATGTGACGGAACAAATATTCAGCCAATCCTGGGACACTGTACACCACCGTTACTGGCAATAAGCCGACCACCCCGCTGCTGCTGGCAATGGCCAGGCCCAGTTGTCTCAGAATTTGCAATATTGCAAATATGACATGTGCATTGTGCAATGTGCATGGATCCGAGAAAATGGATCTGGGATCTGATCCCACGGATCCTGATCTAGGATCCGACGGGATCATAGATCCAGCTCTTTGATTTGTCGAGAGATCCGTAGGGATCATAGATCCGAGTCTAATTTTTAGCTTGGGATCCATTGAGATCATAGTCGTTGCTTATTTTCGTCAACACAGAAAAAAATCACTTGTTGCAGCTCACAAACATTCTGTTTTAGTAATTTTATGTGATTGCACGTCATACTCCATAGCTTTGTGGCACTAATTGGCTTAGAAACACTTGTAAACCTAGTTCCAAATGTTTGCGTGGCGGGATCTACTCAGATCACAGATCCACGTTCTTGATTTATCGTCAGATCCTATGAGATCATAGATCCAGGATAAATTTTTCACGCCGGATCCGGTGGGATCATGGATCCTAGTCTGTGGATTACTGCGATATCCACTGAGATCGTAGATCCAGCACTCGGATCCATGCACATGTCTGTTGCAAATACGGCCAACACATAAACACGCCTCTGAAGCTCAGTGATTGCATGCCAGTTTGGTTGGTACATACCACATGCTGGCTGAGTGACTGTGCTCCCTTCCATCTTCATCCAGCAGTGCAGCACCTGTGACAAAATAAGTGATGATAAAAAAAATCATATTAACATATCAAAGTGAAAGTAGGCAATGTCAAGAATAGATTATTTTACTAAGCAATGTAACCTCACTGGAGAAGTAGATTCCCACAATAGGAAATGTGTCCATTGGCAGGTAAGGGTCAAGAGCATGGTCATCACCGCGGTTATCCTTTAGCCCGCGCCCCGCTGGGGGTTCTGGATTTCCACGCCCTACTGGGAGGTATGCTTGACCCCCCCCCCCCCCCCTTCTAACTCGGCTCCTGGGTCACGTAGTGATAGGCGGCGTTCGAAAGAGCGCTAAAAATAATGAAAATACTTACGTTCCTTTTTGTCAGGTCAAAGGTCAGGTCACCAGAGGTCATGGAAGGCAAAATTTCGCCGATTTTCAGGTCGAATGTGGACAATTTCCCAGAAGCCAACGCATAACTCGGGAACCAATAGAGCTACAGCGCCGCGGAAAAGCGCATTCGATAGCCCTATTAACGCTCTTTCTGAGCAATGCTTTCAAATGGGGAATATTTGTTTCTGGTCCCTAAAAAGCTGTTTCTGGCACCTAATTGCTGATCAGCCCCAAAATGCTTATTCGACCCTAATATCTGAATCTGGCACCTAATTGCTTCCACACAGCCTAAAGTTGCCAGATCGTCTAGTTGAACTCCGTATTTGCTGTTTGCTGATTCAGCACCAAAACCAAAACATCCAGCACCTATTTTATTCCACGTTTGCCTACCTAATTCGCGTAATCTTCCTGATTTTACGTATCCTAACAACATGAACGTTGCATTCGGTGATGTCAAGTGCCATTTTCGCCAGTGGAGATAATGATTAATGCCATTTCTAGCCAACAGAGAATCACTAGCCAGCTATGGTGCAGCGTAGCAAGACGCTCCTATACCAGCCCGCTATGTAGAGACTAGAGATTATTGCACCCTCAGCCATTTTAACGTGAAAAGTTTGGATCCGTCACTTCCAGCCAGGCTCTCAGGTCATAAACTGGAGTAAAGCAAAATGTCAACTCTGAACAGACATGCCACGCAACCGGCCCTCTTTTCAATATTATTAGCTTTCTGCAATCATCGTCTGACTCCATCTCGATCAAAGGCAGCATCCGGTTTCTACAGGGGCGTTTGACTGACCGGCCACACAATAACCAAAAACAAAATCAAAGCTTCATGCACACATATGCCATACGTAAGAAACGGATGAAAAAGGCACAACCACGGCACAACTCTGCGCGGCAAACAACGGACAATGCTCGGGGTTACATGAGCAGAGTTAATACGCATTACAAACGGACTACAATGGTGAGCGAATAGGAAAATCCGTTCCTGATACGCATTTACTTGCTCATGTAACCCCGGTAAATGTCCCTGCAATGTCCCACGCAAGATCCCGCGTTTCTTCAGCGGCCTTGAACGGAATGAAAACATTACATTTCTTTTTTGGAGCTATTTGATGACGTCAAAAATACAATACCCGTTTTAATGGTCAAAATCGAGACAATTACTCACAAAAATGTTTCCCTTTAAGCATTACAAATAAATACTTTTAATATTTAAATGACATTGTTTTTTCAAACAAATTAATATTATTTGCTTACTTAAACGTCATATACAATGCTGAGATCACTAGGGGCTGTCTTAGAGTGTAGCTGCACTGGCAACCTTTAGGCTAGACTCCAGGGGTCATTATACCAGAACAACATGATTCTACCAGCCAGTAGTTCATTTTTCTACTAGATTGGTGCTACGCTCAGCATTTAGGTGCCAGATTCAGGAAAAAGAGTAAGGCGTACCGATGAATAGGTGCCAGAAACAGCTAATTAAGGTCATTTTCCATGATTGGTGCTGGTATCCACCAAATAGGTGCTGCGGACCAATTTTGGGGCGAGTCAGCTTTTAGGTGCCAGAAATAGCTTTTCTGGGACGCAATTAAATAGCGTCCCTTTCAAATATGACCTAGGGTCAACGGTTTTGCCTGCGGGGGCAAACACTGCCAAAATAGCCGATTTTTTCGGAGTTTTCTTCTGCAATTTCTTCTGACCCAAGCCTTGCAAGAGCTTGCTGTTACCGGCATCGTGTTCCTCTCGTCAAGACGCATCGGATAAACTATAATTGGCCGTGAAAGGTCAACTTGAAAATTTGACCTCAGGTCAAGGTCATGACCTGATCCTTAATGGTCATGTTGCATATCAGTCGATCCGTATCGTCGAGCTGAACACATCTAAGGCGTTTTCATCGCTCTAGCGTGCCTCTATCAAAAGTTATTCGCGAAAACTGATGGATACCATTCATGACCTGAGATGACCTCAGGGGCATAAACAGGGATCACGGACACCACTTTCATGTTCAGTGTGACAAAGTTGCTTGTATTTCAGTGTTTGTGAGTGTCAGTGCATATTTTAAGGCACTTACTGCGTCCCATTTTGGGACGCAGCCCCCTCGCCTTGGGACGTAGCCCCTGCTGATTTGACCCACTGCGTCCCTGCCCTGTGCCCTGTCCGGTTCCCTGACCTGAGGCCTTTTGCACCAAACTACCTATCTAGGTAAAATCGAAAAACTGGTTTCAGAATAATGGAGCGGCCATCTAGGTGACAACGGAGCGGCTACCTAGGTGAGGCCTCAACCCTCAGCGTGGAGATAGGTATAGAAGACCTTGTTGAACATCGCCGAGCGTCGTTAAGTAGGTAATAGTGCAGTGGGTCCCTCTCCCTGCCCACTGCGGTATCGAGGGAATGAGAGCGCGGACGACCTGGCAAACCAAGCGGCCACCCTGCCCTCAACCACCCGCTCGCTGATCAGGGCGGTTCATTGTGCGGCCTCGCATCGACGGCGCGACAACTGGTCTGAGTCACTATTCAAGCCGCTCTTCGGGAGCACGCCGCCGCTCCCTAACCCCGCGGAGGACCGAGAGGACGCCGTTTCGGTGCACCGGCAGATGGGGGCAGGCCCCTGAGGCCGCTAGGTCCAGCACGTGCACCGAATCGGCTGTCTCCACTCCGCGGCGTGCCAGCAGTGAGCAGACAAGCGGCCCTCGCTGCCCGGCCGTCGCTGACTCCCGCCCGCCTCAAACACACCGCTCCCGCGATTTTGTGACCCCGAAACTTTCCCGCCTTGTTTCACGACACGACGCTAGCGCGCTAAGCTTATTGAGTATTGATGTATTGGGTTTCCGTGGAAAGAAAAAGCTTATTCAGACGCCCAAACATGGGAGAGCGTCCAAGGGCCCGGGACGATCTGTCTGGTTGATATAGCCTTGATCGGTAGACGGTAGATGTGATCGGTAGATGTGCACACAATGTTGGAATTGTTGCTTTTGATCATTCCGGAGAATAAAATCGTTCCAGAGAACCAGCCAGCTTTTACAACAAGCAACAGTAAAATCAGTTTGGCCTACGAAATGTGAAAGCTGATAAATTTTGTTACTCTGCTATTTCAGTGTATTTTAGGTGTAATAATAGCAGTTTTATCACAAAGGCTAGACAATTTAGAAGATTTCAGGTGCCTGAGTAAAAATTTGTAAAGAACAAAATATTTTGGGGCCTTACTAACAACTGGATAAAATCAGCTGTCTGGCCAGCTGGCGAGTGGCGACGTACGATAACGTTATTTATTGATATACACGGTAGGCGGTGGACATGAAAACATAGAATGCCACTCAAAAAATTAAAAGATAGATATTAAGTTATTTGTATCTGGCATTGATACATAACATGCTCTGCTAACGCCACCATACGGCGCCAGCTCAGTTGGGGAAACTACGAAGCGAAGATCCAGCAATTGATCGGTCAATAAATACTTTTGCTGACTGTATATGGGCATAAATGCAACCCTCGCTACTATGAGTGAAAAATGGTATAATGTGCCAGTACTTGTGGTATCGCATCCACTTATCGGAGAGAAAAGGCTTCCATTTCAGTAGGCGGAACTATGGTCAAGCGTACCCATTTTCGGGAACGCATTTTCGTTCCCATGTTTGGGAACGATAAACCCAAATATGGGAACGCCATGTAGGCATTATTTAAAACAAGAAAAAGAACCGTTAAATGACGTCCAAAAAATATAAAACGATCGTGAACCACCTGATATTTGTCTCAATATTGTTGGGAAAGAGTTTGATATTGTAAGGCCCATCGTAGTTTCAAATCGTTCCCCTATTTCTAAAGCAGTCCATCATCCGGGCCGCGAGCCCAAATTTGGGAACGCTCTCGTACACTGGCGCTGCAAGCGTTCCTTATTATGGGAACGGCGTACCCAAAATTGGGAACGATTTCATCGACGCCTTTCAGGGGCTCTTTTCATTAACAAGCATCACGTCCAACGCCGCAAATTATTGTTAACGCAACAATCATCAGATGACCTTTCCGGCAAGACCGTCGCATGTTTCGCCCGGTCTTCTGCGCTTTTATTCCCGTCGATCTCGCAGCGGGCACGCCCCCCTCTGCAGGATTACGTAATTCACCACGCTCAGCAATGTTCAACAAGGTCTTCCATACCTATATCCACCGTCCGCGCCGAGGGTGGAGACATGTCAAGCACCTGTCTGTTTATCACCGATAGTTGACGAGCACAAGGAAGTATCCAAAAATGGGAACGCTGAATATGTTACACCCTCAAAACACCTAGTCCCAATGAAAATCTAGTTTTTTCCTTTCTTGATGAGTGTAAGTGGCAAAAGGCCTGGTAGGATGGGCACGAGGAATGATCGAAGTCAGCATAAAAATTATAAATAAGCCACACAGAGCGACCTATATAAGAGAAATTCCCCCAAAACGATCACGCTTAGAAACACGGAAGACAAAAACCACGCTCATGACGCTCCTTATAAAACAACTCTAAACAGCTAGCATCCAGATAAAATATGTCTATCTGGGATGATATAATACAGCTGAATAATTTTAAACCACTGAAACTGAGTTTACAACAGTAGTTCGGTAAAATCACTGATGTTCCATGCGGTCGTGCGCCCCGACACCAAATGTCACCAATATTTCCTCGGGACTGTCCGCGTGTTCGCTTGCATATGTCAGCATCTGGTGTCGCTAGTATGAAACTTCATAACCAGGCGAAAATTATTATAATTGACCTCAAAATGTAAAAAACGCTTCATTTTCCTTAAAATTGCAAGTTAAATGTAGTATAACCCATGTTTTCACCATCCCGTCATTTCAAAAAATCCTTGAAAATATCATTCGACGGTCAATTTCCTTGTGCAACGGTCAGATTAAAGATAATTTTATAGAGACTTAGTAGATACTTAAATTAGCGTGCACTTTTTTGAGACGTGATGCACTAATGAGTTTTAGTGGGCGAACGGCCGAAAAATTACCTTCCGTTCCCATAAATGGGAACGCCCGTTCCCATAAATGGGAACGCCCGTTCCCATATTTGGGAACTCCGTTCCCAAAAATGGGAACGTTCCTATATTTGGGTACTCATGAGTCCATGACCATAGTTCTGCCTACTGATTTTCCACAACGAATTAACTCAATTTGAATAAATTCGTCAAGTCCACTCAAAAGTGACGATAGGAAAAAGACTTTTCTGCATGTTCTGGGCGTCACAATCAGCTAGCCATTCTATAAATGGATCGGTGTTTTGAAAGAAAATTTTAAAGATTTAATTTAATTACCAACAATAAAAAATATATTTAATTTTAAAATAATGTTAACCAAAATTGGAAAAACGATTAACAAAATAATAAAAATAATGGCATTTTAAAACCACGGTGCTGCTTACATTTATTGGCAGGTCCTCCAGTCCACAGTGTAGGCGGGTCTTTCAATCCACCATATTTGCCAATCACTGTTTGACCATGCATTGTAACTCTGCGATTTTGATTTACAGCCACCGGTGCATCGTGCACCGAGTGAGTGTAGGCCTTGTTTTCAATTTTCAGTGCAAATCATGCAAAATTTCAGCGCAAAATCGCTTGGGGTCTCACGGGCGTCCGGCGTAGTGTATGGACATGGATTGTATGGATGTTTTCCAGTCTGTCACACAACAGGCAGTGATGGTAGAGCACATCAGGCGAAGACAGATTGAAAAAAGACTCAAATAATTAACTCACCAAGTGACTCTCATCAAATCGCGTGGTAGGTATAGAATTTCGAAATAAACTGAATTATCGCACACTCCGAACACGGCAGGTCACCGGTTTGTTTTGAAATCAAAATTGAATTTTGCCGCTTTGCTTTGGTAGGCATTTTCTGCGCGCGTACGTCAGATAATGGCGCAGCTTATTTTACTGCAAATTTGATAGATGAAAGCGACAACGCATTTATCGGTATGCTGTAGTCATGAAAAATGTGATTTTATTTCACCGTATGCTAGGTAACTATGTTTTTTTTGCATTGTGTTTTCTGAGCATGATTTAAGTGATGTAGTTAGGTGAAAAGATCAATTTAAAATATGGTCTGCCTGCCTAAGTCTGCCTCCACCTTTACGGTTTACAAATGGCCTTAGCATTTTCTTACTGAAAGTTGCACTGAAAATGGTTGCAATATGCCATTTTCCTTTTAAAAAATCCTGTATAATTTGAGAATTATTTTACCTCAGTTCTTTTTATGAAGATGACATGAAAGACGATGTTTTGGTATTCTTGCAGGCTGCAGCCACTCTTATCTATCCTCGGGACGCACAAATTCTTCTCCCTCAGGCTCCACGCCCCAGTAAAATCCGGCTCTGTTCGGGCTCTGCGGTCGCTAACATCTGACTCACATTGATTGAATTAATGACTCTCATCCAGCAGCTCCAATGAGAGCATGGCCTCGGCGGCGTGCTTTATTTTTGCGGAACTCCTAGCAAGCAAACTCGGCATTTTTTTTCACACTATGAGAACCGAGCGCCAAAACCCGTTGGCTGCAGGTAGCTGCTCACGCGAGGCTGGGTCTTCTGGGTAGCCTGTCCCTCGAAACATGCTTAGCCCTGGCAGGGTACACTCGGGGGCAGTTTGATGTTCCACCACTCCCTACCTATCGGGCTCCCATGGCTCATCACTGGCTGCTGCCAGTGGCAGCACTGGCGGCACTGGCACTGACAGGCAGTGCTGAGCAGTGCTGAGGGCAGGTAACACTGGCAGCAGCCATGGTGCTGAGCCATGGGAGCCCGATGGGTAGGGAGTGGTGGAACATCAATCTGCCCCCGAGTGTACCACGCCGGCCGCCCAGATTTACCCTTACCCTAATGTCATTGCAAGTCTCAAATGGCCTCATTTTACGAAAAGAACCAAACCCAAGAAAAGAAAACAGACATCTAAAAATTTGGTTAAGGATTCTAGTTTGGCCAGCCCGAGATGTATACCTATACAAACAGGTACCGGCCTGAGTTGCGCCTGCGCCACTACCTGGCTGTACCTACATAATGCAAGAACTTCCGGGGATGGCGGGACCCAGTCAGGACTACCGGGTAGTTACGATGGTACGTGCTGGTACGTACGACGAGAATCCGACAGCAGATTCCCATGCCCTCAACAGCATCGCCCCGTCATCCGTTGTCTTCACCCAGCCACCGATATCCAAATCAGCCTCCCGTCAATAGTCCCACCAATCTATCCTGTCCCCTACCGCACCCTTACCGGTAATCACACACTCATAAAGAACCCGCCGATGTTCGAGGGGAAGGTCGGCTCCGACCAAACAGCGAGTGTGGTTGGATGGCATTAAAGCATGTATTCACCGATCTACAATATCACATCACACCTGAAATGAGCCCATAACGTCGCTACTGAAGTGCCATACCACCGTGTGTGCGACTGGGCGCCAGCCAGTCGTCTCAACTGAACAGCCACATCGCACTTTCACTCACCCAACTTCACAGACGTCATCTATTTACACACGCAACACATCAATATGGTCTCTGACATAAATACCGGCGCCGTCGGTGCGCCGCCGCCCGGCCTGTGCGGCAGACCGGGCCGGTCGGCCGCGCGGCAGGCGTACGTCTAGTAGGAGCGGATGGCCGGCGGCACGGTGGCGCACTCCCGGTCGTCCAGCGTGTGGTCGATGACGGGCCGGTACGTCAGCTCCACCTGGAACAGAGCACGCCGTCAGCAGCGCTCACCAGCGGGCGGGTATGTCGCCCGGTCAAACAGCGCCCATTGTCACACTGCAGCGGTCAAACAGCGTCCATTGTCACACTGCAGCGGTCAGACAGCACCCATTGTCACACTGCAGCGGTCAGACAGCGCCAATTGTCACACTGCAGCGGTCAGACAGCGTCCATTGTCACACTGCAGCGGTCAGACAGCGCCCATGGTCACACTGCAGCGGTCAGACAGCGCCCATTGTCACACTGCAGCGGTCAGACAGCGCCCATTGTCACACTGCAGCGGTCAGACAGCGCCCATTGTCACACTGCAGCGGTCAGACAGCGCCCATTGTCACACTGCAGCGGTCAGACAGCGCCCATTGTCACACTGCAGCGGTCAGACAGCGCCCATTGTCACACTGCAGCGGTCAGACAGCGCCCATTGTCACACTGCAGCGGTCAGACAGCGTCCATTGTCACACTGCAGCGGTCAGACAGCGCCCATTGTCACACTGCAGCGGTCAGACAGCGCCCATTGTCACACTGCAGATAATATAACATCCGGACGCCATGCTTATCAATGCTATGTAATGACGGGAAGTCATAGATATGTCCAATTCGATGGGGAATCTAAATGGCTATTGAACTGATGTATTGTATTCAGCATGATTTGATAACTGGACGGGAACGAATCCCAACGGCGATCCCAGAGCTGATATTGTGGCTTATTCGCCGTAACTTGACCATTATTCACTCATAGAATAAGTCATCAAGATCTATGCCATTCTGATTCAAAAGCAAAAAACTAGGGTCGTGGGGATAGGAAGATAAAAAGATCCAAAATATCCTTTAGTTGCTGGAGTGTGAATGGCCCAGAGAGTTTGTTCAGCACCGTGCTGCCCCGGTCGTCGCCCGGTCACCCACCTCTCCGGTGGCGATGTCCACCTTGCTGAGCGTGTGCTTCCTCCAGTGCTGCTCCAGCGGCACCTCCTGCTGGCCCTCCAGCGGCTTGCTGTAGTCCAGCTCGTCGATACGGTGCTGGAAGTCCTCGCGCGCGTGAGCGCCGCGAGACTCCTTGCGCGCTTCGGCCGAGAAGATGGTCTGCATGGCGTTCAGCATGCAGTTCTGCAGCTCCAGCGTCTCGACCAGGTCCGTGTTCCAGACCAGGCCGCGGTCCGACAGCTGCGGACGGCACCGCGCGGTCAGATGTGTTACAAGCACCGCTAGTTGACACGCATTGGCGTCCAGTTCGAAGGGACGCCAGCCGTTACCTCCGGCGGCCCGTCCCGCCGCTGCAGCAGCCTACCCCGCCTGTCCGTTCGTCGGCCCGCGCCGCCCGTCAGCCCGCCGTCCCCCGGCGTCCGCCCGTGCGCGGCACACCCACCTTGAGATCCTCCATGTTCTCGTACACCTCGGCCATCTTGTTGCAGCCCTCCTGGAGCACCTCGCCGGTGCGGAACACGGCCGCGTGGTTCTGCATCGTCTTCTGCATCTGCATGCGCAGGTTGGCCGTGGGCGTGGTGCCGTCGGCGTGGCGCAGTGTGTCCAGGTTGGCCACCGACGACTCGCCGGCGTTCTGACCGCACACAGAGACACGGGGGTCAGAGAGGCGGTAAGGACAACTCGCCGGCGTTCTGACCGCACACACACATAGAGACACGGGGTCAGAGCAGCGATACAGACGACTCGCCGGCGTTCTGGCCGGCGAGTCGTCCCCACACCCACACACGGAGAGACACGGGGGTTAGCAAGGAGGACGGCGGGGTCGGCTGCGCGACGGACGGTACACACACATAGCTGCTGAGTGCTGAGGCTGACGTACCCGGTCATCAGAGACAGCTGAACAGGTCAGGAGGTGGGACAGAGCCAGACGCGAGAGCTAGAAACACCTGAAGGAGCGAGATCGTACCTACTGAAACAGTGAGACGGTACTGGTTCAGTGGGATCGTACTGAGGGAGTTGGAACTAACACAGTGGGATCGTAATGAGACAGTAGCATCGTACTGAAGGGTGGGATCATACCGAGGCAGTGGGACGGTACTGAGGCAGTGGGACAGTACTGAGGCAGCGGGACGGTACTGAGGCAGTGGGAAGGTACTGAGGCAGTGGGACGGTACTGAGACAGTGGGATTGTACTGAGGCAGCGGGACGGTACTGAGGCAGTAGGATCCGGTACTGAGGCAGTAGGATCCGGTACTGAGGCAGCGGGGATTGCCCCACCGGAATCACGATCCAGCCGATTGTCAAGGACACTAGCGGGGTAGGTAGGTCTACCACTCTACATTATACATGGCAGGCACAAATCGCCCAGCTGGACAACAAAAACTTGGCAGTGAAACCCGCTATCGTCAAAATCGATGATCCCGTTTCGACTAAATAATCGCAAAATGAAAACCGTGGGCCATGTTAAAATATTAATAACGACATTGCATAAATAAACAAATCGGCTTTTGATCGCGCTTATCAGCGCATAACGCGCCCGCAGCTGAGACGGGCAACACACGCCCCGGTGACGGCGACCTTGTCCGTTACGTAACGGGGCGGGCGGCGCCGATCGACCGCCGCCAGCCGGTTGTGTAACAGCTGGGCGCGCGGGCGGCGGGCACACGTCCAACGGCGCCCGCCTATAAATACCGGCGGCTGGGGAGGGCGGCCGCGGGGGCCGGCGGGGCCCGGCGGCACGCGCTCACCTCACTGACGGGCCCGATGGCGTCGCCGGGCCGGTGGTCGGCGGCGATGGCGTGCGCGCAGGCGCGGCCGAACACCACCAGGTCCAGCAGCGAGTTGGCGCCCAGCCGGTTGGCGCCGTGCACGGAGGCGCAGCCGGCCTCTCCGGCGGCGAACAGGCCCGGCACCACCTGGTCCTCGCCGTTCACGTGCTGGATCACCTGGACGAGCGGGGGGGGGGGGGGGGAGCGGTCACACACGGCGGTCAGAGGCGGCGGGAGCACGGTTCAGCCCGGCGAGAGTACGGTCACTGGCAGGCAGAGGCCTGCTCGCGGTCCCAGCTGCGACCGCCGCTCACCGGTGACGGCTCAATGGCACATGACCGCAAATAGCCGGTCCTATTGCGGCTCACCTGTCCCCGACAGCCGGCCCCACTGCGGCTCACGTCCTGTCCCAGACAGTCGGCCCCACTGCGGCTCACCTGTCCCCGACAGTCGACCCCACTGCGGCTCACCTGTCCCCGACAGTCGACCCCACTGCGGCTCACCTGTCCCCCACAGTCGGTCCAGGGCCGGCTCACCTGTCCTCGGAAGTTGGTCGGCACACCGCCCATGTTATAGTGCACCGTCGGCAGCACGGGGATCGGCTCGCGCGTCACGTCCACGCCGGCGAAGATCATGGCCGTCTCGGAGATGCCGGGCAGCCGGGCGGCCAGCTGGTCGGGCGGCAGGTGGTGCAGCTGCAGGTACACGTGGTCCTTCTCCGGACCCACGCCCCTGCCGCCCGCCGCGCACAGCACAGCCGTCACACAGGCGCCCATTGACACACTTCACTCCGAACAGGGATCAGTTTCGGGGTTTGAACTTAACAGTACATGATACGACGCTACTACCCGCTGATGAACCACGTCATATTTGGCAGAGGTATCATTCCCAGCTCTCCCATCCCCACAAAAACTGGGTGACAGCTTGTTTTTGTAGTGACCAAGTATCGTTACATAACATCGCCAGGAGACAGATGCCAGCGCCCGCGCGCCTGCCGCGTCACTGGCCCCGGCCCCCACACCCCGACTGTCTGCCCGCGCCGGCAGACCCCGTCGGCCGCCCGGTCCGCCGCAGCCCTCACCTGCCCTCGCGGATCTCGATGGTCATGCTGCGCGAGACGACGTCGCGCGAGGCCAGGTCCTTGGCGACGGGCGCGTAGCGCTCCATGAAGCGCTCGCCCTCCGAGTTGATGAGGTAGCCGCCCTCGCCGCGGCAGCCCTCAGTGATCAGGCAGCCGGCGCCGTAAATACCTGACGGGGGAGGGGGGGGGGCGGTCACCGACGGACGGGGTGGGGTCACTGACAGGTCGCCTGGGGGACGGGAGGTGTCACCGACGGAGTGACAGCAGTGATTCGCCGAGCGCCGGCTCGTGCCTGCCCATGTCTCCGTTTAATACCGTCCGATCCGTCTGTGTGGCACCGTTATAGGACTGGGTGGGGTAACACTCGACAGCCGGGTGATCTAACTATTCCAGTCTGGTTCCATTACATCGGCTCGAGTATCGGCTGAGACTCCCTTCAGGAGCCGGGCACACTCTCCCGTCTCTCGGTCCCGACAACTCACCAGTGGGGTGAAACTGGACAAACTCCATGTCCTGGTTGGCCAGGCCGGCGCGGGTGACCATGGCAGAGCCGTCGCCGGTCGACGTGTGCGCGCTGGTACACGAGAAGTAGGCGCGTCCGTAGCCGCCGGTGGCCAGCACCTGACCGCGCGCGCCCGTACCAGTCAGACAACATACCAGCCGGCATACCGTCACTGACGTGAGGATCGTATTGTAGGTAACGACTCTAAAAAAGCGCTTAAACCGTGACAGTCATATGCACAGCCTCAAACACAGCCACTTTGAAGAATGATATCGAAATGAACTGGAGAACTCTTCCAAAACACTGGCCGGCAAAAAAAAAGACAGAGCTCAAAATAATCAAATAAATATGAAGCATCACATAAGCAATAAGAACGATCAAAAAGGTAGAAGCGACCTCAAGCTGGATGCTACCCTGGGCCTGAATGGTCGGGGATCCTACAGTGGGTGCCATAATGGCCATGGAGTCGACGGGCTGCAGAGGGTAGATATTACACTGGAATCTCGCTATCAGTCTCTGTACTCTCCCCGGGCCGGCCTCTGCCGTCGACTGACCGTGTTCTTGGCGCGGAACCGGTGCAGCGAGCCGTCCTCGAGGCAGAGCGCGATGACGCCGCGGCACTCGCCGTCCTCCATCAGCAGGTCGAGCGCGAAGTACTCGATGAAGTAGTTGCAGTCGTAGCGCAGCGACTGGCCGTACAGGGTGTGCAGCAGCGAGTGGCCCGTCCGGTCGGCCACGCAGCAGCAGCGGTGTGCCTGGCCGCCCTGTGGACGCCGGCACACAGTCAGCTGATCACGGGCATCTAATCGCCGACAGAGGTCACCAACAGGGCCCGCCACTCGCCCACAGACCGAGCTGGCACCGTGAAATGTCACGCAAGGCACGAATATAGATAACCAGGCTATCCATGAGCGCATGAGCTAATTATTCTGAGGCCAGTGCCGATGTTTAGGTCGATTGATGCTAGCGAAACGCAACCGGGAAGACCAGCGGAATTTCATTATATGATACTGTTTGGAATGGAAACCCGGTTCATTTTGGATTTGGCGTGTGGTAAACAAATGATCGTGATCCGGTTATCGGATAACGTCATATGCTAGATGATCCATAAGCGCATGTTGGAGCAACATTGGACTTACACTGACGAAGCAAATCACTATCGGACTCAAAATACCAAAATGATGATACCAATATGAACGTAGCAAACAGCTCACAGCCCAGCGGCGGTTTGGCGGGGGCGCACCTTTCCGAACTTGAGCGACTGTCCGCCGAAGGCGCGCTGGTAGATTTTGCCCTCGTTGGTGCGGCTGAAGGGCATGCCGTAGTGCTCCAGCTCGATGACGGCCTTGGGCGCCTCGCGGGTCATGTAGTGGATGGCGTCCTGGTCGCCCAGCCAGTCGGAGCCCTTCACCGTGTCGTACCTGCGGCCAGCGGCGCCGCAACGTCAGCGACCCCAGGTCAAGGGTCACAGCACAGTCATTGACCTGGGACTGGTTGGAGCGATGGGTGACCTGGGACAGTCGTAGCTACACCTCTCCGTACTCTCAACCGACACCCACATAACCCTAACTGGCACCCACACACTCCTAATTGGCAACCACAGAGCACTGACTGACCTAGCGTCGCTCCCTGCTCCCTATCGTCCCAGGGAGGGTCTGTACCTATCACCCCTCCCTGTATCGTCCCAGCAGACCCTGAACCCCACGCCACCGGGGACTCACATGTGCCACTGCCCGGAACCCCACGCCACCGGGGACTCACATGTGCCACTGCCCTGAACCCCACGCCACCGTGGACTCACATGTGCCACTGCCCGGAACCCCACGCCACCGGGGACTCACATGTGCCACTGCCAGTTGTCATCCTCCATGTTGCCCAGCGCGGCGTTGATGCCGCCCTGAGCGGCCACCGTGTGCGACCGGGTCGGGAACAGTTTGGTGATGACGGCCGTGCGGAAGCCCTCCTCGACGAGTCCGAAGGCAGCGCGCAGCCCGGCGCCGCCGGCGCCCACCACCACGGCGTCGTACGTGTGGTCCACCACCGGGTAGTCGCGCGAGATCTGCCGGACACACACAGAGACACCGACCGGCTGAGCAGGGCGCACATCACATCACAGCACAGCACAGTACAGCACAGCACAGTACAGCACGGCGAGATCTGCCGGACATACACAGACACCCACCGGCTGAGCAGGGCGCACATCACATCACAGCACAGCAAAGTACATCACAGCACGGCACGGCACTGCCGGACATACACAGACACCCACCGGCTGAGCAGGGCGCACAGCACAGTACAGCACAACACAGCACAGCACAACACGGCGAGATCTGCCCGACACACAGACACCTACCGGCTGAGACCGGCGTATGTACAGCACAGCAGGGCGACAGCCGTCAGCGGGCCCAGCCCGCGCAGCAGCAGATTCAGAGGAACTGACTGACTATCACTCACAGCGGCGCCTGGATCGGCACATTCCCTGCCACGGGAGCATTCCCTACCGCGGGAGCGGCGTAGCCAGACCGTCTGCGGCCGGCAGCGCGGCGCCGGCCCTCACCTGAGCTGAGCGCGACACATTGCCGCTGGTCTGGCGGCCCTCGATCGTGAAGTGGAAGCTTCTTGGCGCTGCCACCGCCCGGCCAGCCAGGGACCCCTGCAACACCGGCGTGGGTCAGAGAGACCAGGCACAGCCTGGCACATACACATACATAGATTCGTGAAACATCAACTACCTTTGGTACCAGCAGTCAGCTGAGTCGGGGCCTGGTGTATTCACCAACTGAGTCTCAGCCTAAATCAGTGTGGTTTCTGTCAACATTGCAGCCCTGATGATCCCTGGTCAATGGCAGTCAAACGGCCTGCCATACTGTCAGCCATTCAACAGGACCTAGCTGTTTCATTCCTTTTGATAAAATATTATAATTGTGCCTATTAATGAAAACTGGAAAGTATCTGTCACTCTACTAGACTGTCTCTTTTGCAGCCAGATATAAATTCTAGGCTTCCCAAAAGTACTAACCTGCTGTATTTAAGACGGTGGTTTCCCTGTGCATCATATGTTTTTACTCTGTTATGTATTTCACCCCTATTGCCTAGTAAGCTTCTATGAGAGAGTAGAGACAATCAAAGGTTTTTTTCACTGACCTCCTTACTAAGTCAACTTCACTTTTATTTCCAATGGTGGCAGAAATTTTCACAGCATGTGTTGTGTTTATTACTAGGATGCAGGAGAGTCATACTGATGAAGTTAGCACATTCTCACAAGCACAGTAAGATGAAGTGTATTTTTGAACTATCTAATTTACTGAATTCCTCAGAGTTAGGTAGGTAGATATCATGAGCATGAGCTTTCCTTCAGTTCATATTGTTTAAAGGTCTGGAATAACCCTAAAAAAGATGAGCATTCAAAATTAAACATCAAAATGGAGCAGCATGTCTGCTTCATACCGAAGAAAAAAACATGCTCAGTTGCTACCTTAAAGTATTTGTAGTGCAGCTTATCACCAGTGAATCAAAATCAGGTTGACAAATGTTAGCAAACAATAGGCATTTCAAGAATGTATTTGTGTAGTGGTGTTTGGACTACTATTAGTATTCATATCAGCAATGTTTTGCTATTAAGTGATTTTCTAACTAAATTATAGTTTTCTAGAGTCATCAATGATAATTGGTGAGCTTCTACTATGTAGGTACAAGTTTAACATTAAATGATGCATCAACACAAGCACAAATGTTAGCATTCATCACAACAAGGTGGAGAAAGAGGTACCTACTAGAATAAGGAGAATGATTAAATTACTAATATCTTAATGTCTTGAAAAATATTTAACCTAAATAAGCAAATGAATAGGCTATAAAAGCCTTCAGTTCTCTCCAACAATTGCAGGAATTCACAAAATAAAGACAAAAGGAAAGAACACATGCGTCTAAGCATAAAGTGACACAACACATTGAAACTTACTATATCTTGGAAACACAATATTTGTAAGTTATGCTTAACCACCACCTGAAGCAGGTTTGGGTTAAGCAAGGTTGGTTTACATTATGTTAGATTAAGTTGGGTTTTGCATCTTTGCTTACAGCATACCTTTTTAGGGTACATGATCACATGGACACTTTCTAGATCAATAGATGGCTATAGTCAAAACGGTGTTTTCATTCAAATTTGAACGTATAATGGAACAAAAGGAGGATTTCACGGACAAGTAACATTAATGAGTAACATCATATCAATATGTTTTTAAAATTAAAGCTGAAGAAGGAATGTTTTCTTTAATAAATTCATCAGTTTAAGCTATATTTATTATTTTCAAAACAGTGAGCATACAGTTAATGCTTAATACCATCCAATACATTGAGTACCTTCTAGAATTAACCTTAACAATACCTGATTCGATTAACACTAACACATAGGTACAAAACAGAAGTCAGGTACCTACCTACATTACCTATAACAGATAAAGGCATCAATTTTTATATGCTGGTCTTGATAAAAACATGATCTACATCAGTACACAAGGCGAAATAGCTCACAAGTAGACAATGTACAGAGTCGCCTCTCCATTACATAACATGTTCATAATCCACGAGGTTACGTAATGGGCAAGAGCGAAGGCGAGCAGAGTACACGGGACTGGCGTAGCATTATCGGTGCAATTTTATATGAAGGAACTGATTCAATAAAGTGATTTACATCAAATCAAGTCACTCACCGATATCGGGGAGAGACCCTTTCCCAGAAGAACTCCAGCAACTCGGCAGAGGCCCGCCATCTTTCCAACACACAAATTGAATCGAATGAATTTGTAGGTCTGTGAAGAAAGGAAACCACGGTTTTCAGTCCTGTTCAGAAACTATTTTCCTTCAGTGCCCGCTAGGTGGATTAAGCTGATTCTCCAATCAAATCCAAGATGCGAACTGATATACGCCAATGAGCTACCGGAAAATGTAGGTATCAGATGCTTTGCTGATTACAGCCGTTTCATGAACAGGAAAAAGCTAAATTTTTGAAGGTCTAATTGACTGCAAGTTTTATTTCTCCAGCCATTATTGCAGCTTTCTGTCAAAGTGTTGCCATGCATAGGAGAAAATTATGAAATTTATCTAAACTTGCTTACATTTCAGTCTTTGCATACTTGATGTTTCATATAAAGGCTAAAATATTTCCCAAATGAGTTATAGACGTCTCGTTGGACGTGACCAAGACGTGACCAACCAGCTGACAAGCCATGCTAATCTATTTGCAAAAAGCGTTGCACTTCTAGAACATGGCCGACAAAATTAGGCTGTCTAGTATAAAATTGAATTTGTTTTAGTAACATTACATTTCGTTGAAGCAAAATGATGCTTCTTTCGAACGACACTTCCAATTTTTTTCCTTCATGACGTAATTTCAGAAAGGTAGCGTTCTTGCAGTGTTTTTACGATTCTTTCCCATTTCAGCAGCCCCAAATACATTTGTGGCGTGGTGTTTACAAAAATGAACCGATCAAAACACTAAAGGTAAAAAAAGGGGCCTTGGTAACAACTGGATTTCCATTACGTCATGGGTGATGATGTCACACCACGGGTGACGTTTCACTGCTGCTGCTGCTGTCCACGGAGGGCAGCGTTTGTGAGTGGAAAACAGTAGCAAAATTGTAAATGAAGGCAGTATTGGCGCTTATGCTACATATGAAATTTATAACAAAATATTGATATTAGTGAATGTTTATTTTTGTTACTTTTCATAAACCCTCCAGTTTCCAGGGTCTGCATGCAAAAGTTCTGTTATTTTAGAGTCAAGCTATTGTACTAAGGGATTCATTTTGGCAATTAAGTCATGTGTTAGGTTATAAGGCTGCAGAAATTTTCAGTTGAGGTTGGTATCCACTATCCAGTTGCAGCTATAATTGTGTCATATTTTGTACCATTTTCTGAACATGTAAACACCTACCTATATGAATTCAAATATTGTGATTGTAGAAAAGCAGTTACCCTCACATTGCAGCGAGGATTAGAACAATTAACCACACTTGTTATACAAAAAGCCTGTTTGCCATCAATTTTGGGAATTCAATTGGGTATTGGTAAGGTAGACGTAGCACAAGCTGCCCTATGCACGATGACGAGAATGGGTCTTTCTAACCAAACCTTACCTAACCTGACCTACAACCTATAGCCTCATACCTAAAATTTACAACCTACGACCTAGTCCTACGGTATGGCATATCACGACAGCTTGTGCTACGTCTGCTACCATGACCCAACTTTGTTCCAACTCATACCAACTTGGGATGACAGTCACTGCAGATGTGTGCTGACCATGCAGGTCTTTGTTACAATTGCAATTCTATTGTGTTACAGGTTCGGTGTTCTACAGCTGCGACCCGCCATGGCTGGGCCACCGCGGCGGCATCACCTTCAGGGTGGACCTGCCCGTGGCCACCCGCCAGTCGGACCCGCCTGCAGTCTGCAGGGAAGCTGCCCTGCGAGCCATTGCAGACCTCCCGCACCCGGACGTCACTATCTGGTCGGACGGCTCGGCTCGCGGCAGGACGGAACAGGGCGGCGCAGGCGCGCTGATCCAGTTCCACCACCTCAACAGAGAAGAGACCGTGCGCGCTCCTGCAGGGGCGGTCTGCTCCAGCCTAAGAGCAGAACTGACCGCCATGCGCGAGGCGTTCGCGGCTGTGGCCGGCCTGGAGGACGGGGAGTTGGCATCGACCAAGTCGGTCCGCCTCCTCACCGACTCAAGGTCTGGGCTCCAACTACTCGGCCGCGGCCCAGCTAACCAGACCATGGCCCTGGCCGCCGAGGTCTGGAGGCTGCTGAGCACCCTCGCCGAGAACGGCACCGAGACGGTGCTCCAGTGGGTGCCAGGCCACGCCGGGCTGGACGGCAACGAAACCGCCGACCGCCTGGCTGGCGAGGCCACGGCGGGCGACCAAGACAGCGCACCGATCGACCTGTCGAGTGCGCACTGCGCAGGCCGCCGTCACGCGCCATGTCCGGGAGCTGTCGCGACAGAGGACAACCGCTGCCCACCCGCACCCGGACCCCACGCCTGGCCACGACTCCCTGGCGCGCTGGGGGTCGGTGACGCTGTCCCAGCTGAGGACCGGCACATCACCGCTGACCCGTGACACGCTCCACAAGATTGGCCTGGCAGCCGACGACGAATGCCCCGCGTGCGGGGAGCCCGACAGCGCGGCGCACCTACTGACCGATTGTCCGGCCTATGAGGCGGCCCGCCGCCGCCGCTGGGGTGTCGACCCTCGCCTGGTCGACGTCCTCGGCGGCCCGGCGACGAAGGTCGTCACCTTCATCGAGGATGTTGGGCGGACCGAGCCGCCGCTCAACCCGCCTGCGCCGCCGCCCCCCCCCCCCCCCGAGCGGGTTGGCGGTGGGATGCAGAAGAAGAAGAAGCAACTGCCAGCGCGCCACGGCGGCGAAGCCGAGTTCCGTCGCTGGACCGCCCGCGCAATGGCCAGCACAGACAAGCGGCAACCGAATCACAACACCTACAATTACGTTATTGTTATGGTATTGTTACAATTAACCCTGCTCTTTCGAGCGTGGATGCACGCTGAAATTGTCGGCCGCATAATTCCATGCAGCTTCCACCCTTCTGCAATACAAAGCTTGAATACAAAGTAGTCTTGCAATAGGTTTAGAACTTATGTGCAGATTGTCGATGCTGGTCGACTTGATGATTAGAATTGTGTTTATCTGTTTCATCTGTTTTGACTTAAATATATGGCCATGGGGCATGGACTATGGCCTACCTTGGGAAGTGTCTCTGATTTCAACAAAACATTTTTCATCAGG
The DNA here is from genome assembly GCF_019059575.1 of Amphibalanus amphitrite. Classification (NCBI taxonomy): domain Eukaryota; kingdom Metazoa; phylum Arthropoda; class Thecostraca; order Balanomorpha; family Balanidae; genus Amphibalanus; species Amphibalanus amphitrite. The sequence continues at coordinate 446,368 of NW_024882021.1, forward strand.
GTACGCTGCAGGGTACATAGTACATACGTAGTGAAAATTTTGAGCATGTATGGGTGCGCATGTGGAGATGTAGACTGCGAATGAGACGGACTACGACGGTTTTTGAACCAATTAAATCTGATTGACAACATAATGTAGGACTAAAAACTGACTGTCAGAAGAATATTCACAGAATATTCACTTCACCCGGTACAACGAAAAGGGAAAGTCAGGGAATAGAGGCAGGGTACATCTCGAAGATCAAATTGCAGGTGCCGATTGGTTATGGATCATCGCAGCTCAAGGTAGGAACTGCTTTGTGCTGCTTTATTGTTAACTGAAATTGCTTCCACCTTGTATTGAAAGAAGTCATTATGGAAGATTTTAAAAAGGTTCATGAAAAATGTTGAATACTTTGAATGTATATTTCTGCAGAATTATACACCCGTATCATTCTTTACATGTCAATATTTGTATATTATCTAGCATATAAGAAAATAGTGGCCTCAAGTTTCTAGGAAATATCTGATCTTGCTCTCTGGGCCACCGCAGATCCCTAAAAAGTTAGAAGCCGTCTTTATTATTTAATGTATAAAACCAAATGAATTATCACTGCTCAAAAGTGGAAGAAATGACAAATGAAAAAAAGTTTTCCTACAGCGTTGCAATCCAGATTTTCAGATAGTGATGGGCGTACTAGAAAGCAAGTAAAAGGTATTGTAAAAGTACTCCACAAGGTAAAAGTAAGGAACAAGAATATCCTTATACTGTTTCAGAATTTGGTAACAAACATTTTTGATGTGTTTTAAATACCCGAACGAATCGATTCCAGAATCAGTCTTGATGATATTATATGGTTTTTGTATGGTGTTGGTGGTACTTGAATGACCAAAGTCAGTACATGTCCATCACTTTTCGATATTTCCGTGGTGCTCGCTCCCATTTCATAGCTGCTCACGGTGTTTTCTGCTGACGTCATATGGTGCTGCTCCACTAGCGCCACCATACGGCGTCAGCTGGCGAATTATCCAGTTAATACCAGAGCCCAAAAAAAGGTGGATGATTACTTGGATGATTACTGCTTAGCAGGGATGGTGATTTCCCGACAATAAAATATGGAGTAGATCAGCATCCATTTCTATTACTTATTGAATTGATAAAATTTCAATGTCAATACATATTTGAAATTAACGGTGGTTTTTCTGTACGGCCCTGCCAGTTGGCGGAGTCAACAGTTCCGACTGATCAGGCAAGTTTTATAAGTTTTTTTTTTCATTTTTAAGTGAGCTTAGTATGAATGTATGAATGGTTAACTACATTCAGTGTTCACAAGTAGAGCTTGTTGCACAGACCCTGACCTCCATCATATTGATACGTTTGTGTCAATCCAATTATGGCTAGGTAGGTTCGTAACGGCCAACGGGTGCCTTTCATATTGGGCCTAGGAGAAGTGGGAGATCAAGGGCAACACCAGTTACTTAGCCCAAGTAGGTAACTACTTGACAGGTTAAGATGGTTTTGACACCATGTTTCTACATCATTTAGTATTGTTTTTTTCCATAACTTTGCTGCCAGTCTGCTAGCAACTCTTGGCTTCTCATTGGTGGAATTCACATAATTATATTCTAACAAACCTAGGAAAGAACAGAGCTAGGGCATCTATATCATTATGCGCATGCGTGCTGGAAAGGTATGGTTTTGGAGAAAATGTGTGTGAAAAGTTGTTCTTGGATTTCCTATTTGAGGACTGTGAAGGCACTTGGTGTCAACTGCAGCTGTGCCTTAAATCCATTCTCTTAGGTTTATTGCACTATAATGTACACATTTTTCAGTCTGATCCAGTGCCAGGTTCACTGTGCAGTGAGCACATCTGTTTGTCTGAACAGGTCCAGTACATACTTTTGTGCATACCCACAGTCTGAGAAGATCCAGTACAGGGTGCCACACTTTTCAGTTTGCGTATAACAAGGGCTCTAATCATAGGCCCTATCATATCAAGATTTGATAAGCTGCATGCCTGCATGCCTGTCTCCATTTGCAATCTAAGAAAAGAAGGCAATCATGTTTGGTGGATCTGTTGCTTGTCTGAGAGTGGTGACCATCACCACTTAAGTTTCAATCCTGGTGTAAGGGACATGCATTGAAAATGAAATGAAAAGACCTTACATCAGTCTAAACATGAAGAGGTCTCACATTCATTGTGCTTGGAGATTGGCATTCCACCAATAGGGCTAGAGGGGACAGAAAATTACAGCAAACAGATGACAGCTACCAGACCTAACAGCATGCAGTGTGGGGCCAATGGCATTCATGAGTAGAATCAGGGCCAATGGAATCAAAGGAGCAGACAGCTCAGCATCTATGTATTGTATAGCTCCATTGTCATTTCTAGAACTATGAATTTTCGTTGCTTGGTGACTGCAGGTGTGTTTTATGATGATTGGGGAGCTGCCATGACTGACATATCATATGCCTTGTTATAGATTTGAGCAATGAAGCAGAACCCGGAGGACTGTCCACTCTTTCATCAAATTCAGCCAGTGTGCATCAGCATCATTGATGAGCCAACAGTGAAGAATGTTGAGCACCTGAGCGCCATCGTCCAGCGGAACCTGCACGATGTGGGCTCCCTCCAGGCGCTGCAGGAGTACATCCTGTTTCCGGCGGACACTGTGCTGCGGCTGCGCGGCAGGGAGGAGAAGCTGACCATCGCGGCGCTGCAGCTGATGACCGACGTGCTGGGCCGCACCAGTACCAGCAGTGCCGGCCTGGCCGCCGACCTGCTGCCGCGCCTGTTTGTGCTGCTGGGCGGCGGCTGCGGGCGGCCGGCGTCCAGCGAGGAGCTGCGGCTGGCGGCGGCACGCTGCGGCACGGCGCTGCTGCTGAGCTGCGCCGGCCCGGCGCTGGACGCCGTCTACTCGGAGCGCGGCCGGCTGCCGCTGGGCCACGCCGTCTTCCAGCTGACGGCCGCCGTCCGCTCGGAGCGCAGCCGGCCGCTGCGGCTGGCCGCCCTGGACGGCCTGCTGGCCTGCGCCGGCGCCGAGCGGCCGCGGCTGCCGGCCGCCGCGCGCCGCCGCTCCAGCCGCGTGTTCGTCGCCCTGCTGCCGGGCGTGCTGAGCGCGCTGCACGCTGTCTTCACGGGCGACCCGAAGCAGGGCCACCGGGTGGTGGCCGGCGCCGTGCGCGTCTGGGCCGCCCTCGTGCGCCACGTGCTGTCTGACGCCGCGCTGGCGGCAGACGCCAAGCAGCCTCCTGCGCCGGACGCGGACCAGCGGCTGCCCAGTCTGGCGCGCACGGACGCCTGGCTGCGCTCGACGGCCGCGCGGCTGGAGCCGATGGTGCGCTCGCTGCTGCCGCTGACGCACCACCACCAGCCGAGTGTGCGGCGCGCCGTGCGCTGGCTGGCAGAGGGCCTGCTGACGGAATGCGCCGTCTCGCTGGCCAGCTGCGCCTGCCCGCTGCTGGAGCTGATGATACTGGGCAGCAGCGATCCGCTGGCCGAGGAGCGCGCCGAGGCGGCCGCCGCCCTGTCGCGGCTGCAGGCCCACATGACCCGGCCGCTGCTGGAACTGGTCGAGGACGAGTTCTACGCGCTGACGACTCGGCTGCCGTCGGTGGTGCGCCGCCACGAGGTGCCGGCCTCGCTGGTGCAGCTGTCGCTGCTGGAGGGCTACCTGGATCTGCTGGGGCCGCGGGTCAGACAGCTGACCGGCTCGGCCGGCCACGTGCGCCGCCTGCTCGGCTGCCTGGTGCAGCTGGTCGAGCTGCGCACCGACGCGCCGCTCGTGCCCTACATGGCCACTGTGGTGCCGCACGCGGACCCCCGCCGCATGCCCGACTTCAAACGCTTCCGACACTTTGACGACGAGGAGATCTGGCGGCGCATCTGCTCGTCGTGCCGGCTGCTGGGGTGCCACGGCGACGTGGCCACCCTGCTGGAGCTGCTGGACACGGGCGGCGCCGAGGAGCGCGTCCTCTGGAGCCAGGTGCTGCTCGGCCAGGAGCCGGCGCTGCTGGCGGCGCGCGGTGCCAGCCCTCAGCTCGGCCTGCTGGAGCAGCTGGAGCTGGAGCCGCTGCTGGCGCTGCTGGATCCCGACCAGCCGCCTCTGAGCCGCTGTCTGGGCCTGGAGGCGCTGGCACACGTGGCGCGCGTCACCGGCGGCCGGCACGCGGCGCTGGCCGTGCTGGCGCTGTGTCCGGTCCTGGAGGCGGCCGGCGGCGGCGAGCCGATGGTCTCCGAGGCGGCGCGCGCCACGCTGGCGGCCATGGCTGGAGAGCGCGGCGTGCCGGCGCTGCTGGCCGACAACGTGCGCCGGCTGGCCGTGCACGTGCGCCGGCGGCTGGCCGAGCGGCGCGGCCGCCAGGCGGCGCCGCTGCTGGCCGCCGCTCTGATGCGCTTCTCCGGCCCGGAGGCGCTGCCGCACCTGGAGGAGACGGTGCGGGCCGTGATGCGCGCGCTGGATGACGACTACGAGCGGTGCGGCGCCGCCTGCCTATCGGCGCTGCGCGCCACTGTGGACGCCGTGCTGGCCTGGTTCCCGCCGGGCGCCGCGGCCTGCGAGCCGCCGCCGGTGCCGCCGGCCGAGCGGCTGCTGGCGCACCACGCTCGCCTGCAGCGGCAGCGGGCCGAGCTGGCGCGGGCGGCAGCCGACCAGAGCACAGAGGACCCCGCCGAGGGCTTTCAGCGTTACCGGGACGAGCGGGACTCGGAGCCGGCGCCAGCGGCGGAGCCGGAGCCGGAGAGCGCCGCCGAGCCGCCGCTGCACGTACGACTGGTGCGCGACGTGGTGCTGCAGAGCGTCCACTTCCTAGACTGTGACGTAATCGCTGTGCAGGTGGACGTGCTGAGGACATTGTCCGGGGGCGCGCAGCTGCTGGCCGGCTGGCAGGACGAGCTGCTGCCGCTGGCGGCGCGCTGCTGGCAGCCGCTGCTGCGCTGCTGCCGCGCCGCCGACCCGCTGCTGCTGCGGCACGCCCTGCAGGCGCTGCACGCGCTGGTCGCCGGCGCTGGCGACTTCCTGCGGCGCCGGGTGTCGGGCGGGCCGCTCGGTCCGCTGCAGGCGTGGCTGGAGGCGCAGGCGGCCACCAGCGCCGCCCAGCGGCCGGCCGCCAGCTACGCGCACACGCAGGCGAGGAAGCTGCAGCTGTCCAGCCTGCAGCTGCTGGGCGACGTGGCCGTGCGACTGCGGCTGGACCCGCTGGAGGTGGGCGCGCTGCTGCGCGCGGCGCGGCCGTACCTGAGCGGCCGGCAGCCGGCGGAGCTGCAGCGCGCCGCTCTTCACCTGCTGACCACCGTGGCCGCCGCCGACGGAGACAGCGTGTGGCTGCTGCTGCGGCACGTGGTGGACGGTGCCGGCGAGCGTCCCGAGCTGCGGCCGCTCTACCGCAACGCTCGCGCCGCGCTGGACGCCCTCGGCGGCGCTGAGGAGCGCCGTGAGGCCGACACCGACAGGAGCTGAGCCCGTGACCGCCGGCCGCGGCTCCTCTGCCACCGACAGGCGAGCGAAGTGGAGCGGGTGGACCTTGTCCAGGGTTTCTCGGGGCCGACGTTACGGTTTCGGTAGGGTCGACGATCAATTACTGTGATATGGAACTGGACCTTGTTATTGCGCCAATCAGTTGTAATACTATACGAATTTCATATTTCTTTGGAAGAAGTGTGCCCTTTGGCGAAGTTTACAAAGCTAGAAGTTTACGCTCGCAAACACGCTTGCTCACAAGATGAGCACACACATTACCATATGGCGAGTATCCCACATGTGAAACATTTTCGCGGCAGGTTCGAAACTTGAAACTGCCATTCCGTAAAAATGGAACAATCCAGAGGCATGGGTGCCCTGATTCCGGGTAAGGTGTGCCCAAAATTACTTTGTGTGCCTCCTGGCTCGGGCGGCGGTGCGGTCATATTCCCACCTCGACACCTTGGATCGTCGCGCTGGTATTAGTTAGTGTAATACAACAGTCATTGCCATCTAATGCGAGCAGTGAACAGCCATCACAATGCTATCGTTTATTACACGGCACATCGTTAACATTATAGTTGTACTCGTTTACATTTACGTCTTTCTATACATTGTACAGTCGTGTACAGGTTGATGGTCCCCTACTCTTTATCCACCGGGTTCCTATGCGCTCAGCATTGGCAGCAGCCGCCTGGTACCGGTAGGCTGTGCCGCATGACCCGAGAGTGAAGCGGCACAGTCTACCCACGCCGTTTGACATCGGCTCGGGTCGCCGGGTGGAGCGCTTTGTAGACCAGCTGTCGCGTCAGACCATCGCGGGGGGAGGGGCTCGTCTCGGTGGTTGGCGTGGGCTGGGGAGTGGTGTGGGGCGTGTTGGTGGACCATGGGGGCTGGGCGGGTGTGTGTGGTCACTTGCTAGTTGCTGCCTTGCACATTTTGCGTCGCTTAACAATTACATTCCTGTTTTTGCTAAGCACAATGCACGGAACACCCAGCGAATCTAATTTACATGTGCATTATGCAAAACGTGATTTGGCACGGTATCGAGGCAACCATAGGTCTTGTGCCGCATATATGCATGATATTTAGGCAATACGCTTATGAAAATGGTAGATTGATCGGATTGATCCTGGATGTCAATTCGTATGCTAAATGTCGACATGTATTAAATGAACGAATGAATCAATCAATCAATCGACAATCGACATGTAGATATAAACCCATATAAATGGCTCGCAACCACTAAAATCAAACCAGATCCTAACTCGGAAAAGTAGCCGGAGCCCCGATGAGGCTCGAACCGGGACTCCACGTTGAAAGTCTTGCCAATGATCCACCATCATTCCACCAAGCTAGAGCAACCGGCACCCGAAACCACAAAAACATTCATTGACTTTGCCGCCGACCTCCCGGCACCGCCGCCCGCCCGGCCAGACTTTGCCCCGGTCGTGGCCACCATCCGGTATAGCTCAGCGTAGGAGTGCTAGACTGTCAAACTGACCGGTAGTGAGAGGCCCGGTTCGAGACGCTTCGCGTGCTTGATGTTTATTTCTGTGTCAGAGGCTATGCGCTTAGTCCACTTTTCAGAAAGATTATTTGGTGACAAGTCTGTTTTCTTTCTTTGATGCAATTCATGAGGAGTCCGTATGGACCCTTACCTGTCCTACCGCATCCCACTTGGGAGATGGGTGTTTGAACCCCCTGGGTTTTGTGAATATATCTAAAGCGAATTTTTGGAGGGTGGATTACGATCGGTTCTATGCGACAAGTGACCACACACACCCAGCCCCAGGTCCGCTCACTCCCTCCCCACATCCCCCCCGCCCCACACCACACTCCAGCCCGCCTCATCCACCGAGCCGAGCCAAATAGACAGGCCTGACCCTTACCCCCCCCCCCCTTCCCCCAGCCGGTGTAACGCAGCGTCCGGTCAAATCGCTCTACCAGGCGACCCGAGCCGGTGTCATACAGTGTGGGTAGGCTGTGCCGCTTTACTCTCGGGTCATGCGGCACAGCCTACCGGTACCAGGCGGCTGCTGCCAACGCTGAGCCATAGGAACCCGGTGGATAAAGAGTAGCGGACCATCAACCTGTACACGACTGTACTCGTGGGCGTAAGATAACACAGTTTACCGTAGTGCCTGGAATTTTCTGAGTGATACTTTCCTCGAAATCTGCCATTTCCTCAGAGGGGCATAACACATTCCATTGGCTCATCTACTAGCACTCGTAATGTCCGCCGCCGCAGACCTGTCACGAATCACTAGACACTAGTACATACGGCGGGCCTCAGGGGCACAGCGAATCTGACCGTACACACTACACACCTCCCCTCCCACAACGGGGAGCGGCGGACTGTCTCCCCTTTTACCTCGGAACGGCCGACTGTCACCCCTGGCCCTTCCACCACTGCATGGGGAGAAGCGGTAAGTCTCTCCTACCGCGGGGAGCGGCAGACTGTCACCGCTTCCACCACAGGCCGGCGGGTAGATTCGCCTCCCACCACAGACCGGCTGGCTGCCTCGGCTCCCAGCACGGGGAGCGGCGGGACGCGGTCCGCAGAGTCCCCCGCCCATCACGGACAGTGTCCCTCCCAGAAGAGCGGCGGAGCACAATATTACCATGGCGGGAGCGGCGGCGCACGGCATTTCCGTCAGAGAGCGACATTATTCCCCTCCGCGGCGGCAGTGAATTGATCCTACGCCCGATAACTCAGGTTTCGCCTCTGCCGGGCATTGTCGCGACTATCTGTAAGAATCTTGGTCGCGACACTCTCCAGTGGCAGCTAACACTCCCCGGTGACAGCTGACACTCCCCGGTGACAGCTGACACTCCCCGGTGGCAGCTGATCCTCCCCGGTGACAGCCGACCCTCCCCGGTGGCAGCTAACACTCCCCGGTGACAGCTGATCCTTCCCAGTAACAACCGACCCTCCCCAGTGACAACCGACCCTCCCCGGTGATAGCTAACACTCCTCGGTGACAGCTGATCCTCCCCGGTGACAGCTGATCCTCCCCGGTGACAGCTGATCCTCCCCAGTGACAGCTGATCATCCCCAGTGACAGCTGACCCTCCCCAGGGACAGCTGATCCTCCCCGGTGGCAGCTAACACTCCCCGGTGACAGCTGATCCTCCCCGGTGGCAGCAAACACTCCCCGGTGACAGCTGATCCTCCCCAGTGACAGCTGATCATCCCCAGTGACAGCTGATCATCCCCAGTGACAGCTGACCCTCCCCAGTGACAGCCGACCCTCCCCGGTGGCAGCTAACACTCCCCGGTGACAGCTGATCCTCCCCAGTGACAGCTGACCCTCCCCGGTGACAGCTAACACTCCCCGGTGACAGCTGATCCTCCCCGGTGACATCTTATCCTCCCCAGTGACAGCTGATCTTCCCCGGTGGCAGCTAACACTCCCCGGTGACAGCTTATCCTCCCCAGTGACAGCTGATCTTTTCCAGTGACAGCTGATCCTCCCCAGTGACAGCCGACCCTCCTCAGTGACAGCCGACCCTCCCCGGTGACAGCTAACACTCCTCGGTGACAGCTGATCCTCCCCGGTGACAGCTGATCCCCCGGTGACAGCTGATCCCCCCGGTGACAGCTTATCCTCCCCAGTGACAGCTGATCCTCCCCAGTGGCAGCTAACACTCCCCGGTGACAGCCGACTCTCCCCGGTGGCAGCTAACACTCCCCGGTGACAGCTGACACTCCCCAGTGACAGCTGACACTCCCCGGTGGCAGCTGATCCTCCCCGGTGACAGCCGACCCTCCCCGGTGGCAGCTAACACTCCCCGGTGACAGCTGATCCTTCCCAGTAACAACCGACCCTCCCCAGCGACAGCTTATCCTCCCCGGTGGCAGCTAACACTGCCCGGTGGCAGCTAACACTCCCCGGTGACAGCTGATCCTCCCCGGTGGCAGCTAACACTCCCTGGTGACAGCTGATCTTCTCCAGTGACAGCTAACACTCCTCGGTGACAGCTGATCCTCCCCGGTGACAGCTGATCCCCCGGTGACAGCTGATCCCCCCGGTAACAGCTTATCCTCCCCAGTGACAGCTGATCCTCCCCAGTGGCAGCTAACACTCCCCGGTGACAGCCGACCCTCCCCGGTGGCAGCTAACACTCTCCGGTGACAGCTGATCCTCCCCGGTGACATCTTATCCTCCCCAGTGACAGCTGATCCTCCTCAGTCACAGCTGACACTACCCGGTGGCAGCTAACACTCCCCGGTGACAGCTGATCCTCCCCGGTGACATCTTATCCTCCCCAGTGACAGCTGATCCTCCTCAGTCACAGCTGACACTCCCCGGTGGTAGCTGACCCTCCCCGGTGGGAGGTCACAGGTAACCCCTCCGACAGGTCACGCTCCTGGCTCTGAGCCCCGGCGTCACCGCCTCCTGACGAGCACGGTCAGGCAGATGACGAGACACACTGCGCACACCACAGACGAGCAGATGAGCGCGATCACGTGAGGGTGCCCGAGCAGCGGCGACTCTACGTCGACCGACTTCTCTGGCGGCAGCAGCTGAGATATCGTTGCTGAAAAGGGGAAGCGAATGGTTACTGGAAATACTCAACAGGCAGCATACATTGTACACATACACAGGTAGCATGTATTGTGTGCAGATAAGTTGCGTTCGGTGGTTATCATATTGCGCATACGTAGGTGGTTTATAGGTGGTTCGTGCCTCCAGTAACAAGCAGTTCCCACGTCCCGGGGCGGTGCGCCGCCGGTTTCGCTCCTCTGTGCCGGCCCGTGCTCGGCCCGGACCGGGAAGCTGCGCCCTCTGACCGCGGCCGCGGGCTCACCTCCGTCTGAGGCGTGCGTGGCCAGCCGGGCGGTGGACTCTGTGGTGCCGGCCGCGCTGTGGGCGCTCACCACCAGCTTGTAGACGGTGGCCGGCAGCAGACCGCACAGCTCGGCCACGTCCAGGTCGGCCGGGAACGGGCCCTCGCGCCGCCAGCGCGCGCCGCCGCCGGCCGGCCGCAGGCGCGCCTCGAACCGGCGGACGGAGCACTCGGCCGGCCAGTCGTGCAGCCGTACCAGGATGCAGCTGGCGTTGGCCGAGAGCGCGTCCGCCGGTAGCGGGCCCGGCTCTGAGGAACGGACGGACCGCTACTTCAGTCTGGGGCCGGGGGCAGCGGGTCCGGCTCTGGGGAACAGGCGGAACTTCTATCTGAGGCCGGAGGAGGGAGGGGGAGGCAGCGGGGCAGTGTGTGACAGCACACTGCATCTGTGCGTCACAATCTGTGTGTGACTGCAGGCACAATCCGAGTGTGACGGTACAGCCACAGTCCGTGTGTGACTCGGGACAGCTCCCGGCGGCGACAGCAGCGTGTCCTCACTCACTGCCGCCCTCGGTGGCGATGTGGATGGTCTCGCTGAACGGGCCGGTGCCCAGGCGGTTCTCGGCGGCCACCGACAGCGCGTATTCTGTGCCGCAGCTCAGCTGGTCGACGGTCACCTCTGGCCGCAGGTGATAGACGGACAGACGCCGCGCCCGCCCGGACCGCTCTCCGTATCGCACGTGCAGCGCTGCAACGGCGCACAATGCAGAGTCACAGCGCGCCACAGACGCGGCGGTCACAGACACCGACGTGACACATCGGCACCCGATGTGCAACTATGCTGATTTGCTGTGACATCACATTCTGACACTCCGTGGAGGAAGACGCTTCTCCCATCAGTCCCATTCGGTGCTCCGAGTGGGACCGATGCAGGAATAGAGTTTCTGAGGGAGGGAAGAAGACTCGAATAGTCTGTTGTTCGAGATTCGATAACTGGCAGCAGATCTTTGATATCGATAAAATATGTAGTTACTTCCAAACACCTCCCGTCGCCCTAAAAAGGATAGCAGCACTTTTTATCATATGTTGACAGCGTTCGGGGTTTAATTCTTTCCCTCAAGGACTGAACCTCTCGGCGGGTATGTAGGTATATACAGCAGTGCTCCCTATTGGCGGGGTCCGCGCGCTCACCGAACAGCGGCGCTGCGCCCGTGTCCAGCAGACTCCAGCCGAGCCGCACCCAGTGGCGGCCGACGCCGAGCACGGCGGGCGCCGCGGCGCGCGCCGGACGCTGCACCAGCACGCGCACCGTCATCGCGTCGCGGCCGTACACATTCGCCACCGAGCAGGTCCAGTTTCCGGCGTGCCGGCTGCCGGAGACAGAAGGCACACAGTGGACAGTGCTGGCAGCTCAGCGCTCTTTTCACCTATCGGATACATATTAACCCGCGCCCCGTAGGGCTATCGGCGGACCCTACCACCCGTAGGGGGGGGGACGTTTCGGCCCCCCTAAGATCTCGGAAATTTACCGGCCGATTTTCAAAATTCAAACGGCGTTCGATAGCCCCACCGGGGAACTACCTTGTGACCAAATTTCATTGACCTAGGTCAAACCGATGACGTCACAGGTCAGGTCAAAGGTCGGATTTTCACCGTTCACAGGCATTTCAAGAAATGTGTTGTAAAGTCGAGTAAATTGGTAAGTTATTGAAAACCATCGATGGTATATTGTTCGTCAAACACATACCTACTTTGCTATCCGAGGTCACTGATACCAGGTCAGGTCACAGAGGTCAGGTCACTGGGGGGTCACAATATGAGAGTGTCGTGTGATACATGTTTTATGGTCCATTTTACATGAAAAATGCGATTATGTGGGTCAGGCAGCCTTTGGGGCCAGCGTAGGTCACGTTTTGGTGAAGGTCAGGTCAATGTCAGGTCAAGTTTTGCATAAAACGGGTATTGATTCGATGCAGCTCGTCACTGGGAGTCTAATGGTGGTCTTTGTTTTGCCCTACGTGGTCTAGAATTGCCAAAAATTGAAAATTTGACGTCATCATTTTCGAACAGTTTTTTCGCCCTAACTTGGCCAAAAAACGAGATATCAATCTGAAATTTGGTATGTAGATAGAAGACGGTTGGTACCTACTATCACATATATTCCGATTTTTTCGAAACTCAAAAAACTTTTTGGATTTTTGGCTAGGGGAAGTTGGGGAAACGCCGAATACTTTTTTCTGACGCCCGTAGCACGCAAGGTAGACAACATAAGCTATTCTTGTTGGCGTCATTCGAGAGGCCAGTCTTTTGCCTCTCAAACATACCAGGCGCATTTGATGAATTCGCATAGGGGAGAGCGGGGAGAGTTGTATCATGTCCAAGTTGTATCAGGGCTAATTGTGTCAAACTTATCCAATGGATGGCGCTCGTGACACGACCAGCCGACGAGGTTTTCCGGGTGCCATCTTTCCCTGTTCTGTCGTGTGGCTGGGTGGACGCGTCTCGAGGTGAGAGCCGATTTTATGTTTTTTTTTTAATGTCATTCTAAAAAATAAGCCGCAAGAAAATGTGTGTTTTGGGCATTTAGATGTGCACGAATTTGAAAGATCTCCGTAGCGGTGGTGAGGGTATAGGTTCTAAGGCTGCGTGAGTGAAAATGGATTTCTCCAGCTTTCCGCTGTTTTTGAGCACGAGGATGTTTTTTCCAAGATGGCGGCGAGGTACATGTTGTATCAGAGCCGGGTGGGGTATGTTGTAACATGTGATGTATGTATGTATGTATGTATGTATGTATGGGTATGTTGCTTTTGATCGCGAAAGCTAAGCCCTGGCTCGCGTTTGTAGGTAGCTAGTCAATACCTACTCGTTCCATTTCGGCACAATGTGTTGGCTTCTTTGCTCTTAACGGGCCACTTTTGCGTCTTGATGTTTCGTTCGTTTCGATGTTTCGTTCGGATTGACCTAAGTTTGGTCTAATAAAAGTGAAGCCTTTGAGCATATACATTGTATTAACCCCATTTAATGTTGTTGTTATGTTTAAAACCAGTAGCAAGCACACTCCCTGAAACGTGAAATAGCGATACAAATTACCCCACTATGTGATACAACTCACCCAAGCCATGGGGCAAGTTGTATCAAAAACATTGTTCTATTCGGCAGACCGTAGAAAAAAAACTGGTAGAGGTAGCGGAAAAGTTACTTTGCACAAAAAAAGCAGAAGAATCAAGGAAGGAGATAGTATGGAAAAAAATGAGTTTATCACGGATAGTTACGAGGTTATGGGTCTCGGAGTAAAAACTGATACAACCCACCCCACTCTCCCCTACCGTTAAGCGCACAAACTAAAAATATCAAAGAAGTGACTTTTTCGGCGTTGCCCCGGACTGCGGGGAAAGCCGAAAATGGGAGAAATGATCTACGGGGAATGCCGACATTGATGTTTTGCCACTTTATCTCAAACTTTATCCAGAATTTATCAAAGCTGACACGCGTTTTAAGAGCTTGAGGACGCTTGGTGCACACTGGAAGTTATAATTGTGTGATATAGGTAATAAGAAAATGCCAGGTAAATAATTCCTTATAGGTAACAGGCTGTTGTGTCGGTTGAAAGTGTAATTTGTGTGACTAAAAATTCGCGTTGCTATTCTACAGCAGTAAAGTCCACGTAGCGTGCTTTAACGTGCGTAATTGCACGTTTTCGGCACTACCCCAGCCAGCCATACTTTCATTTGCAGGCCCATAACTTTTCAACGTGCCATATAAATTTCAAATAGGCAGCACACTTACGAGTTACGCAAAGACATGCTGAAGATTACTTGACCGAATTGGCCAGACAAACGGTAGCATAATGAGTAAGGTGGCGCAGTGCGGCTTGGTGGCGCAGTCGGTTAAGGCGTCGACCCGCGGCGCGGGCGGTGCCGGATTCGGGTTCGATTCCCGGTTCCACCCGTTCCGCGGGCGTCGTCCCCGGCTGTGTCACCAGGTGTGGGGTAGGCTCCCACTTCAGCCGTAGCCTGGGGGGTGGGGGAGAGGGCCGGGAGGAGGAGCCCTCCTGTAAATGGGAGTATATGAGCCCGTTGGAGGGAGCCCTGAATAAAAAAAAGAAATGCAGCTTCAAAGGCGCATGTAGTACAAGGAACGCTTACCTTGAAAACGCTCTTGGCGCCCTCACAGCCGAAGTATTCCGAATGACGACTCGTAAGTCGTAACAAACATGCGATAATTGTAGTCCCTTAAGCTTCAGAGCATCACTGACAGGTGGCATCCATGTCTTACGGTTTTCGAAATATCTCGAATTTCGGCTTTGCCCCAACTCCGGCATTGCCCCAACTTCCCCTAATATATAAAAAATGCTTTTCTGACTTTTTGGGGTCAAAACTCAAAAATTCAAAAATCCGAGATAGCAGTTTTGTAGCCCTGTGAATTCTACACCTTTTATGTCTTGATCATTTTTCTGTATCTTCAAAGCTGTACCTAGGTAGGCCTGACAGCTCTTCTCGCGAAGGTCTTTTTCGGTCGAAAATGGCAGAACATAACGTCATTCTGACGTCATTTGTGGCCGACCTATCATAGCCTCTAGAAAATTTTTTGGTCACAATGTGTAAAATTGATGCCCAGAGAGGTCCTGAAAGTTTGGTGGCGATATGTCTAGCCGTTTAGGAGATATCGACGGAAAAGGACAGGGGGGCCGTTTCGCCCCCCCCCCCCCACGGGGCGCGGGTTAACCCGCGATCCTAGGATTTCCACGCCCTGCTAGGGGGAGTGGGTGTTTGAACAACACCCCTCCCCAGGGCCTCGGCTAACATGTTAACTACAGTCAAGGAATGCCCCAGTAGTGGTTAGGTTTTGCCCAACCTCCACAAAATGAGAATATCTCAATATTAACGTAGGTACATTCTTTCACTCGGGAGCAGTTGAAGACGTTTGTGGCAAGGGTGGCAAGAAATCAGAGGCGGAGGAAGAGGGGGTGCATGGTGTGCAGGTGCACCCTCAATTTTCATAAGAAAACATAGGCGTGCATTGGCAAACATATCTTTTTGCATCCCCAATCCCCATAATCCATAAGCTGCCCTTCGTTCGAAAGAGCGTCAAAAATAATGAGGAAATTACTTCCGCAACTGTTTTGGTCAGGTCGTAGTTCATGTCATGGGGGTCATCATTGAAGACCAAATTTCGCCGATTTTCAGGTCGAATATCGACAATTTGCAGGATGCCGGATCATAACTCGGGAACCAACAGAGCTACAGCGCCGCGGAAAAGCGCATTTGATAGCCATATTAGTGTTCTTTCTGAGTATTTCTCTCAGATTTGACTTACGTCAACGGTTTTGCCTGCAGGGGGCAAAAATTTCCAAAAAAGACGATTTTTCGGGAACAGTTTTTCCTGCAATAACTTTTGACTCAAGTCTTGCACGAGCTTTCTTTTACTGACATCGTGTTCCTCTCGTCAAGACGCATCGAATGAACTCTAATTTTACATGAAAAGTCAACTTGAAAATTTGACCTCAGGTGAAGGTCATGATCTAACCAGAAATTGTTATGTTACATATCAGTGGATCCGTATCGTCGAGCTGAACACATAAGGCGTTTTCATCGCGGGTCGCTCTAGCATGCCTCTTTCAAAAGTTAGTCGCGAAAAACTGTTAGATACCATTCGTGACCTGAGAGGCTGAGATGACCTCAGGGGTATAAACAGGGGTCACGGGTGCCATTTTCATGTTCAGTGTGTCAAACCTACTTGTAATTCAATGCTTGAGAGTGTTTAGAATGACTTTCGTCCAAAAGAGGCGGTTTGAAATTGTCTCCCATTGACTTAAATACCTAGAGAGATCGCAAAATTGACCCATGTTCTTAGGCCACCGATATGAAAATTCCGAGAATTTTGTACATGCTCTTGCCCGTATCAATTGCTGAAAGTGTCAAAGCGATCGGTCACTCGGTGTAGCTATGGCATACACCGAAACATTTTATGAGGTGAGGTCACTTGTAGTGACCTGGCCTTGAATGACCTTGGTCTGAAATTTTTACAAGATGTGTAGCATTGTTGGTAGTTGGTACCATTTATTGGTAATGTGTAGCATTGGTTGATGATAAGGTGTGCCGAAAACGGCGACGCTCCGCCGTTTTTGAGATATCCGCGAGCAAACTAGCAATGAGAGGGGATGTTCAAACACCCCCTCCCCCAGCAGGGCGCCGGCTAACACACTTTTGCCCCAGTAGTCAAAATTACTTAGCCGAGGCCCTGCCCCTCCCCCTCTAACTCGGCTCCTGGGCCAAGTAGCGATACGTATATTAACATATGACTTTGTTATTTGTATATCTACATAGGTATGCTCGTAATCCGTATGCTAGATACGTCAGCTAAAATCACTGGCGGATCCTGGGGGGGGTCCACGGGGTCATGACCCCCCCCAAAAGGTCTGAGAGGGTCATTTGACCCCCCCCAAAAGCCGAAGACCTAAATGCGCTATAGACGCCGTCTTGCATGCTCAAAATCACCTGTCAAACACTTCTGAGCTAATACCTTTGTTTTTCTGGATCGTGTTGCGTGAAAAGGCGTATTGAAGACCAGAATCTTACTCGTTTTTGTCTCAACCGTGCGAGCACCAGGGGATGATCCAGGAAAACTCCAAGGGGATGGTCATGAATTTAATTCGTGGTGCCCCTACCTATACGCAAAATTAAAAACTCAACGGATTTCGGTCACTTAATTTTGGTGATGTCCTATTTTCATTTTTTATTTTGTTTGTTTTATTTTTAGTGCCCCTGGGCCCTGGCAGGTCAAAATCACGTCTGAGGCGAAAGAAATTCACGGGAATCCCAAAAATCACGTCAGGACATTCAGGGCCCTCTGACCAGCCTGACAGCTAGGGCCCTTCTTACTTCCTGGGGCCTCCAGTGAATAACCGCTAGTGTCTGTGTCTGACCGCTAGGGCCCCTCTGACTCCTCAGTAGGTAGGAGGCCCTCTGTAGAGGAGGTCCTCTGTAGAAAGGAGGCCCTCAGTAGAGAGGAGGCCCCCTGTAGAGAGGAGACCCCTTTAAAGAGGAGGCCCTCTGTAGAGAGGAGACCTGCTGTAGAGAGAAGGCTCTATGTAGAGAGGAGGCCCTGTGTAGAGAGGAGGCCCTCTGTGGAAAGGAGACCGCCTGAATGCAGAAGGCCCTCTGAAGAGTGGAGACCCGCTGTAGAGAAGAGGCCCTCTGAAGAAAGGAGGCCCTCTGTAGAGAAGAGGCCCTCTGAAGAGAGGAGGCCCTTTGCAGAGATGAGGTCCTCTGGCTCTTTGAAGAGAGGAGGCCCTCTGTAAAGGAGGCCCTCTTAAAGGGAGAGACCCTCAGTAGAGAGGAAGCCCTCTGTAGAGAGGAGGCCCTGTAGCTTCTGTAGTTAAGAGGCCCTGTGAAAAGAGGAGGCCCGCAGTAGAGATCGGTGGTCCTCTGTAGAGAGGAGGCCCCCTCTGTGTTTTGACAAATGTTTTTGCAAATTTTTCGCGGCGCTTCGCGCCGCCGATTTATGTACATACGTACAGGTCAATACGAAATCTTGACTGTAATTACCTAAACCAACCGTGTCAAATTGAATCAGAATTCATATGTGTGCTGTAAAGGAACTCCGGCTTGTACTGCAATGCTAAAAGGGTGGTAAAATTTGTGTTTTGGAGCTGTGTTTCGACACATTCTTTTGCAAATTTTCTCGGCGCTTCGCGCCGCCGATTTATACACCAATCAATAAGAGAGAAATAACAGTGACTGTAATAACACCAACCGTGTCAAATTGAATCGGAATTCATATGTGTACTGTGAAGGAACTCCGGCTTGTACTAGCATGCTAAAAAGGTTGTAATATTTGTGTTTTAGAGCTGTGTTTTGACAACTTTTTTTTTGCAAATTTTTGCGGCGCTTCGCGCCGCCGATTCATACACAGGTCAATAAGAGAGATCGTGACTGTATGCTACTATTTACTAATGCATTAGGCTAAAAGTGAGGTAACTATATCTACTTCTGGGTTTTTAAGTCGGTCGACCCGCCTCCCCCCCCCCCAGTAAAAAATCCGTGGCGACGCTCCTATATAGGTGGGTTTCACTAACTAAAACTACTGAGCCGAGTGACTTACGATAAAACTTCATCTTATAAACGACGAAGATCAAATGTCATTTTTTGATCTCGACATACTCGCTCCCTACCACCCCCCCCCCCCGGTCGTCAGAATTCATTCACCAGACCTGGTATGTCGGCCGACTGGTGACCCCCCCCAAAACGACCCCCTAGATCCGCCCTTGGCTAAAATCTCAAGACGTCACACCGTCCAACGTTATCTTGTACTACAAGAATCAGCATTGCAGCGCAGCAAAGTGCAAACAGAACACAAACGTAAGTATTAGGACAAAACCAACATAACAATATAAATATGAAAACAAATCGTTGCTGTAACATCACATTCCAGATAATTCGACAATCGGTATTCTTTATGCAAGGTCAACATAACGTGACCAACCTGATTGATACCCTATAGCCGTTTTCACGACGGAATAGCGGGTACCTAATAGATGCCTGTCTGGTCCTACAGGGTGTTTCACTAAAAGTGTCAAAAAGTAAATGCCTATTAAAGTTATATAAAATATGCAAATCACGTGGTTGCGCACGTGGCTTGGTTGCAAATTTTTGGACATTTATGCTTTGTCCATTTAAGATATATTTTACACTCATACGGAGCGAGGGCAGGAGGCCAAAGTTACTAGTCGTTTTTTTCCTTATGCAGATCAAGAACAGGTTATTTACACCGCAACAGGAAGGGTAAATTACACTTACATTTGGTGCCATCAGAAACATTGAAACCGTATGCCGACTTTTCAGGAAACGTTTTATTCTCTCACCTCGCTACGTTCCAGATTATAAAAGGTTCAAAGGGCTTCTTGAGAGGTTTAAAAGGGTTCCTTCGATGCCGGTCGCAGTCCAAAAAAGACGGGGTCCCCCACCTCTCGGCGGAAACCGTTGAAAGGGTCAGGGTCTTTTTGAGGGTCTTTGAAGATAACAAGAAGCTAATTTCAACATCAGAAATAGCCAAGGCCTTACAAGTTATCAAAAACAGCCACTATAATGGCTGTAACCACCAGGAACTGGCTGGATTAGAAGTTCCTGCACCGAAAAATCAGCTGCCTCGCCGCCCGCCTCTGGCCAGCGCAAAGCCCCGATCTGTCACCGTTTTACTTCTGGTTTTGGTCAGTAGCTCTCGCAGAGCTGAGGAAGACTCAAGTCGCATCACTTCGGGAGCTGAAGAGCACCATTCAAGGCTTTGCCGACAGTCTGGACGCTGAAGATGAAAACGGGCTGTGAGGCACCTCCGGACACGTGCCGAAACGGTGCATCAAAAGAAGGGGCGGATATGTGGTCCGTGGAATAGGTTTGAGTGACGGTGCTATCGTTTTTATATATTCAAATGTCCAACAATTGCGGATGAAATGGTATGCAAATTTCCGTAGAAAACATTGTTATTACCCAGTAAACATGCCGACGTCGGCCCGACGTCGGCCGACGTCGGGGTGACGTCGGCAACTCGGCATCGGCATGCCGACGTCGGTCCGACGTCGGTCCAACCTCGGCACGACGTCGGCTGGATGTCGGATATGCCCGCATGTTCCGACGTCCAGCCGAGGCCCAGCCGACGTCGGGCCGACGTCGGACCGAGATAAATTGCTGAAGTCCAGCCGACGTCGGGCCGACGTCGGACCGACATCGGCCGCTGTTTTGACCGTTAAAATAATATAAAATACATGTTTCATGTTTCATAAAGAGATTCTGTATTCAAAATATCCTCAGGAAACTCAAATCTTCCTCCACGCCGCAACCCCCTGATCCGGACTGGACGGGAAACTTTATCCCATTTGGGATTGCCCGTAAGCCGAGCTCGCCCGTAGCCGGGTGCGGTGAGTGCTTGGGGACTGCTCGGCCTATCCTTTGGTCAGGCTCAGCCCCGGCAACTCACCAGGGCCGGGCCCAGTTCATATAGAAAGGCCAGTCGGCAAACTTTGCCAAAGTGCCACTTATTAAAGGGACACTTTGGGAAACGTTGGTGCAGGTGTGTAAGAGTGGCTATATGAATCCATTGTGGGGTCGCCCTTTCCAATAAGTGTCACGTAACAGCAATGGGACCAGGGACTCTTTATGAACTGGACCCAGGGTGCTCGCCAAGAAGACCAATGTCTCCATCCTATGATCCTTCCGGCTCTGAAATGGTCTTGTCAGACCGAAAGGGCATAACCCAACAAAACAAACCAAATTCGTTAGCTGGATGCGTGGTGTAGTGGTTAGCGCACTTACCTCGCGTTCGTATGACACGGGGTTCGAATCCCATCGCCGGCTGATGCTTTTGGCGTGTTGTCCCAGTAAACATGCCGACGTCGGCGACTGGGGGGCTCGAATCCCGCCGCCGGTTGATACTTTTGGCGCGTTGTCCCAATAAACATGCCGACGTCGGCCCCGTCGGTCCAACGACAAACGATCTCGTCAACCTCGGCAAACGATCTCGGCCCGACGTCGGCTGGACTTCGGCTGGACGTCGGAACATGCGGGCATATCCGACGTCCAGCCGATGTCGGGCCGAGGTTGGACCGACGTTTGGCCGACGTCGGGCCGAGCCTCGGCCCGACGTCGGGCCGACGTCGTCATGTTTACTGGGTATGTGCATTATGACCTTTTACTTTTTGACACTTTTAGTGAAACACCCTGTATGATACCTCAGGAATTTTAGTAGTTTCCTTTGATGCCTCAGGAATTTTAGGAGATCTTTGTAGTAGGTCTTCTACTACCTCTCGAAAAAGTGGCACGTTACTTTGCTGTTTTTCTACTAAATATTACATTAATTTATTTTATCTAAGGGTTTACTACTCACGTAAGCCTAAAGCGTAAGCACGTTTATGAAATAAGCATATCTATGTATATAATGCTAGTTCAATGATAAAAAATATACTGAGCTGCCAGCTGCGGGTGACCGAGCGCTGGCTTGGCTTTGGAGCCGCAGCAGACGGCGGAAGTCAATGTCACTGCTAAGGCGGCGGCGGATTTGTTGCGCCCGTGCACCACCATGAACCCGGTTTACATAGCATATTTGACGAGACTCTAGCTCGTTAATTTGGCGATAACTTCGATGCAGTGGTCTTCAGATATTTAGAGGGGATCATTTTGTAAATTGTTCAGCACCATTGGCATCTTTTGCAACATCACGGACGGAGATATAAACTTGCAACAAACCTTATGTAAACGCGTCTATGGCTGACCGAGCTCTCCCAATTCCACGCTGGCTTGACTTTGGAACCGCAGCAGACGGCGGAAGACGGAAGTCAATGTCACTGCTAAGGCGGCGGCGGATTTGTGGCGCCTGGTCACCACCAGGGCGCGCGCAGCGTCGGGCCGGTGAAACGGAAGCCGGGCATCTAGTTGCCAGACTGATTTGCTCCCTCATAGTCGAAAGTTGGGCAACTAGCACCGAAAATTGCTGTTTGTAAATAAAAAATTGATTTGAGGGAAAAAAATGCCCGGATTTAGACTTCTAAAATTATTTTGAACATAAACTATTTCAGTTGGGGGGATGTTAAGGCCTCAAGGTATCAAATAGGTTCCATTGCGAAAGTTCCGTCGTGAAAACGGCCTATATGTCTTAACCCCACTGCCAGGGGATGTCGTCCCGGTTCTTCCCATGTATTATTCGCCAATCAGCTTAACACTACCGGTGACGTCACTGGTGGACCGCCAATCGGGGCCGGCCGGCCGGCCGGCCGGGCCCGTAGAAGGCCAAACGCAGACGTTTTCAGAAAAGCGTAAGCCGTATACGTGTAGATACAGTCGTGGATGGAATTTTGCTGTGATTCGGCTCTCCAAGAGTGCGTCAGGGTACCAGGACCAGGACAAAGGTCCAGGGCATATTTTAAGGCACTTACTGCGTCCCATTCTGGGACGCAACCCCCTCGCCTTGGGACATAGCCCCTGCTGATTTGACCCACTGCGTCCCTGCCCTGTGCCCTGTCCGGTTCCCTGACTTGTGCCCTGCTGTGTGCCCTGAACTGTACCCTTCCCTCTAAAATGTCCTGTGCCATGCCCTGAAACCTGCCGTGCCCTACTTTCTGCCCTCCTCAGTGCCCTACTCTGTTCCTTGCCCAGTGCCCTTAGTGGTAGCACGTGCCCTCTGCTCAACTTTGGGACGCAGTAAAAATTTGTTAAAATATGCCCTGCAAAGGTCATAGTGAACCGGCATCTGATAAAATCCGCTCACCATGCTTAGCAGCCGACTTCGACCCTTCACCCTCGTAAAACAAACCAGGTCTCCGATCTCAAAACGCCTAGCAGTCGCAGTTCTGTCGAAGTCGCGCTTCTGACGATTCTGACTTTTCAAAACGGTGCTGTGGAGATTTGGGTACAGCAGGTCAAGCCTGGTCTTTAATTTGCGTCCAACCATTAACTCAGCTGGCGACACTGATGTAGTTGAATGGGGCGTTGTGCGATAGCGAAACAGCCATTGACTTAGACAATGTTCCCATGATTTGCCCCCTTTTTCCTCCCTTTGCAGCGCCAGTTTCACCTCTTTGACGGCCCTCTCCGCCAGCCCATTTCCTCTGCTGTGACGGGGAGCAATGGTCATGTGAACAATGCCATTTTCTCTCATGAAATCTTGGAAGTCGGCACCAGTAAACGTAGACTGGTTGTCCGAACAGCAAACATCGGGCAGGCCGTGCCTCGCGAACAATGCGCGCAGTTTCGCTATTGTGGGCTGAGCGGCTGTGCTGTACATTACCTCAGCCTCAATCCATTTAGACATACTATCGATAACCACGAGAACGTATTTGCCTTTTTTCGGCTCTGCAAAATCGATGTGAATTCTCGACCACGGCCTGCCGGTCCACGGCCACTGGTGCAACTCACAGTGAGGCGGCGCTCCTCTACTCTCCTGGCACGGAGCACAGCTGCGGACGACCGTCGAGATGTCCTCGTCAATCTTCGGCCACCACACTATGCTGCGAGCCAGAGCCTTTGTCTTCACGATGCCGGGGTGGCCGACATGGAGCTCTCCAAGAACTCGCTTCCTGGCGACTGTGGGAATAACAACACGATGCCCCCATAAAAGTACCCCCGCCGTCTGGGACAACTCATGACGACGCGCTGCGTACGGCTTCAGCCAGTCGGGAGACTCCACCGGCCAGCCGCCGTGCTGCACCAGGCGCAGAACCTGCGACAGGACCGGATCTCTGCGTGTCTCCGCAGCCACCGCCTCGGCGTTCAGGATGCACTGCTCGGTCAGCAGAACCAGCTCCTCCTGGCGGGGAACAGTCTCGTCAGGACACGGTAGTCGACTCAGACAGTCGGCATTAGCGATTTCATGCGTGCCTTTAAACTGAATACGATAGTTGTAGTTGGATAGCTTCAGAGCCCAGCGACGAATTCGGGCGGACGCCATTTCAGGTAACGACTCGTGCTCACCGAACAGCTTAATGAGTGGCTTGTGATCCGTGACTAACAAGAAAGGCTTAGCAAGCCCACAGAGGTACTGATGATGTCGAGTTACGCCCAATATTACAGCCAAACCCTCTCGCTCTATTTGACTGTACTTTGCTTCAGACGGTGATAGTCTGCGTGATGCGAACGAAATCGGCCTTTCCACCCCGTCGTCTTCCAGGTGAGCCAAAATAGCAGAAATCCCCTTACTTGAAGCGTCACAAGTGAGAACCAACTGCTTGCGTGGATCGTAGTGAACCAGCAGGGCAGAGTCCGTAAGTTGTTTCTTGACTGACTTGAAACTGGCGTCATGTTCAGGACCCCACACCCAATCGGCGTCTTTTCTAAGCAGATCATACAGCGGGGACATTATTTCAGCTCTGTGCGCAATGAACCTCGAGTAGTAAGTAACTAGCCCCACAAAAGCCTTTAACTCTGTGGCGTTCGTCGGAGCAGGCGCAGCCGATATGGCCTTTACCTTGTCAAGAAGTGGTTGAATTCCTTGACCGCTGATCCGGTGACCGAGGTACTGGACGCTGCTGGTGAACAGTTCACACTTGCTCTCTCGAACCCTCAGTCCGGCAGCTTCTAGACGGCTGAAGACCTGCTCCAAGACGTTCCAGTGCTCCTCCTCCGTGCTACTGCCGATCAGAGCATCATCTAAGTAGACAACCAAGTTGGGAATGCCACTCAAGATGCGCTCAATTTCTCGTTGGAAAACCCCCACCGCGCAGGAAATCCCGTAAGGAAGCCGAGTGTATTGTAAAAGGCCACGAGATGTGTTGATCGTGAGTATTTCACGGCTGTCCTCATGAATCTCTAATTGCTGGTACGCAGACGCGAGATCAATTTTCGACCACACTTGTTTGGCCCCGATTTTTACCAGCATATCTTCCATCCGGGGCAGAGGATATCTATCCAGCCGAACAGCACGATTAGCAGTGCACTTGAAGTTAGCGCAGACGCGTATTTTACCGTCTGCACGAACCACGGGCACTATCGGTGCGGCCCACTGAGAGTCACGAACGGGCACCAACACTCCATTTTTAATGTCAGCATCTAGCTGAGCTTCAACCTTGTCTTTGTAAGCAAACGGCAGTGAACGAGCTTTACAAAACTTTGGCGGTACGTTTGCATCAATGTCCAGCTTTACTTTAACATTTTTCAGTTTACCCAGCTCTGAGCTAAACACTGTCGGGTACTTGCGTTTGAGTCGCTGCAATGGCGACGAAGACAGGCTGCATCTGTGGACTTCAGACCAGCAGATCTTCATCCGCTCGAGCCAGTTGCGTCCCAGCAGACATGGAGCCGACCCCTTCACGACGATCACCGGCAGCCGGCTGTGAGATTGTGAGAAGCACCATGGTAGACGACGTCAGTGACAAACTCGCCCAGCACGGGAATCAGCTCCCCAGTGTACGATCGCAGTTTGACGGGACACACAGTCAGCTTGGGGCGGTCACGCATCCGCTTATACGTTAATTCATCTATTAACGTAACCCCCGCCCCGGTGTCCAATTCCATGTTAACGGTTAGCCCTCCGATGCTGACGGGGCACCAGATGGGGGGCGGACTGACCTGGCCACGGTTCACGATGTATACTGGTAGACCTTGGTCGGCGACGTTCGTGTAGCTGATGTCCTGCTCCTCTTCCCGACCTCCTTGTCCCCGGTCAGCGGCTCCCGCATCCTGCAAATGCACCCTAGAACCGCCAGACAGGCGGCATTTACGGGCGAGATGTCCTATCTGATGACAAACCCGGCAGCGATAAGTACGAAAACGGCACTCGCCGAGATGGTTATTGCCGCATCTCCAGCACTCCTCCGCGGACTTGCCTGAACTGTTGACCGAAGCTGATCTCGGGGCCGCATTGGTGCTCCTACCTCCTGGAGCGGGCCGATGTCTGACGCCACTCATTCCGCTCCCCGTCGAAGCGCGGTGCACGGCGCCGGTGCCGTCAGACGCCGAAGCCTCGCCGAAACAGCCGGCTTCCCGAAGAATCGTCTCGGAAGCACGTGCATGCTGAACAGCTGTTGTCAAGGTGAGGTCGGCCCTGCTAAGCAAATCCTGCTGACATTTCTCATTGCTTAAACCACAGACTAGCTGGTCCCGGAGTGCCGTTTCCAGATAAAGTCCAAAATTACAATCTTTCGCCTTGCTCCTGAGTTGTGCCATGTAATCTATAACACTCTGGCCTGGTTGTTGCACACACTTGAAAAATTTGTACCTCTCTGCAATCTCCACATGCTGCGGTGAGAAATGTTCTGAGTTTCTCTGTTATCTCTGATAATGAGGCAGCCTGCACCGATACAGGATGTAGTAGATCACGGAGCTTATCGTACGTTTCATGGCCAATGATCGACAGAAAAACAGCTTTCCTCTGCTCCTCTCCCGTTACTCCGTTGGCAACACAGTAAAATCCAAATCTGTCCAAGTAACTTACGATTGGCTCCTTATCAACTGAGAACGTTCCCAGATCACCATGCACCATACTTGCTGAGGCTGAGTCCGAAGCCTCGTCGCCAATGTGATGTTCCGCTTCGCTCCCGCACGCACTCCACACGCTGGCTCGGCTCGGGCCCGACTGGTTTATTCTCTCAGACCGGGTCAGTGGGATCGCGCTCATATCGCCCCCGGGCACGGTCAGGCCACACTGGGCCGACAGGCACCAATAACGGAACACTAACAGAACCCGACAATAACAGAACGCTACAATCTGCACCCGGGGGGCAGGGGGCACGTGCTCCTATCGGATTAGGGGGCCTCGGGCCCGAGGGGCCTTGCGACGCCAATTGGCGGCTGAGGGTCCCCGCTGGCATCTTTCGATTCAGAAGGGCTCCACAGGGCTCGGAAGAACATCTTATGTGCTCCGAAGAGCCACACTTCTCTCTATAAGAGCCCCACACCGGCTTTTTAGTGTCCCTTGCCGGCCTTTGATGGCCCTTGCCGGCTTCTCAGGGCCTATTGGCGACCTCTGAGGGCTACTTGCCGGCCTCTGAGGGCCCTTACCGGCATATCAGGGACCAGCAGCTTCTAAGGGTTCCACACACGCCTGCGATGACCCATGGTTGAAGGCCCCCACAACGGCGCCTGCGAGGGCCCTCACCGGCGGTTGTGAAGGCCCCACACCGGTGCCTAGCTGAGAGCCCCACACTGTCACCTCTGAGTGCAACCGGCACCCCTGAACAGGGTTGTATACCAATCAAGTCGATTGAATTGATTGATTTGTTTCAACACGTATTTTGAGTTGATTGGGTTGAGTCGATTGACTTTTCGAGATGACTGGTTGACTGACTCGTTTGACTTTAGCGACTGGTTGACTGATTTGATTCCCGAAAATTAGAGTGACTCGTATGATTGAGTCGATTGAATGGAAAGTTCAAATAAGTTTTAGTTGATGAAAAATAATGACACCAATTGATGACATCAAAGATCACAAAACTACACTGAAAACTGCTTGTCAATTGTCATCACAACTGCAATATGGGGTAGATGGCCAAATAAAGAACAGGGCCTAAACATGAACAGCCAACTTTGACTTTCAACTGCAATAACTCATAACTGCTCCAATCCTGGTGATAGAACCTGGCGATGCACCTACCTACCTTTCTGCACTCAGCAGGAAACGTTTTTTTTTTTTAATCCAGATGATAAAGTGCAAGGCCCTATATACTAATAAAGTGTGATTAATTAATAATTCACATCTCCACATCGGACGACGGTGAAAACAGGGCGCCTGGGGCGATTTGATCAAGGTTCGTGAAATTCACACGTGACATTTAGCTTTTAGAAGGCCCACAAAGGGGGAGAAGTTCCAAATGTCACGTGACTAATTTGCCCTCCGGCGCCCTGTTTTCACCGGCGTCCTCCACATCTCCTCAGAAACAACCCACTGAACTCTATAAATATCTGAAACCCCTACAAAAATAACTGAAACAAAAGCGCCGTTTTCGTCTCGCTAATTACGTTTACGTATACCAATTAATAGCTAATTTGCTGCGTTGTTTAAATTGCAGCAGAACGTTTGTTGATCCTTTTCTCCTGAGAGCCTAAGCATAACATATTTAATATATTTCATTTTCCTTAAAATATTTTACCGAATATTATTAAGTGGTTTTATTTCAAATGAAATAATAATTAAAACGAAATTGGTGTTGTACAACCGATTTATTTTATGATGATCTACCATAGTACATGATAATCAATGACGTCATCTTACCAAAAAAAATCAAAACACGTAGAATAAGGATTTATAAAAGCTTAGCATACTTATTGGCAAAACGTTTTCTTTTATTCGCAGTCGCACCGTGCCGTCTTCGCGTTTTAATTTTCTTTGTTCCTGCTTCCTTTGTCCTTATCTTATCCTGTGGTTCCAGAGTCCCTGTCCTCTCCATTTCCTTTTAAATATATTTTTAATCCTCATCCCTATCCCCCAGTCCTAACAGTTTCAAATTGTATTGCAATAAAATGTTTTGAATTCTTCACATAGGTACCTAACATTGACATGCCACGTCCAGAGTCGTGGACCGCTAAATACTTCAAATCTCTTCCTTCCCAATCTGACAACATCCCACTTCTCAAATGCACATTGTGTGGAAAGATTTTTTCAGGCTGCCCGTCAGTCTCTGTCTAACCGAAACCGTCACATGCAGGTAAGATATTTATTATTTCTATTTCCCTATGGTTAATATGTTATTGATGCATATTATCCATTAAAATAGACATGGTGTAGGGTAAATGGCCAAATCACGAACACTGCCAAAATCCGAGCAGCTAACTTTCAACTGCAATATCTGATATTTAGTGTAAATTGAGTTGGAATATGGCCAAAATTAAATTGACAACTTTTAGGTGAAACTCAATATCATGATCCACCTGTCCATCACTAGGTATCCTTCCTTATTACATAGAAACTTTGAATGGCATGGCAATTTATAATTTTAAATGACAATATTTTTATGTTTCTTCTGTAGGTAGGTAGGTAGGTAGGTAGGTACACCAGACTGCTATGGACACTTTTCCAAGTTGGTGGGGCAAAAAACCTAATGTTTATCTTGGTTTGAGTCGTTTGATTGAGTCATAGATAACAGTAGAACATAGATAACAGTAGTTCTACTCTACTGTTATCTATGATTGAGTTGATTGATTCCTTTCATTGTCGCGTTTGAGTCGATTGAATCAATTCCCGAAAACTGCTCTGACTTGATTGATTTGATTGGTTTCCCAAATTTATCGTGATTGAATTGATTGCTATTGATTGAGTCGTATACAAATCTGCCCCTGAATGAGGTCCCGAAACCAGTGCTTCTTAAGGCCATATATCGGCGGCTCTGAGGGCTCAACGCTGGAGCCTCTGACGGCCTCAGACGGGACCTGCGCATCGGACGGCCACTCACCGGTGACTTTTGAGGGCCCCACACCGACGACTCTGAGGGCCCCACACCGACGACTCTGAGGGCCCCACTGGCGTTTGAGTGCACCTTGCTGGGCGCTCTAAGGACTCCACAGGGCTCCGGAAGGCACCGCAGACCTCTTGAGAGCCCCTTGTCGGTCTCTGAGAGCCCCTGTCGGCCTGTGAAGGGTTCGAGCCAGCAACTCTAAGGGTCCCACACCCGACTGTGACGACCCCACACTGAAGACTCAGACTCAGACTCAGACGTGTATTAAGGAAATCCACTAAAAGCGGCTATTACATCCTCTCGTCAAAAATTAAAACGGTGGTTTCAAAGTCAAGATAAAGAGAGACAAGCATCACAATCACACTCGCATACATCATAGTCAAGATAATACAAGAAACATAGATACAGACAATACCAGCACACATACACACCAGATGGTTAGCTCAACCCAAGGCCCTAAAACATAAGGTTGGACGAAGTTTTCTAGCAAAAATGTACTAGAAAAGCGCACGAGTCGAAGCTATTTCCGCTGTTTCTTTACAAATATGTCGCAAACAAGCTTTTTCTGTAGTCAATCATTATTACGAAGCTAAGCGACCAGTTGCTATAAATTCAATAAGCTAATACTTATTTTTTATATAAAAGCCTAGCTTATATAGTCCAACTCTAGTTGAATAATCAAGTACCTACTAAATTTTCCAGATGTGACATATCGCGCACTTCAGACAAATACGTTGCTAGGGCGTTGCTAAGGACTCTTTCGCATGTTTTGCTGCCTGGTTTTTGTTATGAAATGAGGGAAGTGAGATGGACAGGCTTTTGGATTTTTTTTTTTTCTGGTGTTCTAGGACCGTCTCAATTATTTAACTTGACATACTTTTCTTGCTTCTTCATCCGAGGCTTTTTCAATAATTGGTAGATTCTAGCGTGGAAATAAAAGGGCGAGCAGGCCAGGGGTAAATGCAAGTCGACTGATAGTGAAATAAAAGGTAAAAGTGGCTGTTCCATTAGATTAGAAGTTTAATGTGATGTGATGGAACATGAAGCAACAGGATCAGACGCAAGAACCACCAATTAAGAACCCAGAACCAGCAAGCGCCATGCAATCAAGAGCAGCCATGGTAACGTTTGATTAGCTTTCAGAAAACCTTGAAAGACGCCAGACGGTGAGCAATCAAGAGATCTTACAAGACCAGTAGTTACTTGAAAATGAGAGCCGCCAGGAAAATCAGTAGATTCTTCAATGGCAACACATTTCAACATCTATCTAGCAATGATTTGCACCAGCGAGGTGCTATCATTGTGTTTTGTGTCTGTATCCCTATAAAATACTTAAAAAGTCAATAAATAAACAAACAAACAATAATGCGTTTTTTTCTATTGAAAGTAAGTCCTCCAAGTGGCAGGGGATGAATAATAGAAGGTACCTACCTAATTAATTGTCATCTATTCATTCAATTCATAGGCAATTCAGGGCATCGATCGGCAGCGCCCTTACTGCATGGTACTGCGGATCGTCAATGGGTTTCTTGATGACTCCGACTCTGACTCAGACTTTCAAAAATCAACTGACTTTGATTTCAAATGTCGGCTCTGACCGACTCCGACTCCACACTTCACAGCCCTAGCAGGTCTGCGGAGCCAATGGATTTTTGGTGACTCCGACTCCGACTCTGGCTTTCAAAATCGACTCTGACTCTGACTCCGGTCAGAACTGTCGACTCCGATCGACTACAACTCCGACTACGGAACCCTGAAAGGTCTGCGGAGGGGATCGAATTTCGGTGACTGACTCAGACTCCAGCTTTAAAAATCGACTCTGACTCTGACTCGACGACTCAGGTCAGAACTGTCGACTCCGACCGACTACAACTCCGACTACGGAACCCTGAAAGGTCTGCGGAGGGGATCGAATTTCGGTGACTGACTCAGATTCCAGCTTTTAAAATCGACTCTGACTCTGACTCGACGACTCAGGTCAGAACTGTCAATTCCGACCGACTTCATGACTCCGGAGCCCTACTGGCAGCTATCACGCCAGGAAGCTGCAAATCGTATTTTCCGTGGCGGTTTATGGCATTAAGGTCGATAATGCGGCTGAATCACACTATGAAACACCCTTATTGGCTGCAAGAACCACGAAAGTTAGCGCATCACTACTGGAAAACGTGACAAGTTATCCATTAATTGGCCCTGGATTTGGATAAATAACATGATGATGATCATAGTAGCACACATTTACATGATCATTTATCTCAAGGCTGCCCTTCAGGCGGCTCTAAACTATGGCAATTTCCCTATCTTCAACATGTAAATGCCCTCGGGCGTCCTCGTGGTGACGTAGGCATGGGAGTGCCAGGTTGGTAGGAACTGGACTTCGACGCCCCCTGGCTCAACTCAGTCAGGTTGGATCCGTCAGCAGCCGCCTGAGGCGGTGCTTAAAAACAGGCACCGGGAGCCCGAGCAAATCAGGTGACAGGCGGTTGTAAAGAACCGGACCACGGCTGATGAAGCGCCTCTTGCCTGCTTCGGTTCTAGATCGGAGCACATATAGTGAGTGGTCCTGTCGGGTCACCCTAGCTTGCGCTCCTAGTGAGCTCCTAGCGGCAGCCACGGTTGACAAACCGGCGGCTAACACCTCGGGCTCACCGAAGCGCAGCAGTTTGTGCACCATGCACAGTGTGCCATGCACCACAAGGTTTTTCGCGCTGAGCCAACGCAGCCTCTCAAGCAGGTCCGACACGTGATCATACTTTTTGCGTCCGTAAATGATTTTTGCCCCATAATTTAGAGTCTTCTGAATGAGTGCAAGGTTCTTCGAACCGTTGCCATAGACAGTGATACAGTATCGAAGCTGCAAGAGAACCAAGGCGTTGACCAGCACGGAGATGACTGACGGAGGCAGGCGCCCCCTGAGATGTGATAGGCCACTGAGAATGCCGAAACAGCGCCGGGTGACGGCAGAGACGTGAGAGTTCCAGGTGAGGTTGCGATCGAACGTCAGGCCAAGATTTTGTGCTTCCGAAACGGAAATGATAACGTGATGACGAAATTTTACCGTAACATTTGGGGCATTGCGCAAATTTTGAGCGCTTCCCAGCAGTATCAGCTGAGTTTTCCCGGCATTGACTTTTAAGCCGTTGGCACGGAACCAGAGGTCAAGAGAAGCTAGCGTCTGTTCCATCCGGTATACTACGTTATGAATTTCTGACTTTTTTCCACTGACCAAAATTTGGGTGTCGTCTGCATATTCAACTACGACTGCATCCTCGGCGAACAAGCTAAGGTCGTTGGCAAAAATGCAATAGAGAAGAGGGCCGAGGGCGGAGCCTTGGAAAACACCGATGCTGTTGGGGAGCGGAGATGAAGTAGTTCTTCCACCCAGAGCGTCAGTGAGGCTGACACTTTGGGTGTTGCCGTGAAGATATGCCGAAAACCAAGCTGTATCAATACCATGAAGCTGCAATTTAGTCAATAATTTATCGTGGTCTATCACATCAAAACATTTGCTCAAATCCAGCAGGCAGAGAAGGGATAGCTCTCCACGGTCGGTAGCGGATAGGATGTGATCGGATATGGATATCAGCGCGGTTTCAGTCGAGTGACGAGGCCGAAAACCGTGCTGAGTGGGGGAGAGGAGATGGTTGTTGGATAGGTAACTGTAGAGCTGTTGATGTACGGCTTTCTCTACAATTTTGGATATAATGGGAACGATAGAGATTGGCCGGAAATTTGACGGATCTGAAGGATCACCGGTTTTGTGGATGGGGTGTACGAGGGAATGTTTCCAGGATTGAGGGACATCCGATAGAGAGATGCTG